>NW_022589768.1:5600415-5678416 GCF_004348235.1 Phoca vitulina | reverse complement strand
GGGGGAGGGGAAGGAGGGAGGGAGCGAGCGAAAGAGGGCGAGAGCGAGGAGAGCGCGCGAATGAGAGGAGAGAGAGAGGGAGAGAGAAGCAGAAATGAAAGGAAAGCGCCGCGGTGGCGGCGGCGGCGGCGGCGGAGCGAGAGGCCGGGGAGGCGGCGGCGGCGGCGGCGGCTCCCGGGCCCGCACGTGGGTGTCCCGGCGCCCCGCGCGCTCCCCCCACACCCGGCCCGGGACTCAAAGTTTCACCCCCTCGCCGCGCCGCCCCGCCCCTGCGGCTGCCCACAAACTTTATTCTCCGGGTGGGGGGGGTGGTTGCTGCGCGTCCCCGCCGTCCCGGGTGGGGGGGGGGGGGGGGGGGCCGAGCGCGCCGGCGCGGAGGAGTGGGGGTAATCGGGGGCGCCCCGGAGGGCAGCCGGCGGCCGCACGCCGTGCGCTGCTGGACCCCGGCCCGGCCGGCGTCGGGGCGCCCCGGGCGGGGGACCTGTTGAAGGCGCTCGCCGGCTGGCGGGGTCCCCACGGCCTGTCCCCAGGCTCCCTAGTCTCACTTCCCCTTCCTCGTCGCCCCTCTCTCTGTCTCCTCGCGGTCATTTTCCTAATTAGACGGAGCTGTGGGGTGTGATCGCCGGCGTCAGACCAGGGGGGCCAGGAGGCTGCCGGGTGGGCGCGGGGACCCGGGGACCGACGGGGCAGCCCCTGCAGGCGCGCGGATCCCACAGATCCGGCCCTGGTGCCACCGTCTCCCTAACTGCGGACTTGCTAACTGGTGCGTATCGGGTTTTTTTCCAACTTGCCTTTTAAGATGACTTTTATGGTCGCTGCAACTGCTTCCCTCCAGTCTGAGCTGTAGTTTGGGAAGATTTAAGAGGCCAGGGAGGTGCTGGCGTGGGTTTTAACGAACCCGAAACGGTCCTTGGTGTATCTCTAAGCTCTGCGTCGGTTGGGGCAAAGGCAGAGCCGTAGTGGGTGCGTTTTCACAGGGACACTGCGAGGTGCTCGTCCTTCCCAGTCTGAGCGGTGCAGCGAACGACCATCCTGGTGGCCCTTTGAGCTGCAGGCTGAGCGCCCTAACTGCTAAGAACACCCTGAGCGCCTTTATTTCTGTGCAAAGTGGAAACTCCTAGCCGTTGTCGACCTGGAGGGGACGTAATAGGTTCCCGTGGGCGCCTGGGAAATTCACAGAAATTCCCCCACAGGTGTGCAGAGCAGGACTTTGCACCCTTGGGGGTCACCCAGCCAACTTTGAAGCTACTCTTTGAGTTCTGCCTTTGTACACGTGTAAGCAAAAGCAGTCAAAGTTCATTTCTCCCAAGTAGAGGGCCCCTGGGCCTGCATCCCTGTTGTGCTCTTATCTGGGGGCCTTCAAAGGACCGAGTCTTATGGGAGAAGGGAAGAAAACCACGCCTAATTGTCATTAGACGTTAGAAAGTGTATTTTTCGTGTTTGTGATCAAGCCATGGGCCTGTCCAGTTTTGGTTTTTTGAGACCTAGTATGATTGTACCTTTCTTGTTTGTTTTAAAGTGAATATTGTTTTCTAGAGCTTTCTTGGTGGTTTTGTCAACTGGCCCATGGGCCACCTGTCACCCTGGACCAAGCACCTGCCTGACCCCTAATTGGTGGCCTATAGCTCTAGCTGCATTCGTGCTCCCGAAACCTGCAGGATCTGGCTTTCTCACACGAGGGCACTGGAAATAGAGCTGCTT
The DNA here is from genome assembly GCF_004348235.1 of Phoca vitulina. NCBI lineage: Eukaryota > Metazoa > Chordata > Mammalia > Carnivora > Phocidae > Phoca > Phoca vitulina. The sequence continues at coordinate 5,676,715 of NW_022589768.1, read as the reverse complement.
TCTTTTGAGTAGGGGGAGCTGGACATTTGGGTCACATTTTCTTTCCTGCAGTCTCGCCTGGTTGCCCGCCTGTCTATGGAGGGAGATGCAATGAGTTGAAGTGAGGGCAGGTGCTCACTCTTCTCCAGGTAGATTCTTAGGTGGGTCCTTGTCCTGTGGTGTGTGGCCAGCAGGCCATTTGTTCCGTACTTGGGTCACTTCCATTCCAACCAAGCATTTCCTACCAAGGAGACTTATTTTAGTCTCGCTGTCTAGAGACAAGGAGACAGACAAGGTCTGGAAGGGTTCTTGAGTTGAAGGAAGGGAGACTAATGGGTCCACCAGAGATTTTGCACTACTTCTATTTTAGGTTTGCCTTGTAGCCCAGAGATATTTCTGTCGGAGTCTGCTTAAAAAGTTCAAGTTTGAAGTTAGAAGGGAGTAAATAAACAAAGGAGAAGTCAAGTGTGTCTCGGAGGATGCTCCCCACAGGCTTCTCATCTGGCTTGCTCACCACCGGGTGCCAGGCCTGGGGCTCATGTTGCTCAATGAAGGAATCTCTGAATCTGCTGAGTCTCATGTTAATGATGGTTGATCTCAACCCTTAGACTTCAAAGCTGGAAGACACCTTAGAGATTGTCTAAGAGAAACCGAGGCACGAGAAAAGCTCCATGCCTGGGGCCACACTCTGCTGACAGAGCCAGCATTTGAACGTGAGCTTTCAGAGTCCATTTCCAGTGCTCTTCAACACAAGGCCAGGGCCTCTCTTCCTGCTGCGGGTCCCGAATCAGGCTCTGTCCAAAGAGTGTGGCTCTGAGAATAAAGAAGCCATGGGCATCTGCTACCTGCAGGGGACAGGTAATCGGAGCGCCTTATTGCCCGGGTGTGTTACACACATACTGTTCTGGAGGATTTGACAGGCCAGCTGCTAGGGGGAACCAGGACCACAGGCCCCCCCATTCCGTGGGGCAGCATTTTAATCATGGGGATATTCCCAAGTCACACTCAGCACTTTTGGATCTGGCATGCTTTCTTCATGCTTTGTACTTGTGTGCAATTTATTTAGGATTGGTCTGCGGAGAAGAATGGGTGTGTAAGGAAGAGCCAGAGACCCGAACTGATGTCTGTTCATGGGTCAGATCTCCTACTAGAATGTTAGCTCGTGAGGGTAGAAAGTCTTTGTTCATTGCTGAGCCCCTGTGCCCACGTGGTGGGCCCTCGATAATTCTTGGTGAGTAAGTGTCCTGGGCATTGGGAGAAAGACCTCCCTCCCAGAAGGAACCCGTGAGTGACACACAGAGGCGGGGATGGGAAGGTGATTGATGGGACCTGCAGAGTTTTGCAGTGAGTCATGGCTTCAAACAAGCTCTAGACAGGTAAGGCAGGAGCAGCTGGGAAGAGTCGATCCTAAATAGATGGAGCCACGGATAGAGATTGTGCAAAACAATAGAGAGATCTCAAATTGCGCTGGATAGAGGGAGAATAGTAATAATCATGTATCTGGGGCCAGGCTTGTACTATGTGTGTGTATCATGTCCCTTAGTATTGCCATTTGGCAGATGGGGAAACTAGAGCACAGTGGAGTGTAGTCACTTGCTGAGGGACACAGAGCTGATCCCTGAACCTGGGCTGTCTGGCTTCAGACTTTGCCTCCCTAGAGCTGAGCACTCAGAGCTTTGGAGTTCCTCAAAAAGATGGCAGCAGAAAAACTCAAAAAGAAACAGTTGGTCGGCAGTCGCGTGAGGCTGGTCAGGGGGCGTGCCCCCCGCTCCCGATGCCAGAGCTCGCACAGTGCTCAAAGACCGTTTACCCAAGGAAGATTCGAAGGGAATGCTTCTTTGGGAGGCCTAACCATTCCCCAAGTAGAGTGGCTAGTACAGATCCGGGCCTATTTTGCACTTGATAAACATTTAGGAGACGTTTTTCTCTTGAAGTATGCTTTTCAACTTAAATTTTAGTTGGTATGTATTTGAAACTGCTGGGAATTCTAAAGCTAAAAGTATCACTGTTGGCCTTGAGGCCTCCAGAAGGTGTTTTCCACGGGTGTAAACCTTCCCTTTCTACTTGAGGATGCTGGTCCAGGCTATTCCAGAGCACAACAGCTCCCCTTTTATGGACAGTGTGATTTGCCAGTCTCTGTGCTGGGCCCGACCTCATGGAGCTTGTAGTCTCCGTGGGAGACAGACACTGAACTAATAATTACACAAATACTCTTTAATTACAGTTGTTATAAACGCTTCAAAGGGAAAAGTACAGAGGCCATGGGAGCTGATAATCAGGGAGGATGGAGGGGAAGAGAGGCTTTCCTGAAGAAAGGGCATTTAAACAGCCACAGGAAGGGTGGGTGAAGAGGCTTTAGCCAGGGTGGGATAGTCCATTAACCTTGATGTAAACCCTTCCTACTCTAAGTGGTCCGAGCACCCGCAGCATCAGCATCTCGGCCCGGGAGCCTGCTAGAAATGCAGAAACTGCATTTTCACACAACTCACCTGCACGGTAAAGTCTGAGAAATGCCGAAGGAATCCAAGTACTGAACCAGGAGGTTCTCAGCTTGGCTGTGAATGAGTGGGGTGGCCACTGGGGAAGTCACTTCTCTGGTTAATGAGGGAATTAGATCATTTCATGAGTTCCTTCTGGCTTCTGTCATCTTTGGCTTTTGCTGGTTTGCGCTGTTTCCAAGCTTATTAAGAGTGAGGGCCCGGGCGTCTGCAGCATCCACCTCTGCGGGGCCTTGGGTGGGGGGCCCAGCAGGCACGGGGTCCGTGCAGTGGCCTGGCTTCAGTAGATGCTGCACAGCGGCCCGACCATCAAGAGCTTTGGGGAAGGATCAGAATAATTTGCAAAGAGTTGTAGAGCTTTGTTGCACACAGAGAGATTGTCTTAAGGTGACCCAGGGAGGATTTGGCCTGAATCGAGAGCAAAACGGGCAAGGGTCAGAAGGGCTTTGGGGAAGAAAGGTGTAACATTTCTGCCAAAAGCGGAACCTGAAACGGGGTTGTTGCTCAATAGTCCATTGCTTGTGAACATGAGACTTGAAGCGTTGCCACAGAGTTTCGTGCCTGAGATCCTCACATCAGTGTGGAGAGGACCAGAGGGCTGAGAGCGGTCCTTGAGCCTTGCAGTGTGGGGCGCGGGGAGGCGAGGGGGTACTTGAGTTGCACGTGCAGCTGTGCAGAGGATTATGGGGATGTGTGTGCACTTTGCTGGGGAGAGGACCCATAGCTCTCGCCAGCCTCAAAGGGGTCCGTGGCTTCCCCACACTATAGGACAGATGCCTTTCTGAACTAATCTCACCCCACTCTCTTATGACACAGCACTTACTATGGACCAGGCACCATTGTAAGCACTTTCCATATTATCTGGTCATTTAGGTTGAATAACTTTCCGGAGGTCAAGTGTCAGAACCCGGCCTGGCGCCGGATGGGTGGGCCCCAGGGGCGTCCCTGCTCACAAAGCCTCACTTCGTTAACAGGGCAGGTGGGAGTCGGGGAGAACTCCTTTGGTAGAACAGAAATGGAGATTACAGAGGCCCCTACGATTACAAGTTAAGTGTCTCCCAGTTAGTTGCTCATGCATAAAACAGAAAGGTTTTCCCCAAGGAAACAGGTTACACATTGCACCAGGTTGCCGGGCTAGCCCGTGAGAGCCTGTCACTGTTGGGCCCAACTCATTTTTGTTTGCTCAAAAAAAAAAAAAAAGAAAAGAAAAGAAAAGAAAAAATTAGAAAACAAGACGGCCGCAGTACTGCAAGCAAAATTTAAAATTCTAGCATTGGGCAGGAGATCCTTGAAGACGTGCACCGTTGAATAAGGGGTGAGGTGGGGGCAAGAGATTGGGGTAGATTCCTAAAGGGGGATTAAAGGATGTGAGAAGCCAAAGCAGGGCCAAAAACGTATGTCGAATCAGCAGCTTCAAAAGGTAAAATGACTGGTTTTTATTACTTACTAATTAATGTGTGTAGCCCGCAGACCCGACCCTTCCCCCATCCCCAAGTGCGTTTACCCCCAAGTACAGAGGCCTTTTGTTTTCTCTTTAATTCATTTCTGTAATATGTGAATTTTTATCAGTATATATTATCTTTATAATCTATATATTTATAAATGGAATAAAAGGACTATTAGAAGTGGGTTGACCTCTAAGGGGGTTTTAATTCTGTCTTCTGCAACCGTCACGGTAAAGGCGTTTCTGATGTTACACCTATGTGCTCTATTGTGTGTATATTTGGGGAGCACTGAGAGAGGTGTTGGAATCGTGAGGATTTTCAATGCAGTCGGAAGCTGAGAATAGGGGATCATGTTGTGGCCAGACTGCCTTCCCTTTCTTCCTTCTGTGTCCCCAGGGTGTAATAAGTAGGGGATCAAAATCCGGTAAGAATGATCACCACAGAAATCAGGAATGTCCACGCTCCAGATTTACACGGGAAACTAACTTCTGTGATGACTCTTGGTTACGTGTGGTTTGTCTTCTGGGTCATGTCTGAACGCCATCCATGACGCCGTCTTGTTCCCAGTAGGGCAGCCATGGAATGGGCTATCCTGTGTGCATTCGGTAAAAAACAAGCGCCAAACCTCAGTGGTGGTTTTGTGCACCATATCACAACGTCCTCACAAGGACCACATCCACGCCGGCCTCTTGAAAAGCATCAGGTACCCTTAGGAGGCTGGTGGTGCTGGTAGGCTAACCCCACCCTGTGATGTTTGATCCTGGGGCCCCCGGAGCTTACATGCCTCACCTCCTGTCACTAGCCACAGACCACGAGTTCACTGTGGACTTGCCATTACCTGAAAGCAGGTCGCCATTGAAATTCAGAATTCTTCCCATCCCCCACCACTGCACAGCCGCTCCTAGAAACACTCCTGCCCCAAGCTGGGAAGCCTGTGCCTACCACTGGGGGAGCATGCCTACCATCAGTCCCAGCCCTAGATCCCCTGTATCCTGCCCCCAGCTGCCTCCCTAGGCCTGAGCATCCCACATCCTCCTCTGGCCCCGCCTCTCCCCAACTCCCATATCACTCTCTCCCCAACTCCCATATCACTCTCTCCCCCCTAAGACTTTCAGAGAAGAGTTCACCCTTTCTGTCCCTGCTTCTTCTCTCCCTTCTTCTCTCCAGCTCTGAAACAGCAGAGTATTTCACTCCCCATTCCTACCTGTGTTTGCAGAGGCCTCTGGCCCACCCTCTGATCACACCTGGCAGTCCGTTTGGGGGCCTCTACTTACCTGACTTCTCCGTGGCAGATACTGTTATGGACGGTGTTGGCTTGTCCCTGTGGGCCCTCTTCCTACCTCTCTGATCCTACTGTTTTCTGCCATTCCCTCCTCTCCTAGCTACACTTTGGTGCCTCAGCCACGGTTCTCTGCTGCCCGTTTCCCTTCCATGTCTCTGGTTTCAGACTCTCGTCCTATGTCCCTGTCTCTGTGTATCCTGTAAACAGTCCAGAGCTGGGTTGACATTGGTTATGGTTCTAGATATATATGGATTTCTTTCTACCATCTTATTTTGTGCTTTCTGTTTCTTCTTTTTCTGATTCTTTGTCCACTCTTTAATTTTTTAAAGACTTTATTTTTCAGTAGTCTCTACATCCATCATGGGGCTCAAGCCCACCACCCCAAGATCAAGTGTCGCACACTCCACTGACTGACTGAGCCATCCAGGTGCCCCTGTTCATTTTTTTAAATTGATTAAAAGGTTTTTTTTTTCTTTTCTTTCCTTCGGTTTTTTTTCTCTACTGCTTTGCAGCTTACACACTCTGTTTCTATTCTTTGGATGCATGCAGACTGCGGAAGTTACTTGCTGTCTGTATCTTTTCTCAAATAATGCAAGGACCTTGGAAAGCTTTATATAAAGTCACCGTTGTGACACATTCAGTTGTCACACAGTGGTTTAGATGCATCTTATTTCTCTCTTCAGTTCCACAAATCAGGCATTTATTTATTTATTTATTTATTTAAAGAGAGGGAGAGGGGAGGGGCAAAAGGAGAGGGAGCACACTCCACACCCAGCACAGAACCCGACGTGGGGCTCGATCTCACGACCCTGAGATCATGACCTGACCTGAAATCAAAGAGTCAGACGCTTGGGCGCCTGGGTGGCTCAGTCACTTAAGCGACTGCCTTCGGCTCAGGTCATGATCCGGGAGGCCTGCTTCTCCCTCTGACCCTCTCCCCTCTCCTGCTGTTTCTCTCTCTCAAATAAATAAATAAATAAAATCTAAAAAAAAAAAAAAAAGTCAGACGCTTAACTGACTGAGCCACTCAGGTGCCCCAGGCATTTATTTTTAATGTCCTATGCAGTTAACCTTAGCTTTGATTTTCCACCTATTTTCCATTTTGTTTACTGATTTCTCCTTGCATCGAAGACCTACTTTTCTATGATCAGAACAGCATGTGGTGAAGATCTTTTAGTCATAAACTTTCCAGTTTCTGTTTGGCTAAAATTGTATGTCATCCTTATTGTTAAAGTATTGTTTTAGTGGGTATAAAACATTAGCTTGATGGTTATTTTCTCTGAGTATTTAAAGATCGTATTCCAGAGGAGCCTGGGTGGCTCAGTCGGTTGAGCATCCAACTCTTGATTTCAGCTCAGGTTGTGATCTCAGGGTCCTGAGATTTGGCTCCAGGCTCAGCACGGAGCCTGCTTGTCCCTCCGCTCTCCCCCTGCTTGTACACGAGCTCTCTCTCTTTCTCCAAAATAAATAAATAAAATCTTTTTTAAAATAAAATAAATAAAGATAGTATTCCATTGTCTTCTGGCCAGTTATTGATGTTGAGAAATTAGTAGCACAATTATTGTTCTTCTCAAGTAATATCTTCTGCCTGGTTGTTCTTGGGGGGGGGGGTGTGCGTGTGTGTGAGTGTGCGTGCACGCACACATGCACACTCATTTGTATGTTTTGCAGTTCATTATTATTTACTTAGGAGTGGATTTGAATTTATTTGGCTAAGGATTCATTGGACTTCCTGAAACCAAAGATTGGTGACTTTTATCAGTTCTAGAGGATTTTTAGTGGTTATCTCTTAGAATATTGTCTCTCCATCATTATCTCTCTCTGGTCTCTCTTTTGGGAACTCCAATTAGATGTATGGTAGATCTTACCCTATCCTTTATGTTTCTTAACTTCCATTTCATTTTCAGTCTTCTGTTTTTTTGTAATGTTTTCTGGATAATATCTTACTTGTTTTCCAGCTCACTAATTCTCTCTTTAGTTATCTCTAATCTTCTGTTTAGTCCTTCCACAGAAGTATTTTTAGTATCAATATTAACTCACAAATTTTAATATATTGGATATGTTTTCACTACACTTATTATTTTTGATGCTCATCCTTTGAGTTTTTAACCTGGATGATTATATTTTTTATTTCTGTTTCTATTTTATCCTTTTCCGAGGATGCATAGTGGTTTGTGTTTTTTTAATAATCTCTTAATTCCTTACTTGTGTTTTTAATTCCCCATTTTTTATTAATCACATTAAACATACTTATTTTTGGATTCTGTATCCAATAATTCCAGTCCCTGAAGTGTTTGCAGAAATAGTTCTGTCATATGATGCTTCTGCTCATTCCCACTCTTGAGGGCTTGCTACCTATGTGTTTGATGATTTTTGGTTTTGTTTTTAAGATTTATTTATTTATTTGAGAGAGAGAGTGAGCACTCGTGAGGGAGGGAGGAGCAGAGGGAGAGGGAGAGAGAATCCTCAAGCAGACTCCCCGCTGAGCAAGGAGCCCAAGGCGAGGCTCCATCTCAAGACCCTGAGATCATGACCTGAGCCAAAATCAAGAGTCACATGCTTAACCAAGTGAGCCACAAGGTGCCCCTGCATGTGTTCCATGATTTTTGATTGTGAATTTATGTTTGTTAGAATTCTGTGAGAATTCTTTGAAGTATGGGATGAGAGTACATTCTTCCACAGAAGACATGTTGCTTTCTGCCAGACACCTGAAGGCCCATCAGATGGGTCCATTTATTTGTTATTCTTAGTGTGCCATTTTGAGGGCCTGGCAATGACCACAGATCCTCAGAGGAGCCTTTTTTTTTTTTGAAAGTCCACCCACAGCTAACATGAAGCCAGATTACTTCCTTCCTGACTATATAGGACCAGATACTCCACTTAGTCTCATTGTTCCCCTATTGCCAAATACTTTCTCTCCATATTTGGACAAAGTCCTGGTCATGCCAGGCCCAATTAAAAATTATGTATCTTCTAAAAAAATAAAATAAAATACAAATAAAGGCTATGTATCTTCTGAGCCTTCCCCATGCCATCCCTTGCAGAATTGACCTGTTCTTCCACATCCATCGGCCACTGTTGCCTTACCTCTTAGTCTGTAGGTGTGTACGTCTAGACCCCACATTGGATTCTGAGCTTCTTGAAAGCTCAGAGCTGTGTCATTTATTTCTAGAGCCCCAGTGCCTGATTCACTGTTGGGCATAGTAGTTGCTTAATAGATACCTATTGATTGAGCAGAATTTATGGCAAAATCAATTCTTCTCTTCTTCTTGGATAGTAATTAAAAAAAAAAAAGTCCAAGCTCAAGCCTTCCCTATAATCTTAGACAAGTCCAGTTCACCTTTTTGGACCTCAGTGTCCTTGCTGTAAAATGAAGGGATGCTTCTGAGATCTACACTTGTTCTAAGATGCTGAGATTCAGCACAGTTTGCATGATTGTCAGTCACGATAACATGGATCAACTCTTGGCTCACAGATGGAATGAAGGGATGTGAGGGCCATGGAGAGAAAGAGAATGATTTGAGGCAGCTGAGCAGGATTTGGAAGAGAAAAAGAGAAGGGACTCAGAGGTAAATTAAAGGTAATTTGATATGAAATAAAGATAACATTTTTTAAAATTTGTGATGAGATGACAACTTGATGACTTTCTAAAAAAATGAACCAATTATAACACAATAAATTTCAGATGGCTTAAAGATGGTAAATATAAAAAAAATGAACCCAGGAAATACTAGGACTTAAAACCCAGAAGCCATAAAAGAAAAGATTGATGTAATTAGACACAAGTAAAAAATTTCTGTGTGGCTAAAATCATCATAAATGGAATCAGAAGAGTCTCCTAGTTCTCAAAACTGGAGAACATTTTTGCAACATAGATCATAGAAAGAGCTGGTTTCCTTAATATCTAAAGAGCTCCTGCAAATCATTAAGAAAAAGACGGTCAGCTCAACTATTTTTATGTTTTATTTCATCTTTTTTTCAAGTAGCTCTAGGCCCAACGTAGGGCTCGAACTCATGACTCCGAGATCAAGAGTCTCAGGCTTCACTAATGGAGCCTAATAATTCCAGTCCCTGAAGTGTTTGCAGGTATAGTTCTGTTATACGATGCTTCTGCTCATTCCCACTCTTGAGGGCTTGCTTCCTATGTGCTTCATGATTTTTGTTTTTGTTTTTAAGATTTAAAATAGGCTAAGAACATGGACAGTTCACAGAAAAGGAAATACAAATGGTTCTTAACCTTGTAAGAACATGTTCAGCCCACTACTAATTAGAGAGATGCAAGTTAACTCTACTCTGGAGAAGTCACAGTAGGAACAGATACTCTCATAATTGTCGATAGAGTGCACGTTGTATAGTGAGGTTTTTGACGATGTTTATTAAAATCCAAAGTGCACAAGCAATTCCAGTTCTGGGAATTTTTCTCACAGGTATGTGGCATAACATGCAAAATGAGCATTTTTCAAGATAGTTCATTGCATCATTGCTTGTAAAAGCAAAAAAAAGAAAGAAAGAAAGAAAGAAAAGAAAACCTTAATGTCCACCAGGAGGGAACTGGTAAATAAATTGTCCTATGATCATACAATGCCATTCTGGGCAGCTGTAAAAAAAGAATGTGAAAGCTCCCTGTGTGTCCATGTGGTCGGTCGATGTGGTCCTGGTCACTGAGATGTTTTCTTAAGTGACAGAGGACAGGACAGAATGCCTGGCTATGCAATAGCTCTGCAAGGTTACTTTTTCTACATTTTGAATTTTATGCCTTATGTGCATATCCTACCTAACAAAAAATAAATAAATAAAAGGGGGTATTTTTTAAAGAAGGAAGTTAGGGTGGGAAGAAGAATCTCACCTTTGCTCTGCATTTTCACACAGGGCATCTTAGTTACTCCCCTCAGCAACCCCCAGTAAGGTTACCATTTTTATAGACTGAGAAACTGAAGCTGAAATGACTTGCTCAAGTTCATGGAGAGAGCCTTGGAACCTCGCATTGAATCCAGTTACCACTCCAGAACCATTGGGCTTCTGTCCGTAGATAAGTATTTTTTTTCCTTGTTTTCTTCCCTTATTTTTTTTTTTTTTTAAGATTTTATTTATTTATTTGACAGAGAGAGACACAGTGAGAGAGGGAACACAAGCAGGGGGAGTGGGAGAGGGAGAAGCAGGCTTCCCGCGGAGCAGGGAGTCCGATGCGGGGCTCGATCCCAGGACCCCGGGATCACTACCTGAGCCGAAGGCAGACGCTTAACGACTGAGCCACCCAGGCGCCCCTCTTCCCTCATTTTTAACTGACATCCCATTGGTCAAAGACCAGCGGTTGTACACCATGGCCAAAGGCCCACCCCTCCCAAGGGAGTGAGTGTAAGTTCTGTCCCACCTCCCCCAGCTGGCTTGCTGGCTCACAAATGCCTATGGGGCAAAGCTCAGGCGGTAGGTGGTAGAGCCAGCCCAGAGCCCAGCCAGCCACATCAGACACAATGAGGAGGATTAGGGATGGGCTTTGCAGTCCTACCTTTGAAGTTCCCAGCTTTTATCAGAGTGTCTGAACCTTAACATTATTTCAAGGGAGCTTTTATTACTGTCTGTGAACTGGCCTCAGGTAGGTACCAGCTGCTGCCAGGTGCAGGGAACACTTCCTGGTGCCCGAAGCGGGGGCTTTGACTTTGTTATATGGTGGAGAAGTTTCTAGGGCTAAAGGCACTTGGTACGTAGAAGATTCTGGAAGAATAATTTTCTCTTTCTATTTTTCTATCCAGAGGTGCAATTGGATGGCATCCCTTTAATTAAAGGGAAGGAAAAGTGCTTGCTTGCTTTCTTCTTTTCTTTTCTTTTCTTTTTTTTTTTTTTTTTTTGTCTCACAAAAACACCTCCTATGCTGTTTTCAAAGTAGAGTATTGATGGCTTCTTTTTTGTCAAGGAGAAATGCTGTAGGAGAACAAAGCTAAAGGTGTTGGCCATATATAATACGAGACTGTAATTTATAGGTATAGCTTCACCCGGGGGAAGAATTTGATGTCTTTAAGAGATACAAAATCATCCAGCACCACCTGTCCTCGTGTGTGGCGTCGTATTTATTTTCCGAGTTGGAGTCATCATTTCTTAAGAAAGAGGCAGAGTCCTTTGGGGCTGAGGAATGCTAATGGGGGTAAGAAGTCTTCAGGATCGTGGGCCTGAGCCGGCATGTCCAACTCCCTGTCGCAGTGCTACTTGGCATCTTTACAAGGGATGCATCCTAATGACCCACCCTGTCCATTTTTGTTTGTCTGGCTGGTGGATGTGAAAGTGCCTTGAACGCCACAGAGCTGTCCCCGTGTAAAGTTTGTACCCAGCCATTTGCTGAATGCCTGAACTGGTAGGAGGCACCCAGTGTATGTTCCTCGAATGAATACATTTTGATATTCGAGGTAGACTTTAAAACTTTTGATCATGAAGAGGACTGGAGAAATTTAGATGTCTGCCATTATTCCTCCTTGGATTTTCCTGACACTTGAGTAATTAAGACCATCCTCTGTGGAATTGTTCCTTCCTTGGGCTCTAGGTCATCGCTGTTAGGCAAAGGCCAGCTTCTGTAAATGGTGTGCTGAGTACTCTTAATACCCTCCCGAGTATTCCAGTCCATTATCTGCCTATGTTCTAGCTCATTCTCCAGAAAAACTTCTATGTAACATCAGCTAAATTCTTTTGTTCCGGTTACAGAGCTTGTCAGAATTTGTCTTCCAAACCCCAATTTTATTTTATTTTATCTTATTTTATTTATTTATTTATTTATTTTGAGAGAGAGAGAGCACGTGTGTGAGCAGAGGGGAAGGGCAGAGTGAGAGGGAGAGAGAGAATCCCAAGCAGACTCCACTCCCAGAGCAGAACCACCGCCCCCCACCTTTGCTCAATCTCATGACTCTGAGATCATGACCCGAGCTGAAATCAAGAGTTGGACCCTTAACCGACTGAGCCACCCAGGTGCCCCCAAACCCCCATTTTAGAGCTTTTATACTTTGGTTGTAAAAATTGATTCCCTATCACCAGGTAGATTAGCCAGTCTCAGCTTAGGAACTGGCCTTTTTTTTCCCCCTCTCTCTCCTTCTTGAATTTACTGTCTAAAGAGACAGCTATTGTCCCGTCCTCCACGAAGGACAAAAGAAATGTTTGTTTTGCCTTTTTGTACCTTGGCTCGGCTGCTTGCTGTCCTTTTCCTCTCCTAGTGGCAATTATCTGAAGGACCTGGACAGAGAAGTTGGGTTCTGAGTATTCTGGGGGGTTTGGCTCTCTGCTTATGATTCTCACCACAGAGATTTTAATTCGTCTTCGCTGGAAACCACCCCTTAGTTCTTGAAAATATTCTTAGATGGTGTTAAGATGTCTCTCTGTTCAGTTTTATTTTGTTTTTTGTTTGTTTATTTTCCAAATCCGGTTCAGGTTTGAATGTCCAAGGAATGAACAGTCTCTTGGCTCTTGGATCTCTTCCTTTTGTTTTTTAGAAAATAGATTTTATTGATTTTTTTTCTTGTTACAAAGAGATTTATGATTTTTGCAGAAAATTTAGGAAATATAAACAAGCAAAAAGAAGAAAGCAAAACCCTTCTATAATTAAATATTTCAGTATATTATATGCCCTTCCAGCCTATATTTTTTTAATTAAAATGAGATCATACCATGTCTACCTTCATGTTACTTTTTTCTTTCCTTTTTTTTTTTCCTTAACAATTTGTGATTAAAATTTTCATGGAGTTAGATCTCTTCCTCCAAGTCACTATATTATTTTTTTAGTTTTTTTTTTAAGATTTTATTTATTTATTAGAGAGAGAGCACACACAAGCAAGGGGGAGGGGCAGAGGAAGAGGGAGAAGCAGACTCCCCACCAAGCAGGGAACCCTCTGTGGGGCTCAATCCCAGGACCCCCGGACCATGACCTCACTGAGGGCACACGCTTAACCAACTGAGCCACCCAGGTGCCCCTAATTTTTTTTTAGTTTTAATTCCAGTAGAGTTAATATACAGTGCTGCATTAGTTTCAGATGTGAAGTATAGTGATTCAACACTCCCGTACACCTCCTGAGCTCATCGCCCCCAGCTCACTTTAAAGGGCTGCATAATATTCTTTCAAACAGAAGGACCATAATACTGTTAAGCAACCCTCCTACATTTCCAGTATTTCCTCTTTTTCTGTCTTCTAAGGAACGCTGCGGTGAACATCCTTGGGTATTTTTGCCCACAGCCTTGATTAATCCTTGGGATCCATTTCTAGAAGGGAATCCCTGTGCCGAGGACACATTCTAAAGGCTCTTGATTCAGATGGTTAAACGGCCCTCCAGAAAGGTTATATCGTATTTTTTACTCCTTTTGGGTAAATCCAAAGTCCTTTTCTTTTAAACCCTAGCTGTGTGTTTCTCAGACATCACTTTTTCTAAACATTGAGCAGCTGCTGGTAGAGAGTCAGTGGCCGGGGAGAGGCCTGAGCTGAGCTGTGAGAGAGAACGTCCCATCCTTGCCCCTTGGCTTGCAGTGCGACTCAAGGGCTGAGTCTCCTCTGACTGCAGGCAACTGGGCAGGCCTTTGGCTCCCCAGGGAAACCTCAAGGTGCCCATCCTTAGAATGCCCGGGACAGTGCTGGCTTTGAGGGCTCCAGAGTCTCTCGGGGAACTTTGACAGTCTTTCTTCCAAGAGGATGCTCATAGAGCAAACATCCCACCCCAACGCCAGAGACCAAGGCTCCCGACCTGGGTTGGGGTTTGGGGTTGCGGGTCAGGGGGATTTTCTGTCGCCCCTCCCCACCCCAGGTCGGCGGGGTAGTGCATCTGCCCAGACCTTCAGCCCCGCCAGCTTGACTCCTCCACCCACCACCACTGCCTTGGCCAGGGTGGGAGGGGGACAGGAGGGAGGCTTGATGGAATGACTGAGGAAGTAACAGTTGCTGAGGCTAAATTGGGCCTTCCTGTTCCAGCTCCACACTCGGTCTTCCTCCTTTTCGGCTCTCTTCCTCGTGCATGTCAGCATGTTCTTTATGGTAGTTTTGGTTGGCGTGGCCTCTGAGGACCTTCCCTGCTTCTTAGCTTCCCTCTTTCCTCTTCTCCAACCGGGGACACCTAGGCTGGTGCCCACCTCCCAGATCTGACACATCCAAGCATGTCACCGCTCTTTCCCCGCACCCGCTCTGCTCTGGTTCCCGGCCCCCCTTCACCCTCCTTTCCCAGGCCTGGTGGGAAGGCCGCAGGGGCTCCTGGAGGCCCAGGCTGCTCCTCTCCTACCCGGAAACACAGCATGCCAGCTACTGCCCATTGGGTTCCAAAAAACAAAAACACAAAACCCAGCCCCCTGAGATGAGGGACGGACGTTTCAGTTTCTCCGAGCCTGTGCTGGAAATGAGAGGTGCGGGCTGGGAGACGGAGGCTGAGGATTTCCCCTGGGGTGGGCTTTGTTTAAAATTTAATATGCTCTTCCTTTCCCTCGATGCACCAGCGACGGCTTCTAGCGCCTTTGTCATTGTAGCCCCGTTATCTGTCTGGTGGATGAGATCTCTTATCTGCCCGGTCCTGCCTTGCGTCGCTGAATGGCCCATTGCCATCCCACCCACCCCCCATTTGTGACACGTTGGCTGGATCCCTTTCTGCCACCTTACATAGAATGAAACTTGTCCCTTTGCTTCTTAGCCAGTTAAGACCTGGGGAAGACGAGGGTCCACTTTTAATGGTGTTGGACCCACCAAAGGCACAAGTAGTGGGCAACTTTAGTGTCCTGTTAGAGGGGGTGTGGAACCCCGTCCTTAGCAGTGGGGAGAGTGCTGGGTCCCAGGGTGGAGGGGTCCTAGCTCCGGGTAGCCTGAGACAGGGTCACCAGGGTCATGGGTTTGCTCTCCTGGGTGTTCCAGCTTCTGCCCTGGCACCTTCTTGGCCCTTGGGAACTCTGTAGGACAGAAACCGTTTTCAATATGGGAACAGGGAGCTGCTCTTTTCCCCACAAGCTCCCCACAGAAGTGGGCTCTGAGACACAGGGGAGGACATCCCTTTAAGCCATAGGACTCAGGTTCACAGGAACCATGGCTTTGCATCTTGGCTCACCATCTCCCAGCCCCAATGAGGCATAGCCTTCCCGACCAAGCCTTGGTTTCATGGCCTGTGAAATGGGTTTATGAGCCTACTTTTTATAGCTGTGCTCTCTGCGGGGTAACACATGGTTATCATTATTACCTGCGTACCACAGGGCTGTCAAGTCAATTCAGGATGGAAGAGCCATCCTGACTTCTCTTTTCTCTTACAAATCTCCTTACTCATCTCTTTATTCCTTTATTAGAGCAGCAAACATTTGCCAAGTACCTACCATGTGCCAGACTCTGTGACATAAAGGGAAATGACAGGGCTTTTGTCCCCAGTGAGCCCTCAGCCAGAAGGAATATTGGATATGCAAACAAGAGCACAGGAAGTTAGGAATATGGTGGGGGCAGGGATGTATGCAGAGAAGACTGCCTGGTGGAGGTGGTCTTTAGGGGAGTCTCAGCAGGCAAGGGGAGCAGGAGCATTCCATTGGGTACTGAAACATGCCAAGGCAGGAAGAACCGGCACATTTGAAGACTCAGTGGTGGTTTGGTGTGGATGGGAGGTAGGATGTGTAGGTGAGATGGTAGAAGAAGGGGCTGGAGGTGTAGGGAGGGGCTGATCTGGGAATGTGTCCAAAGACTTGGACTTAATCCAGAGGCTAGGCAGAGCCCCCATGGGCTCTGAGCGAAGAAGCAACATGACAGATCACTGCCATAAACCAGGGGACTTGGGACTTGTGTTGTTGTTAACTCCATGTGGGGAAATCCCCCTGGAAATGTTGATCTGAGAGTGGAGAAACCCCTCAGAGGAATAAGTATAGCACTTGTGCTTGAATTCCTTCTCATTTCACCTAAAATTTCAGCTTTGCACCAGTTGTTTACAGATAATTTACAAAAGTGTATTTTCTATGCTTGATTGTATTTCTTAAAACTCACCAAGAAATAATCCCAAGTGAAATTTTTCCACCAGGGTGTGTTCCTAATACATATTTATAGTTACCAAATTGACTTGAGAATGTAGGAAGATCTTTTGAAATGTTGCATGAGTGCATGAGATCTTCAGGCTGGGTTTCCCTGAAGCTTGGCAAGAGAAAGAGAAAGAAAACCAGTGTTCGTTGAGCACCTGCTTGGGCCAATCAGAAGGCTAGACTCTTTTTAGTCAATAACCCTGCAAGAAACAGTATTCCGGACTCATTTTAGAGGCAGAGAAGCAGGTTCACGAAGGTGGCCACTTTCCCACGGCCTTGTCCCTGTAAGGGATGGTAGGGGGATTTGAACCCAGGTATGACTTGAGTCCAGAGTTCATACTCCATCCATTGAACCACTCTGCCACCCAACCCCTAGGACACACCAGAACAGTAAATAAAGCAGGAGACACAGAGGTGGGCCAGATGAGCCACTGGAGAGCCTGCTAACTTCTAGATAAAAATTAGACCGAAAACACGAGTTCACTCCCATTCTCCCTCTGTAAGTTCTTCTGCTGGCGGACGTGCTGAGAACACCCTTTCCAAAGGGTATTGGCTCCAGGTCCTTGGCTGCATTCTGATTTGGGCGTTTCAACCTGCTGTGTAGACACTACACAGGGCAGAGGGCAGGAAGTTGGGGCCTGCAGGCGGCATCAGGCTTAAACATAGACGTGCTTGAAGGTCACTGCTCAGAACATCCAAGGTGGTGGGCAGAACTCTGCCCAGACGTAGGAAGCCAGACGGACAGCAAGGGCGGCTGGGGGTCAGGGCGCAGGGTTTATAGAGAAAGGATGTCTGTGGCTCTTTTCCCTGGCGGCAGTCACGAGACCTCCCACACCCCTTACCTGAGCTATACCCAGGTAGTGAGCGTCCCCCAGAGACAAGACACCGCTGGGAGCTGGGCACACACCCACATCTCTCTGCCCACCGCTGCACTGCTTTTGGCCCTTGCTGTCTTTGCTTGGCCACCTTAATATGTTCCCCTAGGGGAAGGGCACCTCTGTCAGGATTGTCTTCCTCGGCTTTCTAAGTGTCTCCTCCCTATGACGCAGGTGGCCCCAGACTACCCACCAGACTGGGCAGGGGCTCTTTGGAAGCCAGTTGAGACATCTGAGGGTCCTCCTGTCTCCCCTTCCTCCCCAACATGCTTTTCTCCCTCCTTCCTGCCACTGTCTTCCGGTGCAGAGGGTGCGGGTCAGTGGGGATGGAGGGCAGGGAAACAGGAGAAAGTCTTTCCCCGTGTGAGGGACTCCTGGTAATGGTAATGAACGTTGAGAGGGGGAGTCAGCCCAGGTGGCTGGCTGGGCCGCTGCACCTGTGCGGTGCGCTCACTGGCTCGTGGTTCTGAACGGATGGGTCTCCCAGGAACTCCTGAACTACCTCTCCGCTCCCTGTCACACACCCCCTTCTCCCTCTCTCATCCTTTCTTGCCCCTGCCGCCTCTCCTTCAGCTTCCCTCCCTGCTTCCTTCTCAGGGTGGGCAGTCATGGAGCAGGCTTCTGGATCTCTCTGTATCTTTCCGTCTCCAGAGCTGCTGGTACTGGGGGGGAGCCACAGGAGCTGGTGGTACCTCCAAGGGGACCGTCAGCCACCTTTTCCATTTGCAAGGGCCCAGATGGGGGCTTTGGCCAGAGTTGCTCCAAGTTCAGCTCTAGCAGTTGGAAATGTGGTTTTTTGGGGTAGGCCTTAGAGATCATGTAGGAAGGGAGAAAATAAAAGCCCACATGGGTCGGTTGTAGTAGTTGGGATTCTGCTTTTTCCTTTGAGGGACAAGTCCACCATCACAGTAATGAGGGCATGCTCGTTTGCGAGTGGGGAACACGGAGGATGAGGGTGACTCTCCTGGGTGCCTCCTGCGAATGAACGTCCTCCAGAGGGGACCTCCAGCACCAGAGTGACAGTGGCTCCCTCACAAGGGTCACCATCTTCAGCTGTCATTGCCGGTTAGGGTCCAAGTCCAAGCATTGCTCAGGTACTTCTTCGTAACTTCCTTAACTCTGGCCAGGGGGCGATTTGCAAAAACAGTTTCAGCCGCAGAGCATTTCTTTTACCAAAGCTTAGGCGAATTAGCATTCAGAGAAATCTTATTATTAAAAGAGTAAATCTTACGCTTCTATAGAAAATTTGAAATACAGGACAATTTAAAAATACAGGAAAGTGTCAGGGTGCCCGAGTGGCTGAGTCGGTTGAGCGTCTGACTCTTGATCTCAGCTCAGGTCTCAATCTCAGGGTCGTGAGTTTAAGCCCTGTGCTGGGCTCCACGCTACTTTAAAAAAAAGAAGAAAAATACGGGAAAGTAAAAATTGCCCATAATCTCCTCAAAGTAGAAGTTACCAACACTGTTCAGTGCCTTTATATATTTGGTCACAGCCTTCAGTGCACATAAGTAAACATACTGTATTTTAAACATGATTACAAGCACATTGAACTCTGTATCCTCTTTCTCTTTCGTTTGACGTAACATTATGGCAAGCAAGAACTTTTGAAAAGCACTTGGGCTTTGCAAGCGAGCATATGCTTTGCAGACATTTCTGTCAGCCACCAGTAACCAACTGTAAGAACTCACGTTCCACCCACAACAGAAATTGTGCCAGTCAGGGAGTCCTTTGATCACCATGCAGTAAACGTAGCCAAAATAATTGTAAATTTAAACGGACTAAAACTAAAACCCAACCACTTGAAAAATTTTAAAACCCTCTCCAAAATTGCTATGTGGTCAAGGAAGGAATAAAGAATATAGTGACAAATATTTAGAAAGCCTTGAAAACCAGAATGCCACGTAACTAAACCTCTGGGAGACAGCTGCCGCTATTCTCATGGACTTAAATGTGTTTATTAGAAGAAGGGAGACAGAAAAAGAGAATAAACCAAGAATTAGCCTGAGATCTTAGAAAAAAAAGAATAAAAAACAGCCCCTAAGGAAAATGGGGAGGAAAAAAAGAGTAAAGCCAGAAATAAATGAATTAGAAAACAGAAACACAGTAAAATTAGCAAATATATCCAAGAGCTGATTCTGTTTTTAAACAAACAATACATTAGACTAACCTCTGGCAAATCTACTTGAGAAAGAAGAGAAAAAAATAATAGGAACAAGAAAGGGAACATCGCGATAGAGACATTTTAAGAAATAAAATGTAGGCACGATCAACTTAAGTTTGAAAATCTCAATTAAATGAAGGCTCTTCTGAAAATATATATGTTGTTAATTGAGAAAAAAAATTTGTGATTGTTATCAAAGCACTGCCCCCTTTACCCAAAGAAGACACCGGTCCCAAGTGTTTTTGCTAGGTAATTATTTCAAATTTGATAATACTGATAATATTAAGCTAGTCCATGGCTTAGCACAAGATTGATGGAATGATCCAATTCATTCTACAAAGCAAAATAAGCCTGATATTAATCATGGCACAGAGGATGGAAATGTTATGTTGGAAATAGAATTCAATAATGTATTAAACAAGTCATCTACCATAACCCAGTGGGGGCAATTGTCAATATCAGGAAAGCTTAATATAGTAACTACGTCATGCTAATGGGTTAAAGAAGTAAAACTGGATTGATTCCAATATATGCAGGGGAAAATTGATTAAAATCGAACAACCATTTCTACCTAATCAATACACCAAAAAAGGAATAGAAGGGCGCATTTGTAACGTGATGAAGAATATCTATTTCAAACCAATAGCCAATGTTGTAATTAACCATGAAACACTAGAAGCGTTCCTGTTCAAACCAGTAACAAAGTTAGGAGGCCTGCCGTCATATTCACTGTCCTAGCCTTGCTTTTAAAATCCTCAATAATACTGAAACAGAAATATATACTAAAGAAGAAGTAAACGTTCCATATATTCAGTTTATTCTATACCAAATCTTGGGCTAAAGGTCGGTTTCCAAAGTTTAGAAATAAAAAAGTCATCAAAAACCCAACAGATTTGACTACATTAAAAAAAAAAAATTGTAACTGCTCTGTGAATTCTACGAAACATTTGAGAACCTGGGGAAAAGATTTTATTATAAGATACCCTAAAGGGTTAATATTTTGATGCTACTAAGACCATATATACATTTGTTTTTAAAAATCGAGGTTTAGGGGTGCCCAAGTGGTGCAGTTGGTTAAGCGTCCGACTCTTGGTTTTGGCTCAGGTCCTGATCTCAGAGTCATGAGATCAGGCCCCTCGTCGGACTCCACGCTCAGTGCAGAGTCGGCTTAAGACTCTCTCTCCCTCTCCCTCTGCCCCTCCCCACCTCAAATAAATATAAATCTTTTTTTAATCAAGATTGAAACTTGAAGAGAAAGTGAACAGACAATAAAATTAGCAAGGAAATACCCACCCAAAGAAATGCTGGATGGTATGCTCTATGAGGTCAGAGAGCATCACAGATATTGTACTATTATTACTTGTTCAAATAAATGAATGCAATGCAAGTTTTTTAAGTATTATATGGCTTTTTACCTTCTAAAAAATTTTTTTTAATATTTTATTTATTTATTTGACAGAGACACAGCGAGAGAGGGAACACAAGCAGGGGGAATGGGAGAGGGAGAAGCAGGCTTCCTGCTGAGCAGGGAGCCCGATGCGGGGCTCAATCCCAGGACCCCGGGATCATGACCTGAGCCGAAGGCAGGCGCTTAACGACTGAGCCACCTAGGTGCCCTACCTTTTAAATTTAAAGCAGGAGTTTTCACCAAGGTTTTATAACGAAAAATTGCAATTATATAGAAATGAAAGAACAGTACAGTAAATACTCGTACACTCGTGATTAGCTATTACAGTGATGTTTGCTGCCGTATTTGCTTCATCGGTACATGTATATGGGTTTTTTTTTCCTGAACCATTTTGAAGTAAGTTGCAGAATACATACACTCCTCTGAATTACTTCAGTTGTGAGTCCTAAATTTCCCAGAATTTAGCTATCTGTGCGGAGGATTGGGGAAGCTCCTGTGCCGTCCTCCGAGGGGTGTCTCTGCAGATTGTCCTAGCCTTTGAGAAGGCATTCAGGAGTCACAGTGACGATCTTCTGGTATTTAAGAGAACAGAAAGTGCATATTTACTGTCAGCCCCTGTGCTGGGGGTTTTACTGAGGGTCTCCAGTTTAATCCTCTTCATAACCATATGAAGGAAGTGTTGTGCCAATTTGAGGGGAAACCAAACTTCAAAGAGGTTAAGTGACTTGTCCAGGTTCACACAGTGGCATTATTCAACCCAGGCTCATCTGACACCATCGAATTATACATCTGCCTCTTCCCTTTATCTTCTCTCTGCATGAATGCATGAAGGCATTTTGTGGGCCGTACGGACAAATGGGAAGAAATCTGAGTGTCTTTCGGTGCGAGCGTGGCCAGGCAGATGGTGGTCTGTGTGTTAGTGTGGACGTGCTGTGTTTATGAACATAGACTATTGATTATGAACGTACAACATGGAAAATCGCTTGGTCGTCCAGGTAAGGGGAAATGAGCAGGACACCAGGTTGTTGGTGCCGTGATCAACATCTGTGAAAACCACATGCTTGGGGAGGCCCAGGAAGAAATACACAAGAAGGGGCTGGGTTAGGGTGAGGAGTATTAATTTTTTTTTTTTTTTTTTCTCTTCCATCCTTTTCAAACTCTTTGCAGTGGGTAGTTTTCTTAATTTTATAATAGAAATTTTTAATCAGAAAAAGAAATTTGTACCCACTTTACAGTTTTGTAAGTTCATGGCAGGGGAAGGGTCTGCCCTGTTTATTGCTGTTCTTGTATTTTCCAGTGCCCAGCACCCTGCCTGGCATATTATGGACATAGTAAGTGTGCTGGACAGGTGCCCATTGGGAAACCTCTGAGGGCCCGGAACGTGTTTGCAGAGAGTTTCTGCCAACTGGTCTCCCCAAGAGCAGGCACAGGCCAGGTGTATGTCATGGGGTGGCCTATTTGCAGGGTGGTGAGCTCTCCTGTCCAACCAGAAAGGGCCCCCACCAAGGCGGAGGGGCCATTTGGGCCATTCAGCCTCACCAGGGCATTTAGTGCTAATATCCATGCGGAATAAACAAGCTCCAGTCAGACAGAAACAGATTTTATGTCATTCTCAGGCTTTCAAAATTGAGAGTCACGGTTATATGGACAGTTACTGTATATTTACTGAGTGCTCCCCGGAGGGCAGGCTAAGTGCGTTTACAAAGCAATCCTCTCCTTTCGTTTTCACAACAACTATGGAAGGATTCGCAACTACATTAGCTCCATTTTATAGGTCAGGAAACTGAGTTACCGAGGAATGAGGCATGAGCTCCAGGGCAGGCCTTGGTTTTGCCAAGAACTTAACCTTGAGCAAACCGCAAGCCTTCTGGGCTTTAATTGCCTCGTTGATGAAGAACAGCCACTGACGTTAGTTGAGTGTTTACTATGTGCCAGGCTCAGCTGAGGGAGAATGAGAGGCTGCCTTCAGCAAACAAACGGGATTTAGGCCGCTGGCATCTCTACGCTAGGGACTGACGCAGCACTTGCCCTCGTGCACTAAACCCAGTTGGTCTTTTTGGTTTGGGCTTGTTTTACTTGCCCCAGGCCAAAGCTTCTGAGGATCCTGGTGGCGCCCCGTAATTCCGGGTTCTCACGCAGCGGGGCCATCTTCAGTGGCCGAGTCCTTCATTATTCCCTGCTTGGGAGCTTGTTAAAATGCAGTTCCCTTGGGACGCCTGGGTGGCTCAGTCGGTTAAGTGTCTGCCTTCGGCTCAGGTCATGATCTGAGTCTCGCATCAGGCTCCTTGCTTGGCGGGGAGCCTGCTTCTCCCTCTGCTTGCTTCTCCCCCAGCTTGTGCTCTCTCTGACAAATAAATAAATAAAATCTTAAAAAAAAAAAAAATGCAGTTCCCTGTGTCCAGCCCCAAATCCGCTGGATCCAGCCCAATCCACTGGATCCAGGCAGGGCCCGAGAGACTGCATCTTAAAGTAACATCAGGTGTTTCCTAGCCGCCAGTCTTGTTTACAGCCAACATAGGCCAACCCTCAACTGTTACAGTGGCCTTGTCCTTCTGAGATTAAACCGGCAGATGCTTGGGCTCCTATAAACCAGAGCCCTTTTCCATCTGGAGGAACCCAGCAAAGCAATGAACGTGGCTAAGGATTGCAAATTTTGTACTGACTGAACACTTGTGAATTTCCCATTGACAGAACATTCTCTTCAAACCTCAGCTCCATGGAGCTCAGCGGGCCATGTGCAGTTGAATGTAAATTCCAAGAACACTTAAGAAACTTAAATGTTTTTGTTTTGTTTTGTTTTTTGTTTTTCTGTTTTAAAGAGAGAGGAGAGGCAGGTGAGATGACCTTCAGAAGGGCAAATTTGAGGCTCTCTCACCTAGCAGTGGAGTGTTCACCTAAGGGGAAAGATACACATCTACATTTAATTTCTTTTTTTTTGAGGATTTTATTTATTTGAGGGCGCCTGGGTGGCCCAGTCATTAAGCTTCTGCCTTTGGCTCAGGTCATGATCCCAGGGTCCTGGGATCGAGTCCCACATTGGACTCCTTGCTTAGTGGGGAGTCCAGTTCTCCCTATCCCTCTGCCCCTGCTTGTGTCCCCTCTCTCGCTGTGTCTCTCTCTGTCAAATAAATAAAATCTTAAAAAAAAATAAAGATTTTATTTGAGAGAGAGAGAGAGCACGGGCGGGAGGGGCAGAGGGAGAGGGAGAAGCAGACTCCCTGCTGAGCAAGGAGCCCAGCACAGGGCTCCATCCCAGGACCCTGAGATCATGACCTGAGCTGAAAGCAGACGCTTAACTGTCTGAGCCACCCAGGCGCCCCTATATTTAATTTCTTAAATGTGTAAGCACTGTCATACCTTCTTGGGCCAGAGCCACACAAAAGGATGGGCCATGGGCCGATGGTGCTGTTCTGCACAGCGTCACCCAGCCCAGAGGAATTGAGAACGAGCTATAGCAACTTATACTGCAGGCCACCTGCCGGGACAGCATCCAAGGGCGTGACCTGCAGCCGCACCTCGAGCCGGGCATGGACCCGTGTGGGCATCACGCACCTCCTGCCTCAGTCTCGGGGCCAGGACCTGTCCCATTAGTTCTCGTTCTTCCTGGGAGCCCCACAGGCCAGTTCGTGCAGAAGGCGGTCGGCTGCCACACCAGCTGGCAACTCCATTGTGAGCCCTTCTGCTTGTCCCCGAAGATTCATGGAAGCCTGGTCCGGGAGCTGGGGGTGGGGGTTGGGGGGGCGCGGAGATTGGTTGGTCCGGGGCGGAGCGAGGTGGTTTAAGAGCTGGCCCTTGGAGTCCTTGTTGTGGGCCTGGCTAGCAGTTGTGACTTCGGCCCCGCTGGCTTTCCTTCTCTGAGTCTCGGTGTTTAGGAAACGGGCAGTGACAGTCCCTCCTGGAAGGGCTTCCGAGCGAGATAAAAATGAGATGATGCTGGAGGTCTCTGCACTTGGGAAAGGGAGGGTTCTTTGTGCTGTTTTGTCTGTGTTATTTGAAAAAAGTGGATTGCATTGTGGGTCTCCAGGAAGTTGCCAGTTATCCTCCCAGTTTCTGAATTCCTGTGTATGTGTCCGTGTGTGTGTGTGTGTGTGTGTGTGTTTTCTGTGCCCTTGGTGCGGGGAAACAGTCTTCGGTTTCCTGCTGATTAATCCAGTTCCTGAGGGCCCTTCCCTGGCAGAGAGGAGGGCCCGGCCTCCCGCCTCACTGCCTCACTCTCCTGGCCCCTTCTAAGAGGCCCGCCTGCCCTCCCGCCACCCTAGGGCCCAGGACGCCCTTTGCAGGCCTGGTGAGCCCGGCTTTGTTCTGGCCGTAGGTGGGCCTCCTGGGTTCCAGCTGAATTGCGTTTTGCCTGCAGGTGTGTTTCCTTTGCCCACCTGGCACCTGTGGGGACTTGGGCTTCTTCCCATCGCCCCCAGGTTGGGGCCAGGAGGTTTTGATCATCTGAACTGCAAGCCCTTGGAAATGAGGCTGTTGGGGTCCTCTGCCCCTTCAGAGCGGGAGGCTGATGTCCGTGGCTCCCGAAAGGCACCAGACCCCAGGATCTCCCTGCTGGTAGGGAGGGAGTCTGGAGAGTATGCCTTTGGTCTTCAGAAGGAAAGTTCTGGCAGAGGGGAAAGGCCAGTGTGTTGGGATTGGGGGTCCCTGGCCTGCGCGTTGGCCCTTGAGTGAAGGACCAGCAGAGAAGGGGAGTGCAGCTCGGGAGGGGGCTGGGCTCGGGTCGGGCCTGCGGTCGCCGTGTTGGCCTGGATCCGCCTGGCCACTTCATTTAGAGACTTGGTGACTGCACAGTGGTCCCGTGAACGGTGTGGGGGCCACACGTGAATCTGTGGTCTTGTCCCCAAGCCCCGCAGCTCTCTGTCTGCAGCGTGCGGGTGATGAGCTGAGCCTCCCTTCTTGGAGCCCGCAGCAACCACAGACGGGGCGTCTCCACTCTTCGCCCAGCTGTTCCTGGATGTGGACCCTCAGCGCCGGTGAACTGCGGAAGGCAGGTCTCCAGGACCGGGCGGGTGTGCAGCCTGGCTTTGGGGCCTGAGGACCACCCGTGCGTCCTACACCGAGGGATGGGGTCAGAACCATCTTGTGCCCGGTGTGCGGCGGACCCTCAGAGCCCCTGGAACGACGCCGCGCTACAGCGCACACACAGCTCCTCACGCTTCATCTGAGTCAGGCCCGCCTGCTGGCTGAGTCAACAAGGCCAGGATGCGTATTTGGTTAGCAAACAGGGAGCAGCAACTGGAGCTGGCCCACCGCCTTCCTGCTCCGGCCTTTCTAGCAAAAATGACCTCTGGAAAGGTCAGCCAGGACCAGCTACATGATTTGGTGTTGCAAAATGAAAATGAGGGCCCCTGGTCTGAAAATTAGGAAGAACTTCAAGATGGCTAGAGCAGAGCGTGATGGAACCAAGCACAGACCCTCCTAAGCCTGGTGCCGCACGGGGGGGTACTGCACCCTGCGGTCAGCATTTCCCAGCCTTATGGATTTCTGAGGCTTCCGGGGCGGCCAAATTGGGCTTCTTTTTGGAAGAAGAGGGACTTAGCCTCCACACCAGCTGTGAGTTCCCCACCCTGTCCCACGGGCAGCTTTTCTCAAGGGTTGGAGTGACTTCCACTTCTCCTTTCTCTCCTCTACCCTGTTTCCCCCTTCCTTGGTAAACTCACAAACGTTGGACCCTCCCTCCCACTCCTCCTCCTCCTTTCTTTCCTCCCCTCCTTCTGTGCTGCCCTCCCCCTCGCTCCAGCTCTGTTTCCCTCTTCCTTTCCCATTGCTTTCATCTGGAGGGGAAAACCCTTCCCGTGTTTGCTGGGTGATATTTCCCGCCATTCATTTGGTGCTGTTTGATTTTAACGTCCCTCTGAATGAGCAAGAATGCTCCTTGGATTTCCAGAGCCTCTCTCTGAAGTGGCTCAAGTGAGCACCTTCCCCCACCGAGGGACGTCCCTTCAGTGGCCTCTGGCTCCGTCCAGATGGTCTCTGCCCATTGGGAGCCTGGAATGAATTCTCATTGTTAGCATTTGTCACTCACCATGTCCTGCCCACATTCAGCTGTCAGCCCTACTGGCCACAGTGGAAAGAAAGCATGCTCTATTCTTCTTGTGACACCACTCATGCCCCGGTGACAAACCTGGCCCTGCTTCCCAAAGATGGAGGTTTCGAGGCTTCCGCGGAGGCCCGAGAGCAGGGGGTGGGGACTGTGGAGGAGATAACAGATAAGCCCAGTGGGATGCTGTCCTGGCCCGCCTTCACCATGGCCATACTGTAACCAGAAGGACTGGATCACAACAGTCCCTTGCCTAAAACCATCCTCTGGCTTCCTGATGCCTGAGCATGGCATCCGGACGCTTGTGCGGCCTTCAAGGCCCTGGGCTCCCGGAGAAGTAGGCAGCCCGGGGTTGCTGAAGTGACCCTTGAGCCCCACCTTTGGGGAGGTGGAGAGGGGAGGGGGCCTGCCCAGGAAGGGATGGCTCCTCTGGAGGATGGGCGGGAGGAGGGGCAGCAGGACACAGAGAACGTCTGCCTGTCTCAGCTCTGACCTGGTTCCTTAGGGGATGGTACTCCACCCTGGTGCACCTTCCAATCACGCAAGGGCTTTGAAAATTACCAGAGCCTCTGGGGATGGGCCCATCCTGGGCGTTTTCATTTGCTCCCCCAGGGCGGCAAGTCCAGGCATCCCCTGGGAGCACTTGAGGAAGATGGCCTCAGCGAGAACGCACTGGCACTTTTCTCTGGTGATGATGGGAAGGCTGCTTTGCAAACTCAATCCACCCTGAGCCTCTGGCCACAATGAGCTAAGGGAGCACTAAGCAGGGATGGGGTCCCTAGAGAGGCAGCTGGCAGGGCCCATGTTCAGAAAGGGAAACTGAGGCCTCCTTGCCAGGGGACATCACCACTGGGTAGCAGAGCCTGGGGTTTCCAGCCTTCGCCACCACCTGGCTAGGATGGAATGAGGGCTGAGCTAGTACGTTCCAGTCCAAATGATCTCCAACGGGCACTTCGTGGTTCTGACTGTTAGAGCATCTTCAGCACCGTGATCCCCACGGTCTGGATCCTTTTCTCTGACCTTCAAACGTGGGGTACCAGGATCTGGGCTTCTGTCCTCAAAGAACTCAGAATCCAGGGGGCTGATGGGCCCAGGCATAAAGTATTGAAATCCGGACACACGGGAGATGGGCTTGAGGAGGAAGAGATGAGCTCCTCCAGGGGCCGACCCGAGAGGAAGCTGTGCCCAGGTGTTGACTTCCCCTGGGCCCTCCAGCGGCAGGGCGGGGGCCAGTTGTGGCCGAGGCTGGCCGTGAGCGCACCGTCCAGGTATTTCCTGTGTGTGCCGCGCAGATCAGATCGGGGAGCACAGCATGACCCCCGTCCTCATCACGGGCACATGGAGTCTGCGTTGGGTAGGTTGGGTAACAAACCAAAGATGGGCCCAACAAACGCAAAAAACAAGTCACAATTCGCCTGCAGGGTCTGTTTCCTCATTACTTTGTATTTTGAGAATGTCGAGCCTAACCGAAAAGCTAAGAACCTTCATCTAGGTTCACCACTTGTTAACGTTTTGCTATGTTTGCTTTATCTCGCTCTCTTCACATGGTTTTGCTGAATCATTTGAAAGTGAGTTACGGGCAGCATGATACTTCACCCCTCAATACCTCGGCAGGTGTCTTTTAGGAGCAAGAACTTTCCCCTTGTAGCGGCAATGCTGTCATCATGCCTTAAAAAATGACCATTATTCAATAATATATAATATAATGTATATAATCATATGATATTCCCCAGTTGTCCTCCGAATGTGTTTTTTAGGTTCTTTTCCTGATCCGAAAAGGCTCAGGTGTTGCGTTTGGTTGTTATGTTTCTTTAGCTTCTTTTAATCTAGAACAGTCCCCCTGCTTTGTGTGTGTGTGGTGGCTTTGAAGAGCCCAGGCAGGCCAGCTGTCTTGTAGAATGGATTCTGGCTTTGTCTTTGATTGAGCCCGTACAAGTTAAGTTTGCATGGTTTTCAAACTCGCCTGATAATTGCTTCATTGTGTCCAAAAAAGTCCGAAGGCAGAGGGTATCTCCTTTGTCCCCTACCCTTGTACGAGTCATGGGATGTCCTGTCCAGCCACCAGAAAAAGAGGTGGCGTTAGTAACATTACGTTATATTTATAAAATGTTTCAGCTGACTGTGAAGATTATTTCACTCAATCCGCACCAAGCTTGGCCCGATTGGGCCGGCGTTCTCTAGTCACTGAGTGGATGGGGTTCTGAGAGATTGAGTTCATGCCCAGGTCCCCACGGTGGGCAGAGCTGGCCCAGAGCCCAGCCCTTCTGACCCACACTGGGGCTTCCCATGCCCCCTGCACTGAGGTGGCAGCTGGGAGACCGGGTAAGTTACAAGGTCATGTCACCGAACCTCAGCCCTGGCCCCAGCACCTGCGTCCCCGAGTGCTAAACAGAACACTGGATATACTCTAATAGGATCGAACCTGTCTTTTTTTTTTTTTTTTTTAAAGATTTTATTTATTTATTTGATAGAGAATGAGAGACAGAGAGCATGAGAGGGAGGAGGGTCAGAGGGAGAAGCAGACTCCCTGCCGAGCAGGGAGCCCGATGCGGGACTCGATCCCGGGACTCCAGGATCATGACCTGAGCCGAAGGCAGTTGCTTAACCAACTGAGCCACCCAGGCGCCCAGGATCGAACCTGTCTTGACAGTCAGGAGCTTAGGGACTGAACTGAGGTATGGAGGAGCTGGAGCTGCCCTCCCCACCTTGGCTGGTCCCACACTGCCATCTGGTAGGTTTGCATCCCGCACCCTCACTGTCCCAGTCTCCGGCAGGGTCACCCCAGCCAGCTTCCTGCTGGTCCTTCTCATCTGTGGCCTGCATCTGCCCGTCTAGGAAGCCAGACACACAAGCTTGTTAGAACTGAGTCCAGGGGCGCCTGGGTGGCTCAGCCGGTGAAGCGTCTGCCTTCGGCTCAGGTCATGATCCCAGGGTCCTGGGATCGAGCCCCTCATCGGGCTCTCTGCTCAGCGGGGAGTCTGCTTCTCCCTTTCCCTCTCCCCCTGCTCCGCTTGCTTGTGCTCTGTGTGTCAAATAAATAAAATCTAAAAAAAAAAAAGAACTGAGTCCAGAGGCTGCAAGGGAAGGGCATTGTCCGTGGAGGGAAGAGTGAGTGTAACTGCAAAGACCCCTCTTGGAGGCACCCTCAGTCCGATTAACTTCTGGGCTTTCTGAGCTATGTGGTACTCTCCACCGGTCCCTGGTTTTGGGGTAAGTGAGGTTGCCAGAGAAGGGACTTCTGGACAAGTGGGGTGTTGCTGTCACATGTTTCAAGTTTAAAAGGCCTAGAAAAGACCGTAACGTACAGTGGAGTGGCTGGTGGGAACGGTCAGCGTGAGCCTGTGAGTGCCAGAGCGCGAGGGCACTTTGGACATGGTGGACTCGATGCTGAGGATCCGGGGGAGCTCAGCTCCTCAGGGGTCCTGGGGCTCAGGCCGGCGTGCCCCGACCACCACCCTCCCTGCAGGTAGATCACGCTGCCTTTGCCCAAGTGAGCTGTATTCACACGCACCCCAGTTTTCCTGAGGATCTAGGCCCCTGCTAGAGAGCAGCACCCCAGTCTCTGGATCTCCTCGTCCCCCAGGGCAGGGTCCCTATTGCTCCGGATCTTGTTGTTAAAGCTACATACCAATATCCTCCAGGTTTTTTTCCCCAAGGTACTCTTCCCCCCATTCTGTTCTGTCTAATTGTGTTACGTTGGGCAGGAGCCCACTGAATCGTGCTCTTTCTTGAAGAAATTTCTGTTCTCATAAACGTATAAGTATGGTGCCCTTTCTGTTTCTCGGCTGAGTACTCCAGAAAGATCCCAGTTTGACTTAACAGTGCGTCCTTTGCCAAGCCATTTTGCTTGTTTGCTTGCTTTTTGTTTTGTTTTTTTTTATCAAACTAATCCATATGCATCCTTCTTTTTTTTTTTAAAGATTTTAGTTATTTGACAGAGAGAGAGAGTACAAGCAGGGGGAGCAGCATAGGGAGAGGGAGAAGCAGACTCCCCGCTGAGCTCGATCCCAGGACCCTGAGATCATGACCTGAGCTGAAGGCAGCTGCTTAACCGACTGAGCCACCAGGCGCCTCATATGCATCTTTTTTCATGTCAGCCAGTACTGAAGGCCTGGTCAGGAGAAAGCAGCAGGCCCCGCCCGCCTTCTTGCCTACGCCAGCCCTCTAGATCCATAAACGATTTTCTCAATTCTTTTTATTTCTCCTCTGTTATTCACCTCCATATTTTGAAACAATATGTTTATCCTATCACTTCTCCATTTAGCAATTTTGGACATTATCTGTTGCCGCCATATTCTTGCCCTTCCTGCTAATATTATTCTATCACAATTTGGGGTTAAACTCACAATGCTAATACGGCTCATCGCCGAGCCTAGTACTGAGCTACATTTCTTCTTTAAAAAGAGTTCATTATTTTTCTCAGCAGCTTAGTTTTCTGGGTCTATTTCTGATTCTTCCCAATACACCAAAGGATCGAGAAAACATCTATCTGATGTTTTATCTATAGTTCATTGATCAATTCCATTGTTTTTTCCTAGACACTGGGGTATCCCACCGGTGAAATTCTATTAAAGCTTTCTCAAAACAAATGAAAATCTAGTTCGTTTTAACGGATTAAAGTAACTCCGTGCCCTCTCCTCTGCAAAGGTTTCCCTGACCCCTCCTCCCAGCCTCCCCGAGGCTGCCCCTCCTCCAGGGCCCCCGCAGCCCCCTCACACTAAATTGTAATCCCCTGTTTCTTTGCCTGTGCCACCCCACACCCTGAGTGTGAGTTTTCGAGGGCAAGCGTTGGTCTTCTTGTTCACTGCATTCTCTAGGAATGCACAAGAGCTGGCTGGCAAATAGTAGGCACTCAATAAATATTTGTTGGAATTCACATTTGTTGGATTGAAAGGCAAGAGTAATTGTATGCTCCTGGTGGTGCAGGGAAATTTCCGACCCTGCGCTTCTTTGCATTTTCCATGTGCCTGATCTCTCGGCTTCCTTGTTGGGTTTGGAGGCCTTTCTGGGCCCGTTCCAACTTAACAGCCCTTCCCAGACGAAGCTAGCAAAGGCAGGGTTTCCTTTCCCAGCTCGGTGGTGCACCCCACCCCCACCCCCGACTAGATTGGCCTCAAGCGTGTCGGGGCCTCCGATTGGTCCTTGTCACTTTCTAATCCCAGCCCATGCCACTGAGCTCGGCACAGACTGATTGCTCAATAGAGGAGTGAGGGTGAGACTCGCTCAGTCAATCAATCAATAAACCAATCAGTCTTCCTGCACCCAGCCTCTCTGTTCCCAGGCATTTCTCATTACCCAGCGTCTGGATGATCAGAAGGAAAAAGGAACCTCTGCATAAAGGTGACCCCATTTCGGGTTTCATCATGACTCGCTGAGTATTGAAAGACAAGGAGAGCGAGACCAGGAAAGACAAAGAAAGGGGTACCAGGGACATTCACCCATGGTCTCAGAGGGACATCCTGGGAGCCATTTGGTCACTAGACTGAGGGCTGTGTGCGGGTAGGCAGGGTCCTGTGCGCTGTGTGACCCGGAGCTTAGCACCAGGCTGAGCACACAGGAGATACGTCATGACTGACGTCTGATTGCAGGGAGGAACGAGGGACCTGGGGTCCTTGGGGCACCCACATATCTTGCAGTCTTTTGGTCTTGGCTAACTCAGGAAAGTGCTGATCTGTGAGGAGGCCACAGAGGCCCCTCCCTTGTAAGCACAGTGATCCCTAATGAAAAGGACTCACCTCTCACCCTCCCAGCCTGAGCAGTCCCTGCAGAGGACTTGCCCCCATCCCAGAGCCACTAGAATGTCATTCATTCCACAAGTACCATGTGCCCAGCCGCCCCACTCAAACCCTCCTCCTTGGCCCTCCTGCCTGGGCGCTCAGCTCTCCGCCGGGGCAAGACAACCACGAGGGCCAAGCCGCCCACGGAGACCAGGCCTCTGCCAGCGTCACAGCCTGGGGCCCTCTCCGCCTTGGCTCACCCAGGTCCCTGAAATAAAGCTGATAGTCGCAGGCCTGTGCCCCCCCCCCCCCGCTCCCCGAGAGGGAGCACCACTCTTGCGGGTGTAGTGAGTTTCCGGGGAAGCCTTTCAAACCGCTCTTTGATGCTTCTCCGGTGGAACTGAATTTATTTTTTGTATTTTTAGGAATTAACTTGCAGTTCTCAGCCTCTCCCTCCCTCCCTCCCTTTCTCCCCAGAAAGGGGAGAAGGAAAAATGAAGAAAAGGGTCTGCATTGTCACTGTGATTGGCACGAGTGTGAATGAGGGGTCACAGCCTCGGCTGCTCCTTTTCAAGTGCTCCCCTCTCCCCTGCACGCCGAATTCACGCCGAACACTCTTCCTTTCAAAGCTCCCGGCTTTCTCTCCCGCTTTGTCTCTCCGCTCTCCTTCCCTTCCCGCTCTGCCTTTCATTCTGAGCCCTGCCCGGCTCCCTCAGGGACCACTCTCCTCCCGCTCTCCTTCCCCCCTTCTTCCTCTTCTATTCAGTTCTTTTTGCCTCTTTCTTTCTTCTTTTTTCTTTTTCTTTTTGAATAGTGCTTCTGTTTTCAAGGGATGGAACGCACAGAGAAGTCGGTTTATTTGAGCAGGGAGAATGTGAATGTGTTCATTTTCCTCCGTTGCTCTAAATGTGTAAAAGGAAAAAAAAAAAAAAAAACCCCGCCGTGTGGGACATGGTTTCCTCCAGGCTCCCACTTTGAGAGGGAAGGGTGTTTGGAAAGGGGCTCCGCCAGACCAGAGGGAGCTGCTCACAGGCAGCCGGTTCTCGCCAGGAAGGCCCGCATCGGGCAACAGGGATGGTTGGCTCAAGGGCCGGTCCTGCCGCCTGCAGGATTCAGACATGGCCCTGGGGACCAGCTCCCTCTCTGCCTGGCCCTAGGGTGGGCCTCGATGTGAGGGTCAAGGTCCGAGGTGGATGCAGATCCCCCCCCACCCACCCAAACCTCCCTCCTCTGTGAGAGCCTGGCTTTCCTGCAAGGGACGCGGCACGTGGGCTGAGCGTGAGGAAGAAGGCCGGGTCCGCACCCACTGCCACAGTTGTCTGGCATGGCCCCAACCCCTGGGGGCGGCAGGTCCTGCATCGGCTGGCCCTGGAGCCCTGCAGAGGGGCCTGAAAACCTGGAACAGCAGAAAGGAGGACCCTGAGAGGGGCCGATGGCTCCCAGGAGGCGAGCCCTCCTTGGAGTTTAGACGGATGGTTAACAGAAGGTTCAACACCTAGGAAACGCCGCGGGGTGGGGAAAAGAGGCATCGTTCTGGTGACATCAGCACAGAGGGGAGAGTCTGAGGAAGCCCTGGTAAGACGGGCCAGCAGAGCCCACCGGGAGGAAGAAGCAGAGCTAGAGGGAAGCCGTGAGTGGCCTGGAGCCCGGGGAAGATGGTGGAGCTGCTGCCAGGTCAGGGAGGAGGCCCGAATCAAAGCCTCTGCGTTTGGAGGCGGTCACCTAGGGTGTCCAGGGGAGGGGACAGAGAGCAGGGGTCCAAGAGGTGGTGGAGGACGTGGGATCTGACCTCCTGTTCAGGGGTAGAGAGAAGGCAAGAACTCGGGCACCGCCAGGGGCTGCAACCAGGGTGTGGTGAAGGCCTCGAGCCTGAGGCCCGAGAGGGAAGGCGAGTGAGTAGATCAGGGTTACCTGAGGAGTGTGGGGGAGGCAGGCCTGGAGGAGAGAGGGGCCAGGTCTGGGAGACCCTTTGGCCCTCCTCAGAGCCCAGGAGGAAGGGCTAGGTCACCTGCGGGGGATACAGGGAGCCCTGGGAAGGAGCCCTGGGGCGTGAGTGGCCTGGGCAGTGCGGAGTGAGGATGCTGGCGTAAGCCACAAGGCCAGAGTGGAGGCCTGGGCTAGTGGGAGGCTCCCAAGGGCAAGCTCTGTGTCTTCCTGCTGCCACACCCAGCACAGCTGGTCCAGGGTAGGTGCTTCGTAAACATTTGTTGAGGTGTGAACTGAATTTGTCCTTAGCAGATGTGGGATGGTTACAGCACGGCACGCAGCCGAGTGCTAGGTAGAATGGAAAGCCCCATACCGAGTGGGCCCCGGCCCCTACCCACTGAGGGCACAAGGTATTGAGGGAAAGGGGCAGTCTCCTACCCCAAGAAGACTGCGACAGGGTTCCGGCCACATCTGTGGAGGAAGGTAGAGGGACAAGTCAGCACCAGACGTGGAGGGTGGCAGGAGCCGGAATAGGTGGTGACCAAGCCAGACAGCAGGACGGGTAGGGACAGAGAGCAGCCTCATCTGTGGCCACTGGGGTCCAGGTGGAGGAAAGCTTCTGGAGAGGTGGATCTGAGCTACCCCCCACCCCCACCCTGAAGGGTCCTTTGTTCAGGAAACCGTGCCTCGAGCACGGACTGTGTGTCCTCACTCTGGGTCTGGGGCTCTGGACGAAGTGGACTATGGGTAAAGGTAGCAGGGAATGCGGTTGTCTGGGCAAGTTTGGGATTTGGACCCCAGGGAAGGATGGAGAAGGCTGCGGAGCCAGTGTGGACCGGGCCGGAGAGCTCTGAGACTGGGAACAGGCGAGAAGGCCACCGCTGCTCTGCCTGGGCCCCACCTGCTTCTCAAGACACCTGCTGGCAAAACTGGAGGTTGCAAGAGTTAGGGGTGCTGGCTGCCCGGCAGGTTTTTCCAGTTTGGGCCAGAACATCTCCTTACACCCCATGAAGGCGCCCAGAGCCACCGTGGCCTGAAGATGAAAGGGGGGGCAGCTCCCAGCAGAGGGGTGGAGGGTCTGCATCTGTGAAAAGGCTTTTAGAGGTAGGCGTGTGTCCTGGGCCCCAGCCACCAGGGTGGCAGAGGTGCTGGTGGTCAGTCCCCCTCGGAGAACTGGCATCAAGGAGCGCCACTCCTCCAGGAACTAGCGCTATGGCCCCAGCAAGGTGCCCAGTGCTAATAATAGCAGCAAACAGGCGTGCCAGGTGCCTCTGGGAGCCCTTTGCATTTTTCAGCTTGTAAGGCAGGTGCTCTCCGTACCACCCCACGTTAGTAGAGAGAAATAGTCACGCCTCTGGGAGTGAGGAGGGGCAGGACTGAACTTAGGCCTTCGTAAACCAGTCTGGGCTCTAAACCAGTGCTTCTACTTTTTTTTTTTTTTTTAAAGATTTTATTTATTTATTTGAGAGAGAGAGAATGAGAGAGAGCCAGCACATGAGAGGGGGGAGGGCCAGAGGGAGAAGCAGACTCCCTGCCGAGCAGGGAGCCCGATGCGGGACTCGGTCCAGGGACTCCAGGATCATGACCTGAGCCGAAGGCAGTCGCTTAACCAACTGAGCCACCCAGGCGCCCCCAGTGCTTCTACTTTTAAAACTACTCTTATTCGTGATCCTTACAGAACAACACCTTATCAGCCTGCCTGGATGTCCTAGCAATTTCACATAGCTGTAAAAGTTTCTAAATGCCACCTGCTTGGGGGCACCTGGGTGGCCCAGGAGGTTAAGTGTCCAACTCTTCATTTCAGCTCAGGTCATGATCTCGGGGTGGTGAGATCGAGCCCGCTTCGGGCTCCATGGTCAGCAGGGAGTCCGCTTGAGATTCTCTCCCTCTCCCTCTGCCCCTCCCCCCACTCGCTCCCACATGCTCTCTCTCAAATAAGTAAATCTTAAAAAAACACAAAAAACCCTAAATGCTATCCGCTTGCATCAGTATGGAAGCAGTCCCAGGGAGCACTGCTCTAAAGGTGTTCTTAATCTTTCTGTGCCTCAGTTTCCTTATGTGTAGGACGGGAGGGTGATGGTCCTAGTACCAAGCACACAGACAGGTCAGTACTAAGTTCGGTAATGCCCTTCGAGCAGGCGCGGCCGGCACTGTAGCTCCCAGGACAGCCAGCCAGTCGGCTGACATCGGGATCCTCACCCCCCGATCTGTGGGGCGGGAATAGGCCCTGCCCAGATCGGCCACCAGCAGAGAGGACCCCGCAGCAGTGGCCAGACCGGGGAGCCGGGGAGGGCTGTGCTGCATGAGCGGACCTGTTCCCTCCCCCGCCCGGCCTCGCTCTCGGAGTCCCGGAAGAGCCTGTGTTTGTCCTGCACTTGGCACCCAGATCCGGGGGCGTTTGGAGGAGGGGCTCTGCGGAGCCTCCCGGAGGCAGGTCCCCGGCTGCAGCGCAGGGAGGAGGGTGACCCTTGCCCCCTGACCTGTGCATGTGTCCGGGAATGTGGCTTTCTCACTAGAAGCTTCCTGGGCATTTTTGTTTCAGGGAATCTGAGCCAGCACGTTGGTGGGGGGGAGGGGGGGTCCTCATTCTCAGCGTCTCCCCTTCACCTTGTGACCCATCAGGGCTGTGTTTGCTGACGGTGAGTCATCCCAGCTCTGAGAGACTGAGCAGGTGCCCAGGGGTCCCAGAAATCGACTACTCGCGTGAGGACAGTTGGGTTTTGTGATTTGTTTAGGAATTTGGTCTTTGGGGCTGCCTTGATGGGTTGTAAAGTTTCAGAAAAGAGACGATGTCGGGCACCTATGAGGAGGGCTTCCACGTCCGGTCAGGAAAGGCTTTCCTGCCTCTCCGAGGACTCTCCAAGGGCTCCACTCTGGGCCTGGGGCCCGAGGGACCCTCGCGGCCCACAAGCACTGGGGTCGGGAACGCCGGTCCCCAGACAAGCCAGGGGCTCCTGTGCAGGCTGAGAACTAAACTAGAACCTTCCATAAGGTCAGGTTCGTTTCCAGCCTCTCTCCCCGTGCACCCGATTTGGCTACTTTCTCTCCTTCACAATAGCAGATGCTTTTTCCAAGTGGTCGTGCTCATTCATGGGAGTGGTAAGAGCATATTTTTAGTAGTAATAAGTACGTGCCAGATATTGTCGGGTCCTTGGTGATTCACATTGTGTGTGCACATATATTGTAGTGGTGAAACCAAAAAAAAATCACCATTTACCAAACGCCAGCCCGCATGCCAGGTACTTTCACTCCGGGATCTTATTTAATCTTCTCTACCATTCTGTAGGGCGGGCAGCTGGTATCCCCATTTTACAGTTGAGCAAACTGAGGCTCTGAGAGTTGAAGCAAGTCACCCAAGGCCATTCAGCCAGGCAGTGGCCGGGCTGACTCTACATCCCCGCAGGACAGTGGGGAGGAAGCCTTCAAGTTGGACCACAGTCACCTCTGCTGAAGGCCAGATATTTATGATTGTCATGTCCATTAAAGTCATTTTGGCCCTTGGGTCCCAGCACCACATGCATTTGAATTTTTGTACCTGGGGTCCACGACCCAGAGCTCACCGCTCTGCAGATGAGGCCTCTAGAGCCCCTGAGTGTCGTCCTTTGTGATCTAGATTGAAGAGGAAACCAGATCGCGCTCTGGGCTGAGCTGGCCACCTGCAGGACCTTCTCCTCTGAGTCTGTGGATCCGCCTCCCTGCTGGGGACCTGCCCTTAAGCGCCCCTCCTGGCTCTCCCTCCCAGGCCTCCCTGCCTTCCCGGACTCCCCTCACCTCTTCTCCAGCCTGCAGATGAGGCCCGCCTTGGCCCACGGCATTGGGCATTGGCTCCCGGGATGTACCGACCCAGCAGCCCCCAGCTGGGATGCCCGTCCCGCCTTCCCTGCCAGCCTCCCGCCGACCCTTTTATCTCACAGATGAACTGCGGGTTCCCTCCCCCCCACATGCATTCCTCCCCGGCCAGTCTGCCGGGTCTTTGTGCATATGCACGCGGGCTCCCACCCCTTTCATGGGTCCTGACCCTCACCTCGTCCCTCACCTCGTCCCTCGCCTCGCTGCATGAAGGTGACTAAGAATGGATGAATTTGCACGTTGCTCCTGCTTGCCGCGGATTATAGCCTGTGTGGACGGCGTACATGTCTGATGTCTGCCTGTGTACGCTGTCAGCCTAAATGTTGGGCCAGCGGTCCCTCCCCCCGGGAGATCCCTGGAGGCTTTACGTGAATGAGAGAGGCTTTTTTTTTTTTTTTACTCCTCTCCTGGCATAAATCCGTTCTCGAGTTGGGTGTGTGGGTGACTGCAAAATAAATGTTGATCACGGCATGGGCATCAGGAGGCAGCCGCGCCAGGGGCTCTGCCGGGATGGAGGCCCCGGGGTGACTCACACCGGCGGCAGTGGGAAGGAAGGGGAGGGCTCTGGGTCCAGGCCACCCTCCTCCCCCATCCTCGTCCCTTCTCTCTGCCCGCTGCTCTTCTGTCCTCCTTACTTTCCCTCGTCCATCCTCTGCCTCCAGCCGGGCAGGCCCTCTTCAGTCCTTGTGCATCTCTGGGGGTGGGGGCTTCCTAGCCAGGCTCCCCCATCTCGAGGCTTCCCCACCCCTCCACCCGACTCTGTGTCCTGAGCACCAGGGATCATGCTCACTGGGCTTAGTGGGCTCAGTGAAACCTCCTAAGAGCTCTGGAAAATGGGAACCTTTGTCCCCTGTCGCAGAAGAGATGGGCTCACACAAACCGACGTGTGAGAGGTGCAGCCTCTGTGGCCTCCCGAAGGGCCACTTGACAAGGAAGAATGTTCCTGACCCCTTACGTTGAAATAGAGGGGGGAAAAGCATCGTTACTTTGTCCTTTTGTGGTTCCCCACACATTTAGGGCTCATTTCCTGCCTGCTATTTTGCTCTTCTGTTTTGTGGTTCTTAGTCTTGTCCTTCTAACCAAATTATGAGGTCCCTGAGAGTGGGGATCTTGGGGTCCCACCAGCAGCCCGCACCAGCCTCGCCCAACAGAGTGGATGGTGATGGGAAGAAGACGAACAGTAGCTCCTAGAAACCTAGTCCTTACTATGCTCCAGCACTGTTATCAAATTCTATCTCCCCGATCTCCTTGCCCTTAAAAGCACGCGCATTTAAGTTAGACCCGAGAAGGAACCCCAACCTCCGCCTTTCTCTGGTGATCTGGTGACTTGGGGCACGTCACCAGACGTCTCTGTAAAGTGGGTCCTGTTATGCGGATCCCACCCCTTATATACATGATCTCGTCATCTACAAGCCTGACCTGAAGGAGGAGCTTTAAGGCAGGGCCTTTCCATATCCCTACTCCATTTTACAGATGGGGAAACTGAGGCCCAGGGAGGTTGAGGAAATTTCTCAAGGTCACACAGCTCGTAAGTGGCAAAGATAGGGGTGCAGGCCGGGCCTGCCAGCCTGAGAGCCAGGTTCCTCCCCACTCTGTTCATCTGCAGAGCCAGGGGCTGCCCCTCCCTACTCCCCCATCCCTGTTTGCTGCTTCCTATCTCTTCCTCCTCAGGCCTTGCTCCCGGGGTTCCTGAGGCGCTGAGCCAGCCTCTTGGGGGAGAAGCAGAGCTGTTGTGTCACGGGGGTCTCTGTGGGCTTAGCCGGCCTGGGCGCCGGGACCTGCCACCTCCTATGGCCAGGCCTTGCCATAGGGTGGGCCGGGAGCTCCTCCAGCAGAGCCTTTGAGTCCCGGGACTTAGGGAGCCAGTCACAACTTCCACAGAGGCTCACAAGCCTGTGGGGCGCCCAAAGATCCATGGTCCTTTCTTCTCCAGGTGACTTTGGTCTCAGAGGAGAGTAACATCATTTTCTGCCAGGCTATCTGTCCTCTGTCACTCAGACGCTGGGGCCATGGCGACAGTCGGCTTGCTTATAATTTCTGTGGTGAATCTCTTTGTTTCTCCTGTCATTTCTGATCACTCCAGATTGAGCACAGAAATGGAGAAGGCAGGATGGGGGGCGGGGGCTGCGCCAAAGGGGGGGCCTAACCCTGTCCTCCTGGGGACCCAGGAAGAAGGGACATCACAGGGGAAGAACATGATTATAATCAGTTCAAAGCCCACCTTTACCTCTTACTGACTGTGTGGTTTGGACAAGTGACAGCTTTTCCAAGCCTCAGTCTGCCCATCTGTAAAATGAAAATTAAGATGCCCATCTCCATGGGACGGCCTGTATCATGCGCCTGGTCCATCATACAAGCTCAGTAAACAATGGCTGAAAGGAAATGGGCTGGCCACCTTCTATCTGCCTTAAGCTGTGGAGACGCGGAGCTGGTTAGGAGAGTGGACGCTTCCTTTTCCCAGAGGCAGTTTAGGATTACGGTGAAGAGTGAATCTTGAAGAATGGATGGATCCACCATCCTGTCTGGAGCGGGAGTGTACCTTGCCTGGTATATGGGCATCCCCCGTGTGCCGCGGCGTGGGGCCTGGGCGGGCGGCTCGGGGCAGTGTGCGCGTGGGCCTTCGTGGGCCACACTGAGGAGGGATTCTGGACCTGGCTTATCCCACACTCTAGGTCCTGCCCTTGCTGCATCCTGAGGGGGCCTCCGGCGTCTCCCCCAGCCCAGCCTCAGGAAAGCAGGGTGCACCCCCTGGAGTGCCTGCCCCCAGTGAGCCCTCACCCGGATACCTCGCAGCTGTCCTCCCCGCCGTGCGTCTGCCTCCTCCCTTCTACAGGTGAGGTCATGGGGAGCCTGCATGGTGGCGGGCAGGGGGCTCATTCGGGGGTGGCCGCAAGAGAATGGTGGCTGGGACTGAACTGGAGAAGCCAAGGCTGGTGAAACGGGGGTTTCTTTTCCCTCCTTCCCTCCTTTTTCTTTTTTCTTAAGCAAGAGGTAAATAAATGTCGCCCTGAGATGACAAGAGAACATTGAAGGAGATAAAAGCGTAGCAAAAGGGAGTGAGAGAGCAGAAGCAAAGGACGGAGGGGCATGTGGACCATACCCCACGTGGAGGGGAGAGATGAAAGAGGAAAGAGGAGGTGGGAGCGCAGGACCGAGTGGGAGAGCAGAGGATGGGGTTGCCACGGAAACGAAAGGAGGGGAGGAATGGAGGGAAAGGAAGACAGGATGGAGAAGGCTGAGGTCTCCGAGAGGGCGGGGCCTGGTGAGGAGGAAGGGAAGCCAGGAGGGGCTCCCAGGGCTGACTCCGGCCCTGGTGGGGAAACTGAGGTCAGCAGGGGTAGAAGACGCAACCCGGAAACCTCATTCCCCCCCCAGAGCTGGCCCGGGCCCTGGGGAGACTCCCCACCCTGCAGGGGCTGCCTCTCTCCAAGCCACCGTTTCCACAACTACGCAACGGAAATGGTCCTCCCGACCCCAGAGGGCTGCCCGGAAGCCTAGAAATTGTGTGTGCCCATCACAGGGCTTGACAAAGTTCAAGCCCAGTAAATGCCCCTGTCGTTCCTTCATCTGTGATTCTTATCTTTGTCCCATGAACTCGTAAGCCCAAGTTTTTGTTTGTTTTTCCCTGTGACAGGAAGCTGGTGATCTTTGGGTCCCGCAGAGGGTAGTTGTTTGAAGGGCAGATGTGCTTTTTGCTTCTGGATTTGGAGGAAAGACATGGAGTTTTCTGGAAACATGAGGCCTGCTGTCCCTTCTCCTGGGAACAGGCCCTGGTCCTGGAGCTCGAAGAGAGGAAGTCTAGGCTCAAGGGAGGAGGCTGGTTCCACCTGGGGCTCAGCAAAGGGCCTCTTTTTTTTTCTTTGCACTTGAACATGGGTCTTCTCAAAAGGACAGTCTTCGTTCTGGGTGTGCACTCTGCTGGGAATGAGCTGCGGAAGCACACAGACGTGCTCTTTGCCCTGGCCTTGTCGGCTGTGATCTAACCGGAGTGCCAGACAGCAAGCCAGTAGTTACGTAAAGAGATAGATCATTACGATTTTTAATAAGATCCAGGAAAGAAAAGTATTGCATGTCTAGCTTCTTAGAACTTGGGGGAGTCAGACCTGATTGGGGTCATGAGGAGAGTCAGGGAAGGCTTCCTGAGGAAGGGCTGCCCCGTTGAAAGGTGAAAGGTGAGGAAGAGCATTCCAGGCAGGGGGAACAGCGTATGAAAAGGCTGTGTGCGGGCAGGTCTGTTAAAGATGAAAAAAGCCCACGTGTCTGGGGGATGATAAGGGGACGAGCAGCATGCTGGGAAGCTGCCACATGAGGAGAAACCAATCACGCTCAAGTTCTTCTAAGTCCTTGGTGGAGATGTTTGCACTTGACTGTGGGAGGAGGGCAAGTGGCTGGGGTCCTGAGCAGGGGAGCCAGGACTGTTTTAGCCTTTGAGGTCAAGGGGCAGGTGTGAGGGCCAACTCTTGAGAACTCAAGACACTTCCTGCAGGTTGGTTGAATCCCTTGCTGCCCGATCCCACCGTGCCCTCCCTCGAGGCCCCCAGGCCTTGGAAGGCAGACACCCCGGTGGGAGTGGCCACCATGTTTGTTGACATGGTGGGCAGAAACCTACCAGGAATCAAGAGCTCTCAGGTTCGTCCCCGTGGTGGGGGGAGGGCTTGGGGCCTCGCTTCCCACATCTCTAAATGATGGCATTGGACAGGAGGGTCCACAGAGTTCTTTCCAGCCCTGCCGATGGGATTCCAAAGCCAGCCTTGAGGGTACACAGCCCAAGTGGCCGCGGTGAAGGGCCTTCAGCAGGGCCACTGTCCCGCTGTGGGAGAACCGAGCTTTCTTCCTTCGTGGTAAAGAAACAGATGCATCTGCCCAGGGAGCCGGTGGGGCATCAGGTGGGAGGCCCAGGGGCCCACAGCTTCTGGGGGCCTGGTGACTTCAGATCAGAGACACCGTATCATTCCCACACCAGCACCAAGGGGAAGCTGCCCTGGGTCCTGTGGGTAAGCTCTGCAGGCGGCGTGGCATTTCTCCCATAATTTCTGCATCAGATGCCGGGGTCGTTTTTAGACAGGCTCATTTCTACAAGGATCAGAGACCCACCCACCTGACCTCAGGACAAAGAGGGTTGACGGTCAGCAAGGGATCCCCAGGCTAGAAGCAGGGGCTGGCCCCATCCAGAGAGCAGGGCTCTCCCCAGGCCCCCCTGAAGGTGCCTCAGTCCACCTCGGGCCAGGGCTCTGCTCCTCTGGAGTGTGCGTGGCCTCCTCCTCGGAGAGCCGGGCACAGCCCCCAGCCCGCCTCCCCCACCCCCCATACCTCAGGCTTGCTCAGGAGTTCTGCCCACTCGTGTCCTGGCCTGACTCCATCTCACGGCACGCCTGCATGAAGTCCTTGTGCGTCGGCTCCTGTGGTTGAGGGTGTGAGGCCTGATGCATAGCCGTGTTTCCCAGAGAGGAACCCGTCTGGCCTAAGCCCACTGGGGCATGGGGAGGAGCAGGCCAAGGTCTGGGTCCAGCTGCCGTGTGCACTGCTATGTGGGGGTGA
This sequence comes from Phoca vitulina, assembly GCF_004348235.1. Taxonomy (NCBI): domain Eukaryota; kingdom Metazoa; phylum Chordata; class Mammalia; order Carnivora; family Phocidae; genus Phoca; species Phoca vitulina. The sequence continues at coordinate 5,633,011 of NW_022589768.1, read as the reverse complement.
GCTGTGTGGGGTAGCCCCGCGCTGGGAGTGGGGCAGGTGCCCATGGTGGGGGGAGAGGAAGGAGCCCACGCGGGGTGGGCTGTCACAGCTTCAAGAAGGTAGGGTCAGGGCGCCTGGCTGGCTCAGTCGGAAGAGTGTGGGACACTTGATCTCGGGGTCATGAGTTCGAGCCCCACGTTGGGTGTAGAGATTACTAAAAATAAGTAAACCTAAAAGGAAAGAAAATACCCCCGGAGATTCCAGGCCCAGGCACTGTGCTCTTAATCAAACGAGGCCTTTGGACCCCGTGAAGCCGGGATGTCTGCCCTCGGGAGAGTCTGAGTCTGAGAGGTCACACAGGTACAGTGGGCCCGAGGTTGTGCCTCTCGCCACGGGGACTCCATCCCTCGTTTCCTTGGGTGAAGGGGTCCCTGTGACCTCCCTCACACAGTGGCGGCCCTATGGCAGCCAGGCCCACCTCAGCTCTCAGCTTGTAAAGCAGAGGTGGGGCCCCCAGGATGAGTCTCGGTGCCTGGGGCCTAGGAGATCGAGAAGGGAAGGGCTTTCAGAACAGGCCTGTGGGAGGAACTGGCCCCACCTGTGAGGGCGTCACAGGTGGGAATAGTGCAGAGCTCGTGGGCCCGAGCCCCCGGGGACTCTGCCAGAGCAAAACCCTCTCTGTGAAGCCTGGAGTCCACCCCTGTGGAGGAGGCAGGACTGTCCCAGGGGTGAGGTGGATAAAGAAAGACACAGAAGAGCAAAGCGTCTGTGGAACTCTCAGGCAAGGATTCCCACCCGCCCCCCCACCTCCCCGGGTCTCATTCATTCATTCTAGGTGCCTCAGTAGCTATCAGCTCTTTCCTCCCCCTTCCTCTAGCCTGGTGTCTGTCCCCCAGGACACTCCCCTACGGGGCCCACTCTGCTCCCTTACAGTCACTATCCTCTGGGTGGGCCGGCTGGTGGTGAGATGATCATAAACATACAGTTATGAATCAGCGTGATTGTACCGAGTTCTCCAGAGAAGCAGAACCAGTAGGATGTATATATATATACAAAGAGAGAGATTTATTTTAAGGAATTGGCTCACCCAATTGTGGGGGCTGGCAAGTCCGAAATCTGCAGGGCAGACTGGCAGGCTGGCAACGCGGGCAGGATTTCCGTGATTCGGTCTTCAGGCAGAATCCCTTCTTCTCTGGGAAATCTCGGCTGTTCTCCGAAGGCTTCAACCGATTGGCTGAGAGCTGCTGACATTAAGGAGGGCAGTCTGCTTTACTTCAGGTCAGCTGGTTGTAGATGTTAATCACATCCACAGGATAGTTCACAGCAACATCTAGATTAGTGTTTGAGCAAACAGCGGGGCACCATGGCCCAGCCAAGTCTATAGGAAAATTAACCTGAGGCCTCAGGCTGTGGAAGAGGCCCTTGCCCTGCCCACAGGCTAAGGAATGCTTCCCTGGAGGGGGGAATCCTAAAGGATAAGGGGGTATTCACTCAGTGCCGGGGAAGGGCAGGCCTGGCAGAGGAGTCAGCCTGTGCAAAGGCCCTGAGATAGAAGACAGGTTTTGTGTGTGTGTGTACACGTGTGCATGCACACACTGCAGAGAGACAGGAAGGCTTGATGGAGGATCAGGTGGAGCCTTCTAGCTGGGGACAACACTGAGCAGCCAGCTAAGACGTGAGGACTTTATCCTGCAGGCCATGTGGCTGAGGATAGGCTCCGGGGCCCACAACCTATACTCTAGTCCTTGCCTCACCTTCTCACTGTGTGACCTTGGACCAGTCCCCTCCCTGGGCCTCACTTTCCTTACCTGTAGAAAGAAGTGGCTGGACACAGTGTACGTGTACCTCAGGCTCTTGTGTGGTTTGTGGGTTGGAGGCGCTGTGTTGGTGGCCCAGCCACCCTGACTCCTGGAGGCGGGCTCAGCAAATCTGCCCATAGAGAAAAGGGGAAGCTGAGGCAGAGAGAGACTCGCACACTTCCCCCTTGGCCGCCACACCCCATCCCCACCCGCCCCCGCAGCACTGCCCGCATGCCCCGAGTCCAGGGAGGCCCAGGGCCGAGTCCAGTGAGGCCCAGGGCCAGCAGAAGTGAGACTCTGGCAAGGAGCCCTGAGGTTTGCACAAGACTCCAGCCCTGGCTTTTGCTTCCTCTTCCTTTCTGGGGATTCACCTTGAAGTCTGCAGTGAGGAAGACAGCCGAGGACACAGCGGGCAGTTTTGCTGCGAGTGCTTACAGCCCCGGACAGACCTGCAACTGCCTTTTCCCCTCCCCGGGCCCAGCTGCCCTCCCGCCCCACTCCAGCCTCCGCTTGTCCACACCTGGGGGGGGCAGAGGGCCCAGCCACACCCCCTGCACGCATGGGCATGCACCCCCCCAAGTGGTGCAGCTGGTGCCGGGGGCAGGAAGGGACCCTGAGCCACATTCCAGAGGGTGCAAATGCCAGACCGAGGAGTGAGACCATCCTCTGTTCTCTACTGGGCCCTGAACTGTCTCCGCAGGGCCCCAGGCCTCAGCCCTGCCCCCACCCGGCCCCAGTGCTGCGCCCCTGCCTCCCCCCGCCCCCCAGATCCCGGTGCTTCCACTGTTAACTGAGCTCGCTCAGGGTGGCTCCTTGAGGGCTGCAACTTTATTTTGCTCTCTACTGTATCCCTACAACCAAGACCAGTACCCAGCACCTCGTGGGTACCCGGGAGCTGTGGCTGAGGTGCAGGACTGGAGACACAGCCTCTGAGCCACCTGGTGGTCCAAGGCCAAGACGAAGGGGCCAAGGGCCAAACCCGCCCTCCCAGCAGAAGCCCAGAGCACCGTGCAGCCTGTGTGGGGGACAGGCCCTGACACCTACTAGACCCTCAAGGATAGTCATCGCAGTAAACGGGTCACGGCGCATGGGGACATCCCAGAGTGGGGTTGGCAGAAGCCCCAGGGCGTTATTCCTATGCTGTCAGTTGTTTCTTGAGAGGATGTCCTGGTGGTAGAATTTACTCAAAGAATAACCTGCTGGTCACTTCCTTCCCAGGGCCCCCAAGGCAGGCCAGGCCTCCCGTGCCTTCCACCCGAGCTCTGCCCTACCGTGTGTGTTCTAGGCCACCCCGAGCTCCCCTGTCCTGCTCTCAGAGCGGGGATGCGTGGAGGGGCTCTCACTGACGGGAAAGGCTCTTCTAGAACAGTGTGGGGGGAGCAGGGGTGCTGCCGCATCTCACAGAGGGGACCCGGGGTGACAGGCAGGTAGGCCAAGGATTAACCTGCCCTCAGCCTTCCAAGAAGCCACGTGTGCTTTTTTACAGACAAGGAAACCAAGACCTGTGTGGTCAGGTGACTCGTCCAGCGTCACACAGCAAGTCACCCCTTAATGCATGTGACAAGAGTGTCGGTGTTGACAGGAACACTTAGAGTATAGCAGTAGGTGAGGTGACAGCGCTCTGGGGGCCAGGGTCCCTGCCCGGGTGGGGAAGGCCTCCTGCTGGGCCTCAGAGGGTAAGGCTTGGGGCGCTCCCCAGGGGGCTGGCCTGGGTGATGCTGGGCCCTGGGAAATAGGGCTGCCCCTCCTACCTCCCCGCCATGGCCTCCCTTCCCCGCACTCCCAGTCCCAGTCTTTAAGCTACAACCAAGCAGCTATTCTATCTCCTCTGTTTTCCTGCCTTTGCCATGTCCTTTCTCTCCACATTGGGAACCCAGGGTGCCCTGGCAGGAGGCTGAGCTGCATCCTGCCCAGATGGATGCCCCTCACCTCCTAGCGAGGCCGTGGAGAGCCCAGGAAGGCCTGAGCTCCCCTTTCTCTGGGACACGGTGGTGAGCTTTGGTTCTGAGCCCCACACGAGGGGGGGCCTTGAGGAGGGGGCGCCTGGCCCACGGTGGTGCACACCTGGCAGGCTCTCCTCCGGGCCTCGAGCTAGGGCATAAAACAGAAGGGCTGTAGCCAGTGGGGCGGAGGGTGCCCAAAAGATGACCCAGGAGGAGGAGAAATAGGGACACTGGGTTGCAGAGTATCCCCACCTTCCCACTCCTCGTTTCCGTGTCTGGTAGATGGAGCACGCATGCAAAACGCAGGTAAATTAGATTCCCTGTCTTCCTTTTCTGAGCCTCTGTCTCAACAAACAGAGCCCATCTGAAACCCACGCGCACACACGCACACACGTGCAGCCCGCATTGCAGCCCACGTGGCTGCGCCAGCGAACGTGCACTTGCGGCGGGGGGTGGGTGTTCTGCTCAGGCAAGTGTCTGTCCGGCGCACGGGAAGAGCAGGGGTCTGACTGGCCAGGCAGGTACGGGGCTGATGCAGGGTTCCAGCAAGAAGTGCGGTCTGAGTAGAGAGCCGTGGAGGGGCTCTAGCTGCCCTGGAGGGGTCCCCGGACCAGCCGGACAGGGACAGCCCTGAGGCTTCCCAGTTGCAGGTCGCCTGGGGGCCCATGAGCACCTGCTGGCTCCTCGGACCCTGGGCACCACAGGGCAGCACCTGGGAGCCGAGGCCGGGCTCAGAGCCGTGACGCGACCTACCAGGTGGCACAGATTAAAGGAGCAGAGCTAGAGGCATGGGGCCCAGATGGGGCCGGGCTGTAGGGCCCACAAGCCTGGGTGCAGACCCAGCTCTGCCCTGACTGACGGGACACTCGAGCCTGTGACTGAGGCCCTGGGTTCCTGGGCTGTGAAATGGGGTGCATCCCGCCCCCACCCCCCCCATGGGGTTGTTTTTAGGATTAAATGGCTCACCTGGGACCTTGTGAGCACTCGGTAATGGGAAGCTAGCTCTTCTGCCCACATTTAGGGGTAATTGTTGGCTCCCCTGTGTCCCACGCCACGTGGGCACAAACCCCTCATGAGCAAGAACCCCAGGCAGGTCCCCTTTCACACCCAGGCAGAGGCTCCTGTCACAGGAACATTGACTCCAGCCCCAAAGTCAAAACTGCCTGCCTGCTCCCAGGGGGAGGGGACGCCTGGTTGGCCAGGGGCTGGTGTGATCATTAGGAGTGGCCCCTTTCACTCCAAAAGGTCAGTCCTAGCCCTGATGATAAACTGGACGGTGACCCGCCCCACGGGGGCCCACGCCAGACCTGCGCCCCGCTCCCGCGGCTCATCTCCCAGAGGGATGATGGCTTCTTTGCTCCCATTCACTTGAGGTCGCTGGGGGTGGGGGGGGGGGGGAGGTGCCAGCTTTGGGGCCGCGGAGGGGAGGACAGAGAGGGAGCCAACATTTGCACTCGCCACCCCACGAGCAGAGGATGCTATGGGATGTGCCTGAGCGAGAAAAGGGCAAAAGCCGGATTTGAACTCCAAACCCAGGGCCAAGTCCCGACACCGGCTGTGCTGCTGGGGATCAGTTGCTCCCTCCCTGGCCCTGACTTCAGGGAAGTCTAGAAAAAGTGCTGAGCATGTTGTTTGCTCAAACCCACAGCCGGCATAAGGGCTGCCCCTGGGTGCTGTGTCAGACTGGTGGTCTGGGGGGGCGGGGGGAGAGTGGGAATGTCCCACCTGACCCTCTCACGAGAGCCTGACTTGAAGAATAACAGTTTAATCTTTAGCGTCCGTTTCAAGGAAGCTAAATTCCTGTCTGGGGTATTTTATTTTTAGCCGGCTTCAGGAAGGAGAAGCTCCCCTGGCCTGTGGGGGGAGGGAGATACGAGGCCCAGAGCCGGTTTCCTGAGGAAGGGCCACAGCCCGCCATGTGCCTGACCTTGACCCTGAGGTCAGAGCAGGCCGGGCAGCCAGGAGCCAGCCCAGTAATAGCTTTCCCCCTCCTATGGAGCACTTCTGATGTGCCTGCGCCGAGCCAGGTGGGCCTTGCAAGCAGGCCGAGTGTCCCAGGCCAGAGAGGAGGCCCTCCCACGTGCGGGGCACACGCAGTCCCGGGGAGGCCCGGAGAGGGCGCCAGGGCCGAGGGAGGCCCGGTGAGTCCCAGAAACAGGTGCAATTTGAGGGAAGCCTGGGAGGCTGGTGGGAGGAGCCGGGAGCTCGTTCGCGCCAGTGGGAGAATCATATGCAAAGGCCCGTTACACAGACTGCGCCCCTAGGAAGGCAGGCAGCCGGTGCCCCCGGGGTTTGGACCAGAGCAGGTGGGCGCGTTGGCTTTTTTAGAAGAACCCGTCGGGTCAGAGCGCATGCCTGCGAACCTGGGAGCCGGCTTTCGTATTCGTTTCAGACAGTGCTCTCGAACGTGTTAGCCGTGATCACGGGCCCTTCGACCAGATCACATCCTACATGGAACGCCGGTGTGCAAATCCGAGGAGAGCTGTACTTTTAATCGGCATAAATTTAGATATCTAAATGTGTAATGCTTAGCTAATCCAGAACAATCACCTGTTGTGACCCAGTCATGTAACATCGGGCTTCACAGATAAGCCGCCGAGATGGACCTTGGCACCTCATTTATGTTTGCGTGTTGCCTTGTTTTTGCTATATATATATATATATATATATATATATATATATATATATAAAACATTTTTTTTTAATTTTCCCCCACCTCACCCCCCTCCCGGCAATATATGTATTTTTTATTTTATTTTATTTTTTTAAGAAAGATTTTATTTATTTATTTGAGAGAGAGAGAGAGGATAAGAGAGACAGCATGAGAGGGGGAGGGTCAGAGGGAGAAGCAGACTCCCTGCCGAACAGGGAGCCCGATGTGGGACTCGATCCCGGGACTCCAGGATCATGACCTGAGCCAAAGGCAGTTGCTCAACCAACTGAGCCACCCAGGCACCCAATATATGTATTTTTTAAAACCCAAAACACCTCACTGTACGGTCTCAAGGTCTGTGCAAAATTAATTACCTTGGGAACAAAGCCAGTGGGGCTACAGAATGGGCCGAAGCGAGGTGTAGATCACGTTTTTTTTTTGTTTTTTTTTTTTTTAAAGATTTTATTTATTTATTTGACAGCGAAAGAGACTGTGAGAGAGGGGACACAAGCAGGGGGAGTGGGAGAGGGAGAAGCAGGCTTCCCGCTGAGCAGGGAGCCCGATGCGGGGCTCGATCCCAGGACCCTGGGATCATGACCGGAGCCGAAGGCAGACGCCTAACCGACTGAGCCACCCAGGCGCCCCGTAGATCACGTTTGAGAGTAGATGGGTACTCGAAAATGGATTTTTAAAAGAAAGGAATCTTTATTTTTTGCAATTTTATTTTTTTTATTTTTTTAAATTTTTTATTGTTATGTTAATCCCCATACATTACATCATTAGTTTTAGATATAGTGTTCCATGATTCATTGTTTGTGCATAACACCCAGTGCTCCATGCAGAACGTGCCCTCCTCAATACCCATCACCAGGCTAACCCATCCTCCCACCCCCCTCCCCTCTAGAACCCTCAGTTTGTTTTTCAGAGTCCATCGTCTCTCATGGTTCTTCTTATTTTTTGCAATTTTAAATCAGCATTTTGGAGGAACTCTGGAAGGACATTATGGGGAACATAGTTTGAGAACCGCTGTGGAAATGCCACCTTCCTGTTACAGGAGGGCCGACTGAGGCCAGGGAGGGGGCAGGGCTTGTCCAGGATCCCACAGGGAATGGGGGAAATGGTCAGACACACAGAGGGCGTCCCCGTAATGACAAGTGCGTCCTGTTCCCAAGGCAGGGGGAGAAACGCGCCAGGGACAGATGCACCCCAAATTAGCCAAGCTAATGGCTACGTGCGTGTGTCTATTGTGTGTGCGGCCAGGAACCGGCAGTATTAACGCCCCGTTCTCCCCCTGCAGCGATGCCCTCCTAGCCAGCCGCCGCGGGATGGAGGGCTTCATGGACTCAGGGACACAGACGGATGCCGTGGTGGTGCTGTCCTTGGCTCAGGCCGCCGTGCTGGGCCTGGTCTCGGAAAATGAGCTCTTTGGAGCCACCATAAGCGCCGAAGCCTTCTACCCGGACCTGGGGCCCGAGCTGTCCGCGTCGGCCATGGGGGAGCCCGGGCCCGCAGGCCCCGACGTCTACCAGCTGGCCTGCAGCGGGAGGGCCCTGGAGGAGCCGGCGGAAGAGGAGGTGCTGGAGGTGGAGGCGGCCTTCGAGAAGCACACCCGGCGGAAGACGCGGCCGCCCGTGCGGCTGGTGCCCAAGGTCAAGTTTGAGAAGGTGGAGGAGGAGGAGGAGGAGCAGGAGGTCTACGAGGTGTCCGTGCCCGGTGACGACAAGGATGCCGGCCCCGCGGAGGCCCCCGCCCAGGTGGCCGGCGGTGGCGGCGGCTGCGAGACCCTGGTGCAGAGCAGCGCCGTCAAGATGATCGACCTGAGCGCCTTCAGCCGCAAGCCCCGGACGCTGCGCCACCTGCCCCGAGCCCCGAGGCCGGAGCTGGACGCGGCCCCCTACGACCCCCACTTCCCCGACCCGGCCCGGGACGGCTTCCCGGAGCCCGGCATGGCGCTGCCCGGGCCGGAGGCCCTGCCGTCCGAGTGTGGCTTTGAGCCGGCCCCCCTGGCCCCCCTGAGCGAGCCCGAGGCCGCCACCATGGAGTCCCCGGAGCCCGTGAAGCCGGAGCAGGGCTTCGTGTGGCAGGAGGCGGGCGAGCTGGAGGCCGACGCGGCCGGCTCGACGGCGGAGCGCCACAAGAAGGCCCAGCTCGACCGGCTGGACATCAACGTGCAGATCGACGACTCGTACCTGGTGGAGGCGGGCGACCGCCAGAAGCGCTGGCAGTGCCGCATGTGCGAGAAGTCCTACACGTCCAAGTACAACCTGGTGACGCACATCCTGGGCCACAACGGCATCAAGCCGCACTCGTGCCCGCACTGCAGCAAGCTCTTCAAGCAGCCCAGCCACCTGCAGACGCACCTGCTCACGCACCAGGGCACGCGGCCGCACAAGTGCCAGGTGTGCCACAAGGCCTTCACGCAGACCAGCCACCTCAAGCGCCACATGCTGCTGCACTCGGAGGTCAAGCCCTACAGCTGCCACTTCTGCGGCCGCGGCTTCGCCTACCCCAGCGAGCTCAAGGCGCACGAGGTGAAGCACGAGAGCGGCCGCTGCCACGTGTGCGTCGAGTGCGGCCTGGACTTCTCCACCCTGACGCAGCTCAAGCGCCACCTGGCCTCCCACCAGGGCCCCACCCTCTACCAGTGCCTCGAGTGCGACAAGTCCTTCCACTACCGCAGCCAGCTGCAGAACCACATGCTCAAGCACCAGAACGTGCGGCCCTTCGTGTGCACCGAGTGCGGCATGGAGTTCAGCCAGATCCACCACCTCAAGCAGCACTCCCTCACCCACAAGGTAGGGCTGCCGGCCGCCCTGGGCGGGGCGGGGCTGCGGGGCGGGGCGGGGTGGGGCGGGGCCTAGCCCCTGGCGCCTTGCCCCTCCCCCCAGCGGCCGCCCTCCCCCAGGGGCGTGGCCCCAGGCCTGAGGCTCCTCCCTCTCCTCCTGCCCGCCTTTCATCCAGTGCCTCCCAGAGCCCTGCTTCACATCATTTAGGGGGCAATAGAGATGGGACGCAGATGAACCTGTCTTACGTTTATAATTACATATTCATTGGGAGGAGTATTAGAAAAAAATACAATTGGAACTCAGGGTTTTTTTCTTAACAGTAAAACTTACTTTTTTGAAGTTTTTTTTTTTTTTAATGTTATGTTAATCACCATACATTACATCATTAGTTTTTTGTGTATTTTTTTAAGATTTTATTTTTTTATTTGACAGGGAGAGACACAGCGAGAAAGGGAACACAAGCAGGGGGAGTGGGAGAGGGAGAAGCAGGCTTCCTGCTGAGCAGGGAACGATGGGGGCTCCATCCCAGGACCCGACGATCACGACCTGAGCCGAAGGCAGACGCTTAACGGCTGAGCCACCCGGGCGCCCCACATCATTAGTTTTCGATGTAGTGTTCCATGATGCATTGTTTGCGTATAACACCCAGTGCTCCATGCATTACATGCCCTCCTTAATACCCATCACCAGGCTAACCCATCCCCCCCCCCCAGAACCCTCAGTCTTTTTTGAAGTTTTTGAATGAACTATTGGAGGAACCCCGGCAGGTCCCAGGGAACCCAGTTGAATCACTGAAGCAGCCTACCCTCTGGGAACGCAGAGACCGGGAGGCCACAGGGCGGTGGACGAGCCGGTTAGAAGTAGAGAAGGTTTCCTTTGCTCCTTGTAATTACAAAACTGTATCAAAACCTGGGACTTACCTTTAGGAAAAGCTGGAATATATTGCATTTTTAAAAGGGAGCAGATAGAAGGAAAAATATTTGTTATGGAAAAGGACATAAACTAGGCAGAGCGGTTTGTAGGGATGGAAGGTGGAGCACACTGTCCTTGTCCACTGTGTCCCCGAGATCACTTTGACCCACTGTCCCCCACCGTCCTCTCCCTCCCCTCAGGCCACCAGCCACCCTGCCTTTCAACCACTGTCACCACCCCCTCCCAGAGGCCTTTCTGTCCAAGCAGATGGAATGAGGCCTCGTGGGTCCCACAGCCTCGCTCCGGCACTTAGCCCGCCCCATCGTTTCCACCCCAAATCCATCGAACTTCACGTTTTGCAGCTCAAGGTAGAGAGCTCCCTCGTTCTGTAAAGGCCACCGTAGGGCCACTCGGGGTCCAGCCTGTGCCCTCACCTCCCACAGTGAACGCGGCAGCGAGTCGGGGGGTGATAGCCTACCAGCCCAAGAATCCAGCCTTCCCGGCCCTGGGAACGCCTTCTACTAGAGCAGAGATGATTTGTAGGCTTTTGCAGCTGCTCCCCAGTCAGCTGGTATAGCTGCCCGGAGTGTGATGTTAAGAAGGATTCTGAAGCTGAGTCTGGGCTCAGCCATTAAAGCGGACCGTGCCTTGAGTGAAACCAGATGACCGACCGACTTCGTGTCTGCAGGGAAAAGAGGGGCAACCAAAAGCACATGGGCCCTCTCTGTGCCATTTTTCTCCTCTACTAAAAATCCCTGCGAGTCTGCAAAGTGTTAAAAGAGAAATAATACTGTGAAGAAAAACCGAAAACAAAAATCAAAGGCCGGTAAAATGGAAAACATGCCTGTCATCAGCCTAAATTTGCGCAGCATGCACATCATACGCACTTAGGGAGTCAGCGCCCCGAGGCAGGGCCCCCTGGTGGTCAGATGCACCTTCAGTGTGTCAGGTGAGCGTAGAGACGCGCCCGACAGCCCCTGTCTGCCAGCAGAGATAGACACAGGCACCTCATAATACGAAACTCTGTCCCACGTAAGCAGACAGCAGCCGTGTCCGCACCCACACATCTGTCCCACCGGGGGTCTACTAAATTACTGCCTCGGCAAAGAGATCAGCTCCCAGCCTTTGTCCTGACTTTCCTCCCCAGGCAGTACATGGGACCCCCCAGTGCTCACAACGCCCTGTCCCACTCCGGGGGTCCCCTCCAGACCATGGACGAGCATGTTACGATAAACCAGAGGGTTTGCCCCTGGAATCATTGTCTCCTGGGGCCAAGTGTCCCAAACTCCTTCAATGATAAGAATCATCTGAGGGACTTGTTGAGACTAAAAATTCCTGGGCCTACTGGCCCGGCATCTCCAGGGAAGACTCTCCCAAGAGGCTGTATGTGCAACAAGGTGCTTGGTTCTTATTACCAGGGAAGCTCGGAAAACTCTCAAGGGGTCAAGTGGATGGGCTCCGGAGGTTTGAGAACTCTTGTATTCAGATCCAAGTGTCATTTTTCCTGGAGTGTCCACACTTTTAATCTCAAGGGGGTCCGTGAACCAGAAGGACCACTGAGAGACAACACTGAGGGGAAAAACACATATGTGTGCCCTTGACCTGAGGACAGTCCTCCAGGCTGTGGCTCTCATATTGGCCACAGATCCCTGGTGCCTGGAGTGATGCTGGGCTTGTCATAGGTGCCCAGTAAATGGTTGCTGGATGGATGGATGGATGAACGAACGAACAAATGAATGAACACATTTGCCTTGGTGCGCTGGTACGAACCTAGAGGTACACCTGCCCAGGTGGGCAGGAGACAGCAGGTGTGTCGGTAGGAACTAGAAGGCTTCCTGGAGTCAGTGGCCCTGCCCCAACATTCTCCCAGAGGCTTTCCTCAAGTGGTACCCGTCCGGAACACCCCCAGGAAGTCACTTTCTAGAAGCTGTGCATACATTCAGATACTGTGGCCGCCCCCCCCCACACACACACACACACACTTCCAGGAGCTGTGCCCGTCGTGTGGCCTGACCATCACCTCCCCGCCCCCCCTCCCGCCAGGGCGTGAAGGAGTTCAAGTGCGAGGTGTGCGGCCGGGAGTTCACCCTGCAGGCAAACATGAAGCGGCACATGCTGATCCATACCAGCGTCCGGCCCTACCAGTGCCACATCTGCTTTAAGACCTTCGTGCAGAAGCAGACCCTCAAGACCCACATGATTGTACACTCGCCTGTGAAGCCATTCAAATGCAAGGTACCAGGCTGTCAGGGCCCCCAGGCAGGACGTCCCCACGGGTGGCCCCAGGTCGGCATGACTGCAGCTGCTGACACCCGCCCGGAGCCGGCCCGGCCAGTGCAAGCAGGGGAACCCACTTCGGGGGTGAAAATGCCCGGGCTCGGTGGGGTGCTGTGGGCCGTGGTGTTCAGAGCCTATACGCTGTTGAGGTGGTATTTTTTGGAAGTTGGGGACGGGGTGAAGGTCCCTGCACAGCCAGAGGGGAAAAGCCCAGGCATGGGACTCAGTGTGGTCGGAGAGCCCAGCCCTGGGTTTTCGGTAAGTCCAGCTCGGGGAGAGTGGAACAGCGACCAGCAAGAGTTGGCTTGGGTCTCTGGCTCTCGGGCCTCTGGGGCCACCTAGGAAAGGACAGAGTGAGTGCTGTCCATAGCGAATGGGATTCGAGCCCCAGCAGGGAGGTGGGAGCGGGCTGAGGGTTCAGGGAGGGCAGGCTCCCCAAGAGCTCCTGATGCCGAGTTGGTGTGTTCCAGGTGTGTGGGAAGTCCTTCAACCGCATGTACAACCTGCTGGGTCACATGCACCTACACGCGGGCAGCAAGCCCTTCAAGTGCCCCTACTGCTCCAGCAAGTTTAACCTCAAGGGCAACCTGAGCCGGCACATGAAGGTCAAGCACGGTGTCATGGACATCGGCCTAGACAGCCAAGGTGGGTGGGCCACGCACCGCGGACGGCGCGGGAGTGGTCCTGTCACGGCACGCTCAGGAGCCTCCTGTCCAGTCAGGGCCGGGGGGAGGCTGGCCAGGCCTGAGACCTCACTGGGGTGGGCTCCGGGCTAGGGGGGAGGTACCCTGGAAGGGGGTCCTGGTGCTGACGATGGGGCATTTATGTTCCTCCGAGGACTTCAGCGGGCTCACGTAAACAGTAAGAAATAAAAATCCTAACTAATATTGCCTTTATTAACTCACGTGCTCCCCACAGTGAGGTTGGCTCTGCTAATTATCCCCATCTTACAGATGCAGAAACTGAAGGCCAGAGAAGTTAGGTAACTCAGGGAAGATCACAGCACCTGGGCATGGGGGGGAGGACAGACACTTTTATGACTATGACAGTGACATTTAAAAGAAATGGTTGGCTGGGAAAGGAAGTAACAAAAGGGAAAAGGGCGGGCTGGAGAGATGAGGGAAGCCAGGTGAGGTCCCGATCCCAACTGTACCATGGGAGGGTCTGTGGACAGCCCGGGGGGAGCTCTGAGCTTCCCAGCGGCCAAGGCAAAAAGTGTAATGCAGTCCGTCACACTCTTCACAGTGCTTGCCAAAGACAGTGTAGGCCACGCACTCAGGGGAGGGGCCTCACCTCTGCGGTTGGTAGCTTATAACATCCCTAAGTGTGAGCGATATCCTGTGCCCTCCACACTCGTCAGTCGTGGAAGACCGTTAGTCTCTCTTGCCTTATTGAGGGGAGGAGGGACTCAAGAGATTCTCCTGGAAGAAAGAGCTGATGGCACCTCAGGAAGGCTCCCTGAACGGTCTGGAGCTAGTTGACTGTCTGGCATGTCTTGTCAGACAAAGTAGCAGAGGGAACAATACGGGTGAGTTGACCTGCCTGCATGACGTTACTCGCTAGCAGTCAATCAGATATTGGGGGATGGCTGCAGGCACCCTGCTTTGGTTTTGCAGCAGCTAACCAGTGAATGGCCTGGGTTTTCTGGCAGAAACGGGTGTCCTCGGTTTTCCGTTCTTGTCAGCAAGGATGCAACCCCATTAGCTGCATAGAGGTGCTCTCTGCAGCCCCTTCCAACTCAAAATGTGGTACGAGAACCAACAGTATCAGGATCATCTGGGATCTTGCTAGAACTGCTGACTCAGCCCTACCCCACACCTCCTGAATCAGAATCTGCACTTCAAAAAAGATCCCAGGGCGATCTGTTTGCACAGTAGAGTTTTAGAGGCATGGGACTAGAGTGGTGGTTTCAAACTTTGGCATGCATTGGAATCACCTGGAAATCTGTTAAAACAAATGGCAGGGCTCCACCCCTGGGGCATCTGAATCTGTAGGTCTGGGGTAGGGTTGCAGAATTTGCATTTCCAGCAAGTTCTCAGGGGATGCCAAAGCTGCTGATCAGGGACCTCACTTTGAGAACCTTTGATCTGGACTCTAAAGGTCTGGTTCTCAAACTTGGCTACGCATCGAAAGCACCTGGGGAATTTTTAAAATGCTGATGCCTGAGTCTCAGCCCCAGAGAGTCAGATGTAATTGATCTGGCATGTGGCCTAGGAGCAGCACTTTAAAGCACTTTAGATCATTCTATGTGCAGTAGGGTTGGACAGCCACAGTCTGGCAGACCCGCCATGTACCTAACCCACCAGGAGGGACCAGAGCAGAACTTGTCCTTTTGGAAACAGCTGTCCCTGCACACCTTGCTCCCAGGGGGTGGTGAAGGCACACGCTCTTTCTGTCTGAGGTCAGTAACCAGGGCTGCAGAGGACTGCTTTCTTCCTGAGTGCACCAGATTACAGACAGTAAAGGAGTGATTGGTACTTGAATGGCTGGGACCCAAGCCAATCCGCCTCTCGCATATAACCTTGGTCTGAAAAGCTCGGGCTTCACACTTATGCAGGAGGAAGGCAGCGTACATTCTAGATGGAACCATCTAATAAATTTGGGAGGTGGATCAATGTCCTTGTAAAAAATGGTACACTATTAGCTTGTTTTAATGTTCAGTCAACTGTATCATTTGAAGGTATGGCACGAGGATTTGAGGAAGAAACAGCCTAGTATCTTTAGGATTTGGAACAGCTAACCTTGTTTTATAAAGTCAGAAAGACTCACAGTTTGTCAGATGCTCTGGGCGTGAGTAATAGACCCCCCCCCCCCAACTCGTTAAACAATAATGAAATAGATTCAGAAAGGACTTGAAATCCAGGCCATCTTCAGAGTTGGCTGAGTCAGCCCCTCAACAATGACACCAGGGTGAGGCTCCCTCCGTCTGTTCACAGCGTTAGCTCTGATTTTCCTCATGGTCACAAGATGGCTGCCATTGTTCTTTAGGGCGGTGTGCTGCTCAGGGCTTGTGCACAGCCAGTGGGAGAGTAAGAGCCTCTTCCCTTTGCTCTATAAAAACCAATGAGAATCGTGTGAATTCAAAGAATTCACAAGCAGACCTGTCATGATTCACTGGCCTGAATTCATTCCTGACCCACTCGTTGGCAAGGGGTAGAATTGCCTTTAGACCCCTGGTTCTTACTGGGGGTGAGTTTGCCCCCTGGGGACATTTGGCCAAGTCTAGAGACGTTTTGGATTGTTGTTCCTGGAGTGACGCCGGTAGAGACCAGGGAAACTGCTAGCCGTCCTACCGCGCACATCCTACAGCGCCCCCCACAGGAAAGAATTATGGCCCCAAATGTTAGTAGTGCCAAAACCCTGCCTTAGACTTGTCAGGACCACCCCCTTGACTGGGGTCTGTTTCTCCCCAAAACACATCACTTCTCCTAGGTGCACAGGGGCAGAACACACACTGGGGCTCAGCCACAGTCCCTGCCAGCCAGTTTCCCAGGGTCCCCAGATCATCCCCTGGGCTTCCCTCCCTCCCTCCCTCGGATGGAAGGCAGCCCGGGCCTCCTCTGTGGAGCTTTCCACCTGGCTTTTGTTCTGACGCTAAGAACTTTACAGTAAGATTTCAAATTGATAAAATTACGAGAGGCCTCTTGGAGTTTTTGCCTCATGCATCTCTGTTGACCTACCCTGGGTGTTTGTCCTCGAAGAGCAAGGCCTAAGGAGACCACTGGGCAAAGCCGGTCTAAAGCGCTAAGGCTGGTAGGAAGCCAGAGGTTAGAAAGGGCTCCCTCCCGCCCTTTGAGGCAGAACAGCACAGTGGGCCAAAACAACGCACTTGCTGGGCGCCCTTTGGCAAGTGGATTAACTTCTCTGAACTTCCTTTTGACCTCCTGCACGGGGTTGCCGTGAGCATTCATGGGACGGTGTGTGGGCAGTTCCATAGTTCACATGCTGAGTGGTGCTGCAGAAACATGACGTATAGCAGCAGGCTTTCATGTGGCCAAGGCGGCCAATGCACAACACTGCAGAGGATGCATAGGAGGGCTGACTTTGGAGGGCAAACAAGAGTTCAAGGCCAGGCCTGCACTGCTCCCCCCACCTCCCCCAACACACACAGCTTTAGCGCTCAGATCTGGTGACCCCTCTGAGAAGCCACAGGAAGGAAGAGAGGCAGCGGAGAATCCTCTGGAAGCAATGACTAGGAAGTCCTCTCTTGAGAAAGGTCCTCTGCTTCCGTCTGGAAGGGACCGGCTCTTCCCAGGAGGCGGCATCCGGGCCTAACTGTGCCCCTCTCTTGCAGACCCCATGATGGAGCTGACCGGCACTGACCCCTCCGAGCTTGACAGCCAGCAGGAGATGGAGGACTTCGAGAACGCCTACGCCTACGCCGGGGTGGACAGCAGCGCCGAGGCCAGCGTCCTCACCGGACAGGCCATGAAGGAGATGGCCTACTACAACGTGCTATAGCGCAAGCTGGGCCGCCCAGCAGGGGCGGGGAGGGCGTGGGACGTGGGGGGAGACCCCGCTGCTGCGGGCTGCACCTGCCGCGGCCCAGAAGCTACTGCCCCACTGTCCCGAGCCCCCCCCCCCGCCCCCACCGAGTCGTTTGCACCACTAGGGACTTTTCGACCAAATGGAGACTGTACTCCTGGCCTCAGCTGTGAACCAGGCACAGGCCCCAGGCATCTGGGGAAGGAAGGAGAGCACAGAAGGCCCAGCTCTGGGTCTCCTTGGCCTGCTGCTGCGGGAGGGTGGGAGAAATGCTGGTGGGGGCCATCTGGGGCCAGGTCACAAGGGCACAGGTCCTCAGGTCTCTCCAGGCCCGGCAGAGGGGTCCTGGCACTGGAGGAAGACATAACTTGAGCCTGGCCTTGTTTCCGCTCTGGACCAACTCCTGCCTCTAAGGGATGTTTGAGCTCCTGTGCTGGTCAGCACTGCCCGCCCCCCCCAGCCCACCCCCTTCCCTGGGCTGGAAAACGCCCAGGCCCCAGAGCCCCCTTCCCCACCCTGTTCATCAACAGCCAGGCAGGGCCCTCTGCCTTCTACCTCCTGGTGCCTCCCGAGCTCTCCGGGAGCCAGGCATGCATGCAGCCCCGGTCCTGGCCTCAGGAAAGCGGGGTGTAGCCCAGCCCCCAGCTAGTGCCCTCTCCAGCCAACCCCCCGAAGGCCCCCACCTTCCAGCAGTTTGAAAGTGGGTGTCCCTAAAGTGGATTTCAACAGATGTCATCCAGTTCTTTGTTGAACGGGTCACCGCACCAGGGTCCCCCGACGTGAGCAGAGCTGGGACGTGCCTTTCGCTGGGCACACGCTAAGACAGCCGGAAGCCCCTCGAGTGAGGGGCAGGGGACCGAGAGGGGCTGTCCTCAGAGGAGGCCAAGGACCACCTGGGGGGTGGCTGGAGTGTTGTATTATTAACAAGTATCCATGTTGAGGAAGTGGACAGCCAAGAGTCAACAGGTTCCCGTGAAGAGCAACATAGTTAAAAAGAAAATGAAGACCATAGAGAAAAAAAAATTTTTTTGAGCAAAAGGGGTATTTTGAAGGTAATTTATTATTTTTTTTCTTTCCAATTCTGTGTCGCCTATTCTTTTCTGATGGAGATCATTTTCTTTTTCCAAACGGAAGCTCCCTCGTGTGCTGTGCGTGCTTCATGCCTCCCCAACCTCGAGCGGCTGGCCGGGTAGGGCTCAGGCCTGGCCCAGGCGCGGAGGGGCCGGGGCGGGGGGCGGGGGGCGGAGCCGGGCAGGCCCGGGGGGACCCCTGCACCGCCCCTGTGGCCCGTGACTCGCGCAGCGCCACCCACCGCAGGGCCCGCAGCGGCTTGATTCCGCTCAGCCCGCGGCTCGCTGCCTGGCTCGCCTGCTCTCCCGGCCTCTGTCCCCACGCCCCCTCCCGCCCCGGGACCCCAAGACAGGCCCGGGGCACGAAAGGGCACATTCAGGAACGCTAGGGCACCCAGACTCCTGCCCACTCGCCTCCTGAGGCCTCGGTGGGGAGGGGCAGGCAGGGCTGTCCCCAAAGGCGCGAAGGAGGTGAAGCCACCAACTTCAGCCCAGAAACCAGGAAAGGAGGGGTAACAGACGGGGTGGGGGGTGGGGGGGAACCAGCTGGAAATGCAGCCGCCCCCAAAGCTGTATCCTTAGTGAAGGACCAAGCCAGGCTACAGGGTGGCTGTGATCAGGACTGAGGGGAGGACAAGGTGGCCTCGGGATCAGGCAGCCAGGTGCCCCTTCCTTCTCTGCTAAAGCTCACTCACGCTAAGAGGCAGCAGACCAGAGGGCTGGGGGCTCACAGGAGCCTTTCCCCTCCAGAACCCCGAGGCGCCCCCCCCCGGCCCCCCAGGTGCCCGCCATGATGACCCTCAGGTGGCAGTGACCCCGTCACTGTAGAAGACATTTTCTCCTGCTGAGCAGAAGCCTCACCCCCTGCAAACTACCTCTTCCCACAATGTCTTTCTCCCCTGGTACCAAAAAGAACCCTGTACCTCCTCCTCCTCTTCCTTCCTGCCAGTGCAGTGGCCTTGGTTGTGGAAACCCAAGGGAGAAGGGCTGGCCCCCAGGGTGGGGCTCTCCTTTCCTCCCCCAGCCCCGCCATCAGCGCCGGCCCTCTGCGAGGTTCGATACTTGAACGCCCCCCTGCCCTGTGCCTTGGACCCGGGCAAAGCTAAGAGAAGGAAACAGCACAACTCACACATTTGAGCTGGGGGTGGTCTCCGCAAGGCTCCTGTCCTCACCCCTCCCCCGACCTTTCAAGAGAGGTGCGCACGCGGCCTCTTGGGTGACTTGGAAACTCCTGGACAAATTCCATCCTAACTTATTTTGACGTGTATACAAACCAACTGTTTAGAAATTCCACTTGTGCAAAGCCCTACTGTGTTTTTATGTTCCCGTTTAAAAGAGAAGTTTACTTAGCAATAATTATAAATAAATGAATATTCTTTAGCGAGGTGACTGTGAGTGCTTCTTCCCCTGGTTCTTGACGACTTGGTCCTCACCGTCCCCGACAAGGGACTCCCAACGAGGCTTCCCAACCCCGCGGGGGCGTCACTCTCCAAGGAGGGGAAGAAACCCAGACCATCCTTTGCATGGGAATGGCCACCTGCAGGGCCAGGCACCTACGGGGAGCTGCTCCGAGCCCCCCAAGAGGGAAGGGCTCCAGCCCAGGCCCCAGAATTCCCACCAACTGCAGAGAAAAACCGCTTCCCCTGCTGACCCACCAACAGGGCACCAGGACAGAAGCCAGCTCACGATGCCACACTGCCCTTCAGAGGCTGCCAGCACTTAAGAAGGGGCTGGAAACCTTGAGCTTCGCCCCAGGAGTTGGGCCTAAGCAGAAGCAGCACACCAGCTTTTCTTCCTACTGCCCTGGGAGTTCAGCGTGATGAGCGAAGGGAGTAAGTTGTCCCTCGGCCAGATGGAGGCCACCAGAGTGAGTGGTGGCCACAGCCCATCTCCAAGCTCCCGAGGTCCCAACTGTCCAGTCTCAGGAGCCATGAGAGTCCCCCCCCGAAACTGGGTTGCCGAGTATTTACTGTATCACGTGAAGATGGTGCAGCTCTTCCCCTGGACATGTAAACACCAAAAGTAGAATGTAATCCCTGCGTAAAAGACAGCCCTTTCAATTGGATCTATTTAGCTTTAAAGCAACTTTGTAATCTTACTTTTTTGCCAAAGAACAGTGAAGATGAACCCAAGTCTGGGTCCCAGTCCCAGCCCCAGCCCCAGTCCCAGTCCCAGCCCCAAGCCCCCAGCCCCAGGCAGCCATGGACAGGACAGAGGGGCAGCTGCTGTGTGGGATCCACTCTGAAGACCCAGAAAAGGGCAGAGAGAGAGGTCTGGAGATGTTGAGAAGGTTAGAACCAACAAAGCAAAAAACCAGAATCTATGAGAAGTGGTAGCAACCCTGAAACGGACAGGAGGATATAGGAATGGGGTTGTGCTCGGTAATCTCAGGGGGCCCACAGGCCCGCACACCGGGAGTCCTGGGGCCCGTCGGGCGGCTCCCGTGCAGTTCGGACGCTCCCAGTGCTGCCCACTCCCCTCCCCTCACGGTGGGCCCTGACTGCTGGCGGCCGGGGACCCAGGCCTGCGGCGGCCCAGTCTGTCCCGGGGAGAATCCGCCGGTCCTTGAGGCCCTCTCTCTCTGGGGCCCTGGCTGCGCGGCCTCCTTCCCTGGGGCACAAACACAGCAGACGGTTTTGTGAAGAACTTTTTAGTAGCTAAATACGGCACAATGTGTTCCAAGGGCAATATAAATTACAGTATGCAAAACACACTGACCGGCTGAGGTAAAACGCGCTGTTCCTGCCTCACGTCACCATGAGGGGAAACACAGAGACTTTTAAAAACATCTCGCTCGTATAAAAAACGTCCCCTAGAAAGGCCTGAGAAGGGGCTCCCCCGCGGCCCGCGGCTTGCTCGGCCCGGCCCGCCCACCACAGCCGCAGGGCCGCGCTGCCGCCCCCACTACTGGCCCAGGGCCTTGTCCAGGTTGTTCTTGATGGTGTCCAGGAAGTCCGACGTGTTCAGGAAGTGCTCGTTCAGCTTCACACTGCCGAGGGAACAGGGCTCGCGTGAGGAGCGCCT
Source organism: Phoca vitulina (assembly GCF_004348235.1). Taxonomy (NCBI): domain Eukaryota; kingdom Metazoa; phylum Chordata; class Mammalia; order Carnivora; family Phocidae; genus Phoca; species Phoca vitulina. The sequence goes on along the minus strand of NW_022589768.1, from coordinate 5,612,083 downwards.
CCAGCCGGGCCCTTCCAGGGCAGAGCCCGAGCTCGGGCCCCCCCGAGGGGCTGCCCCCCGACCCCCAGGCCGCGCACCCAGGCTACCGGTCACAGGCTGCCGGGAGCCCACGGCCAAGTTCAGCAGGAACTCGTAGGGAAGGGGATGGCAAGGCCCTGAGTGGCCAGCCCGCTGGCCCCGGGAACGGGGACCAACGCACTGGGCCTCAGCGCTGTGGACCTGTCCCACCTCAGGCCCTTGGCAGCGAAGCGGATCCCAGAGGGGCCCCTAAGGAGCCTCTGGCTTCTTCCCACCCGGCCCCGAGGTCCGCGAAGGCCAGCCCCGCCCTCTGCCCCAGGCCACGCACTTGCTGAGGCCATGGATGCAGCCCGCCAGGTCCTTGGTCATGGCTCCGCTCTCCACAGTCTGGACACACACTTTCTCCAGGGTCTGCGCAAACCTGCAGGCGGCGGGCAGAGTGAGGGCCCAGCTCACAGAGCCGGGGCCCAGCACCTGCCCTGGGCCAGCTCAGGCCCCCCGCCCTCTCGGCTCACCTGATGAGGTCCTGGTTCCCGTCCAGCTTCCCCCGGTGCTCCAGGCCACGTGTCCAGGCAAAGATGCTGGCAATGGGGTTCGTGCTGGTGGGCCGGCCCTGCGGGGCAGGGGGCACAGCGGCATTAGGAGCCAAAGCAGCTGACAAGGGGGCCACCTGGACGCAGCTGCCCACCCCTAGACTGACAAGCCAGACCCACCCTCCCAGTCTTCCGCGCCAGTGTGTTCTGAGCCCCTGGGGTAGATGGGCACGCGACCACAGTCCCTACCACTCACCTTCTGGTGCTCCCGATAATGGCGGGTGACCGTTCCATGAGCAGCCTCAGCCTCGATGGTCTTCCCATCCGGGCAGACCAGCACAGACGTCATCAGGCCAAGGGAGCCAAAGCCTGAAGAGGGGGAAGACTCTCCTTTCAGTGCCAACACCACCCCTCACCCACCTGCCGTCCTGCTCGTGAGCTGCCTCTCAGCTCACAAGCCCCGACTGTGCCTGGGAGGACAGCCACCGTTTCCGGCTTGTCTACCCTTGTCCTGGGTCTCCAGAGCCCAGCACAGGGCAGGGGGCATTCAAAGGTGGCATTCGTCAGCCTGTGAACATATATCTGGGTAGCCACCTAGGCGTTCCAAAAAAGTGAAGAACTTCTATAAGAAAACTACTTGTCTAACGGGCACCTGGGTGGCTCGGCTGGTTAAGTGTCTGCCTTTGGCTCAGATCACAATCCCGGGATCCTGGGATCGAGCCCAGTGTCAGGCTCTCTGCTCAGTGGGAAGCCTGCTTCTCCCTCTCCCTCTACTCATCTCCTCTCCCCCTACCCCGCTTGTACTCTCTCACTTTCTCTCAAATAAATAAATAAAATCTTAAAAAAAAGAAAAGAAAGAAAATTAGTTGTCTAAGACTGTCTGCAGCTGGGGCAGGGGGAGGGGGTCTCTTCTCCATGTTTACCGGACCCTCACGCTCACCAATTCCTTATTACTTAAGGGTAACTTTCATGCCTTTCTCTGGTCTGCTATGGCTTTTCATCTTTCCATCCTAGATAGGAATGGTTCTAGTGAGAGGATCACCACTGCACTTACTGAAATAAAGCCAAAGGTTTTTATAAAACATCAGGACCCTAGGTCTTTTCCTCACAACCTGGGGTGGACTTCACTTTCCTCCGTATCAGGAGCTAGACTTCACCGCATCTCATGGAACATTGTTTCTCCTCCCTCTCCGTACTTCACATGTGGTCTCCTCTCACCGCCCTTCCTGCTCTCGTTCCCAGCACAAATGGGCGAGTTCTCACAGCTACCTCTCTAATGGCCTCGTCCATGCTCCTGCCGCAATCCAATTTGTCTCACGGGACATTCTAGGGCGTGGGGCTTTGCCACCTTCCCCAATATTCTCCTACATCCAACAGATTTACTGTGCAAAATGAATTCTCTCTTGTTCAAAAAGCACCCAGTTGTGCTCAATCCCATTTTCCTCCTGGAGCCAAACCTGGAGCCACAGTCACTTGGCCCACAGGCAGGAACAACCTCAAAGCTGACACACCTAGCCCTTTAGAACTTGAATTCCTGGGGCGCCTGGGTGGCTCAGTCATTAAGCGTCTGCCTTCGGCTCAGGTCATGATCTCGGGGTCCTGGGATCAAGCCCCGCCTCGGGCTCCCTGCTCAGCGGGAGGCCTGCTTCTCCCTCTCCCACTCCCCCTGCTTGTCTTCCCTCTTTCGCTGTGTCTCTCTGTCAAATAAATAAAATCTTTACCAAAAAAAAAAACTTAAAAAAAAAAGAACTTGAATTCCTATGTTCTCCTTTCTCTGTAACAGTAGCCTTAGTAATACACCCGTCCAAACCTAATTTGGGAAGCCTTCCTCACTCAGATGCCAGAGAGCTCCTGCCCCCTGCTGTCCACGGGGAACCCTGCAATGAGTCAGCAGGCCACACTAGAGAAGTTTTCTATGAAAAGGGTCTGAAAAATCCCCCAGCCAGAAAAGACCAACAACCCAGCCCCCGGAGAACGGTGCTCCCAGCGTACCCTGCGCCAGGATATCCGACTGCACATCTCCGTCGTAGTTCTTGCAGGCCCACACGAAGCCGCCGGAAGACTTGAGGACCTGAGCCACCATGTCGTCGATGAGCCGGTGCTCGTACCAGATCTTATTCTTGTCAAAGTCGGTCTTATAGTGCCTGGAAGCACAAGGGCCTGTTGTGGGGAGAGGGCGGGAGGCTGACAGGTTGCGGATCTCCCCCCAAGCTCAGGGCTGAGTCAAATGCACTGGGACAGTGACCACCCTGTAGGCTGGGGGCTGGGGGGACAGGCAAGGAAGGCTGTGAAATCCTGAGGGAGCGATAAAGGGAGAGGCTGTTACTTCTCAAAGATCTCCTGGAAGATGTCCTTGAAGCGCCCGTCGTAGGCTTTCAGGATGGTGTTCTTGGTGCTCAAGTACAGCGGCCACTTCTTCTGGATGGCATACTGGAAGCAGCTGTGCGCAAAACCCGAGATGGACTGCAGGGAGAGAGAGGTCCCTGGTGTGGGCCCCAGGTACGGCATCCCTTCCCTCCATACCACCCGCCCTGACAGTCTGGGTGAACCCAGCCACCCTGGAGGGAGCAGCTGCTCTTTCTACTGGCCCAGTAGCCCCCTCCCAACTTCTGGGAGGAAGCAGCCCCTCAGTTTTGCCTTGGACAACTACCCTCCCCTCCCCAATTCTTAGACCATATGGCTGGGGTGGGGCTGATTCCCCCGGCCCACCCAGCAGTCTCTAGAGTGGACCCCAAGTCCCGGCTTCTCGTCTCCGAGCCCCTCTGTGATTGGCTCAGAGGTGGTCATGTGACCCAGGCCTGCGCTTTTGCCGGAACCCTGTTGACAAAAAGGCTCTTTTCTGATAGGGTAACCAAGCTGGCAGGGGACAAGCCTGGGGCTCCTGGTGGCCACTTCCTCACGGCCAGAGAATGAGGTCAACCACAGAACAAATGAAAGCCAAGAGTTGGGAAAGGGGGAAAAAAATGCCTATCCAGTTTGCTTAAGCTAAGCATCCTGACAACTAACGTGCCCCGAAAGGTGTGTCGGGAGAAGACACACAGGAAGTCGGGGTGTCAGAGGAACACAGGAATTCGGGGTGTCAGAGAAGGAGCACAGGAATTCAGGGTGTCGGAGAAGGAGCACAGGAAGTCGGGGTGTCGGAGAAGACGCACAGGAAGTCGGGGTGTCGGAGAAGACGCACAGGTAGTCGGGGTGTCGGAGAAGGAGCACTGGAAGTCGGGGTGTCGGAGAAGGAGCACTGGAAGTCAGGGTGTCGGAGAAGGAGCACTGGAAGTCAGGGTGTCGGAGAAGACACACAGGTAGTCGGGGTGTCAGAGAAGGAGCACAGGAAGTCGGGGTGTCGGAGAAGACACACAGAAAGTCGGGGTGTCGGAGGAGCACAGGAAGTCGGGGTGTCAGAGAAGGAGCACAGGAAGTCGGGGTGTCAGAGAAGGAGCACTGGAAGTCGGGGTGTCGGAGAAGACACACAGGAAGTCGGGGTGTCGGAGAAGGAGCACAGGAAGTCGGGGTGTCAGAGAAGGAGCACTGGAAGTCGGGGTGTCAGAGAAGACACACAGGAAGTCGGGGTGTCGGAGGAGCACAGGAAGTCGGGGTGTCGGAGAAGGAGCACAGGAAGTCGGGGTGTCGGAGAAGGAGCACAGGAAGTCGGGGTGTCGGAGGAGCACAGGAAGTCGGGGTGTCGGAGAAGGAGCACAGGAAGTCAGGGTGTTGGAGAAGGAGCACAGGAAGTCGGGGTGTCAGAGAAGGAGCACTGGAAGTCGGGGTGTCGGAGAAGACACACAGGAAGTCGGGGTGTCGGAGGAGCACAGGAAGTCGGGGTGTCGGAGAAGGAGCACAGGAAGTCGGGGTGTCGGAGAAGGAGCACAGCAGGAGCATCTGGCTAAGCAGGAGTCCGCCCGCCCCACTGCACCCCAGGCACACTGCGGGTCCCCCTGAACGCATCCCGATGCATTTGCCCCCAGGCCGCTGTCGCGGGGGCGTCAGAATCGGCAGTCCACAGCGGCCCGAGCAGGGGGCCAGGCTCGGGGAGCCGCACGCCGGGGCCTCACCTCGTCCGTATTGTACATGCCCATCCCCACGCCGCCGGCGGGGAAGTTGAACACCTCCCACTCCTTGGCGCCACTGCCGTCCTTCGGGGAGAAGACGATCTTGAACGTGCCGGCCCGGTCCACCACAAAGTCCGTGGCCTTGTACTACGGAGACAAGAGCGCGGCTCAGGCCAGGGGGTCCGGGTGAGGGTCCCAGGCCAGTGCGAGCAGCTCCCTCCGGGGCCAACCTGGTCGCCGTGGGCGTGCCTGCCAATGGTGATGGGCTTGGTCCAGCCGGGGACCAGGCGGGGGATGTTTTTGCAGATGATGGGTTCCCGGAAGACGGTCCCCCCGAGGATGTTTCGGATGGTCCCGTTGGGACTCTTCCACATCTTCTTCAGCTTGAACTCTGTGAGGACAGAGACGAAGTGGCCCGGCTGCAGCCCCCACCTTCCAACCAAAATTTGAACCCTAGGCAAGAACGCGGCCAGACGGGGGCCCTGGAAATCATCCTGGGGAATGTCTAGAATATGAATGTGTGGGCCGTGGGATCAGATTTCTTGGCTTCAGGGTCTAACTCCACCACCTCTAACTGTGAGTTTTATGCAGGTGGCTTAACCCGAGCTATAAAATGAAATGATTGCTAAGGGTCGCGGTGAGGATTAAATAAACTTCTTCCTAAAGCGGCTCCCACATCATGCTCGGCATGCAGCAGACGTGCTGTTCTCGCCGTGGTACTGCCACGAACCACGGGGTCCAGCCCACATTGCTACGACAGTGACTCCCTACTTCCTTGTCCACAAAATAGGGATGCATAAATCCCGGGGCTTGGGAGAAATAAAAGAAAACCTGCAAAAAGAGCTTAGCACGGAGATGATTCCAGTAGCCTAAGGTCAGGTTGCACCCGAAAGACGGGAGGAGCTCTGGAGCGTTTGGGAAATGGGCCTTGAATGCCTCCTTCCAGCTCCCTCACACTGCAGGACGTAGCAAGAGAGAAAGAGCTCCGCGAGCCCCTAAGCCACCCTTTCTCGAATTTTCCAAACCTGGCCCCTTTGTCCACACACTGGTGCCCTATTTCATGGAACCCTCGAAAGTGGTCCCAGAACCAGGGCCCAGCAGCCAGTCCAAGCCTGGTGAGGGCACCTCTCTGAGACAGAGCTGCAGTGCCAAGTGGGTGGTGAGATCCGAGCAATGCTCCCCAGCGCCCTCTGAGGCTCTGAAGGATACGAGCCTGACACAGAGCACTCTGCTGGCCAGAGGTGGCCCCAAGGTCTCTCCGTAAACCTGCCTGCAGAACAGTCCAGGAGCCCAGAGGGGCAGGCTGCCCAAAGAGGCCGTCTTACTGTGCCTGCATGAGCTTCCTCCTCGCTGTTGCCAACGACCCCTACCCTGGCCAGAGCCGCACAGCACAGCACAAACACCACGGGCCTGGGAACAACACCCCGCCCAGCCTCATCTGCAGGCACCTCTGGGGCTCCCGTCTCCCGGGTTCGTGGCCCAGCCCCCACTGCCCCGGCCCACCCACCTCCGCACCCTCACACCTTCCACACGGGCCTCATCAGGGGTGATCGTGGCACACTTGACGGCCACACTGTACTTCTGGGTGGCCAACGCGGAGTCTATGGTGACCTGGTCATTGGTCTGGTCACGGTGTGGGAGCCCCAGGTCGAAGTACTTGAGCTGGACGTCCACGTGGGGTAGGATGAGCTAGAGACAGATGACCGGGGCAAGGCGTCAGCCCAGATGTCTGTGACTCAGGGGCACGTGTGGGCCATGGCACAGGACGCCCAGTCAGGGAAGGCCAGTGGAGGAAGCAGGCAGCACGGCAGAGGGGTGGGATCAGCCATTCCTCCGCGGGGCCAGGCAGAAGCTGTCAGGATGCAGGGCTCTCTGGAAAGAGGCCAGCAGACCAGGCTGCAGCCCCTCAGAGGGCTCAGCCCCTAGCATGGACCGCGATGGCCCACCAACTCAGCTGAACCCCAACCCCAAGTGCATCTAGATTTCTCTGTACGGTGGGTTCCCTTCTCCTCCCCATTCAGAAGTGGCAATTCTCGACCTTCTTGTGGACACACACACAATACAGGGGTCTTCACATGGACAAGTTCTCCAGGCAGATCCAGACCACAGCGACTTTGGGGAAGCCAAGGAGCCACGCTGGGAGCCCTCCGCCATGACGGCTCGATGGCTGGGACGTATCGCTGTCCGACGACACACCACAGCCACGACTCCAGATAACGTCCCTGAACCGCCCAGGAAAGGTGTGCACGCTGCCCGGCACACCAGCCCTGCTCTTTCCACTCCCTGGAGAACTCACATCGGACTGTGGGGCATCAAGACGGACCCGATACAGGATGGGCCTTGAATGTGCACCCATTCTGGAAAACATGTGGGCTTTGGCACCAGCACGAGACAGACGGCTGAGGCCGGGCCCCTGCCTGACGTCGTGAAAACTATGTGTGGACATGACAGAAAGGTGGATGGCAGGACAGAAAAAGGCTGTTGCTGCCCACCAGGGTGGCGGGTGAGCCCTGGGACCGGACACGGGGCCCAGGAGGCTGTGCGGAGAGCCGCCCGCTTTGGGAGGAACTACCTTCTCCTTGATGAACTGCCAGATGATCCGGGTCATCTCATCGCCGTCCATCTCCACCACCGGCTTCGCCACCTTGATCCTCTTGTCGGCATCTGGAACCGGGCACACAGAGCGCATCACACCTCTGGGGAGGTTCGTGGGGGAGCCCCTCTCCTCCCCGGCCGGACCTGCCCTTCACCAAGGAGGGAGCCGTGTCAGCCAGGGCCCAGCTCCCCACGTTCTGTCCCCCTCAGCAGGAGCAGCTCCCCGGCCACCTGGGGGGCCTGGATCCCCCACTGAGGACGGCCACCTAGGACTGGCCAGAAGGATGCCAGCCTGGCCGGTCAGACCCTCTCCCCTGGAATCTGAAGGCAGAAGAGACCGACACAGGTTACACTGCTTGAAGACAACACATCTACCAGGAGTCACACCTTTCTCGATGGAAAGCGTGGCTTAGGGCATCTGGACTAGAACTCAGAACCCTCAATACAAGCTGGCTCAGGGTAGCCAGTCCCGCCAGAGAAGCATCTAAGGTCCAGGGAGATGGATGAGGACAAGAGGAGCTGGGGGAGGCTCTCCAAGCAAAGTCTGACTCATGAGAAAAACCAACAGTCTGGGAAGTGAATTCCAAAGAAAACTCAGGAAAACGGCCTACCGCATTAAATCAGTGCAGGCTACCTGGAGGGAGCTTGTTGAGCCTCAGCCCGGAGCAGACAGAGGAGGTACCCACGCGCTAGCATGTTCCTCTACGCACAGCCGGGAGGAGACGGCGACTGCAGAGTCGCGCAAGCAGATCTGTGCGACACCTACAGCCGGGCCTCCATCACCAGAAAGTTCACTCGCTGCTGGAACGCAGGCAGGAGGACAGCTGAGAGTGGGGCTCTGTCCCCAGCAGAGCCTCCTCAGCCTCACTCAGGGCCCATGGACTCTTACGTTACGCACAATCCTTATAGATGGAGTGCTGGGTCTTTCACCTCACCAGAGATTAGACAGCAAGTCCGAACAGGGGACCAAGATGCTCACTTAAAAACACCAATGGTCAGAAGAAGTGACCACCGCTAGGTGGACAGCAAGGGACAGAAGTCTGTAAAAAGCAGGCCAAGACTAAAAAAGCATGACCACCTACGCACATGTAAAACAGAAGTGGCCAAAACCCCACAACCCCAAACATATCACTGTCCGACAACACACACCACCACCGTGATTCATGCTGACTTCCCCAGCCCGCTGAGAAAAAGGTGAATTATGTGCAGCAAAATGACTCACTTTCCAAAGATGTGCACAGATCTTTTTTAATCTAAAAATAATCTCCCAAGGATATGCAAACAGATTTTTTTTTTTAACCTAAAAAGAATTTGAGAGATTATTTAGGAAGAAAAATGAGACCCAGGGAGTGTGGCTTGTGTCAGAAGTCAGGATAGATCCCAGGTCTCCGGTTCAAGCGCAGCCTCTGGACACCCTCATGGGTCACATGCAGAGAAGCAGAAAGCAAACAGACTCCAAACATTCCATTCCCTACAGAACAAGGTGCACCCAGCTCTACCACCCTTTTCAGGATTCGAAGGGGCCTTTGGACCCAAGTTACAAAATTCCTTTACCTTACCTGGTTGAAAGCTTGAGTATAAAGGGCTTTAGGACCTGCAGAAATTCTACTGGGCTGTTGCAGAGCTAGCTTAGTTTTTAAGAGCATCTCTTAAGCGTTAATGTCATGAGAGCTAATCAAGATTTTTTTTTTTTAACTGTACTGAATCTGCCATAATCATAATCCCTAAGGAGAATTCATTTGGGGCCAGTCCTGAAGGTTTCAGCTTCACCTGGGCTCCACTCAGGTTTTGGGTTTCACACACAGCAACCTGTGGGCTGTGGACACACCTCCTACATGCAGAACTCAATGTCAAGATCACAGCGGGCAGCCCTCCCTGCTCTGCCTGCAGGCGTCAAACCCTCAGAGGACACAGGGCCCACTTACTTACAACCAGGTGCTAAGCACCTCTTCCTGAAACAGAAAAACATAACAGTGCCTGGCCTCAAGGAGTGAGTATGTGAGGGGAAACCTACAGATGGAGAGAGAGGGCAAGCAGGGCTATTAACAGAGTCAGGAGTGGGGCGCCTGGGTGGCCCAGTCGGTTAAGTGTCTGCCTTTGGTTCAGGTCATGATCCCAGGGTCCTGGGATCAAGTCCCGCATCAGGCTCCCTGCCACTCCCCCTGCTTGTGCTCTCACTCTCTTGCTGTCAAATAAATAAATAAAATCTTAAATTAAAAAAAAAAAAAGTCAGCAGCCATGGGAGCCATAGCAGCAGAGACTTGGGGCGCCTGGCTGGCTCCATCAGGAGAGCATGCAACTCCTGATCTCAAGGTTGTGAGTTCAAGCCCCACACTGGGCATGGAGCCTACTTTAAAAAATAAAATAAAAATTACCAACAATGACAAAATTACAAACTCACAAAAAAACGACCCTGCTCAGACAGGGTTTTTAAAAAATAATATATTGATTGGTGACCAAGGTTTTAAAATCAGGTGATTTCAACAACAATAACAACCAATTAATAAGTGGGCAAAGGACTTGAACAGATATTTCTTCAAAAATGATATATAAATGGCCAAGAAGCCTATGAAAAGTCACCCCATAGCACTAATCATTAGGGAAATGCAAATGAAAATCACCATGAGATACCACCTCACACCCATGAGGATAGCTACGATCAAAAACAAACAAACTAACAACCCCGCCCCCCAACAGAAAACAACAGGTGTTGGTGAGGATGTGGACAAACTGGAACCCTGGGTACAGCTGGTAAGAATGTAAAATGTTGCAGCCACTATGGAAAACAGTGTGATGGTTCCTCAAAAAATTAAAGATAGAGGGGCACCTGGGTGGCTCAGTCGTTAAGCGTCTGCCTTCGGCTCAGGTCATGGTCCCAGGGTCCTGGGATCGAGCCCCACACCGGGCTCTCTGCTCCGCGGGAAGCCTGCTTCTCCCTCTCCCACTCCCCCTGCTTGTGTTCCCTCTCTCGCTGTGGGTCTCTGTCTGTCAAATAAATAAATAAAATCTTTAAAAAAAAAAAAAAAAAAAATTAAAGATAGAAAAAAATTAAAGATAGAATTGCCATATTGTCCAGGGGCACCCAGGTGGCTCAGTCGGTTAAGCACCCAACTCTTGATTTCCACTCAGGTCATGATCTCAGGGTTGTGAGATGGGAGTGGGGGGTGGAGGGTGAGGGGTGCTCAGGCTCTGCTCTGGGCATGGAGCCTGCTTGGGATTCTCTCTCTCCCTTTCCCTCTGCCCCTCCCCCCTTAAAAAAAAAAGGAGAATTGCCACATGGTCCAGCAATCCCACTTCTAGATATATATCCGAAATAATTAAAAGCAGGGTCTCAAGGAGGTATTTGTACACTCATGTCCATAGCAGAATTATTGACAATAGCCAAGAGGTGGAAGCAAGTCAAGTGTCTATCAAGGAACGAATGGATGAACAAAATGTGGTATGAGCCTTCGAGAGAAGAGGACTCTGGAAACTAATTCAGGAAGGTTAAGAGAAACGTCCCTCCAAAGGTTAAACAATGTTCCTAATTCCAAGTTTCTCCCAAGACTGGGCTCCCCACCACTCAAATGTGAATGGACTTGCTTGGAAGCTAAAAAAAAAGGAAGTGCCGCCATGGTTAGTGACAGCAATGGATCTGGACCTACCTCAATAGCTTTTGCTGCTCAAGTTCTTTTGTTTCAAATTCCACAAAGCCAGTTTCCCCTTGGACGGCCAGTGGACTTACAATGTGGTATTCTCACCCAGACAGCATTACCCCATCCCAAACACTTTCAGTACGGCTGTGATTAACATTTCTGGGAGGTAACTCTTATAATAAATTAGAAGCAATAATAAATATGCAAGGAATTCATAACCATAATGCCTAAGCTTTTCATAATTCCTGTACCTTACCCAGAACGTCAGTAAATTTTAAATGGACTTTTTTTTTTTCAAAGATTCTATTAATCTATCTGACAGATAGAGAGACAGTGAGAGAGGGAACAGGGGGAGTGGGAGAGGGAGAAGCAGGCTTCCCACCGAGCAGGGAGCCCGATGCAGGTCTCGATCCCAGGACCGACCCTGGGGTCATGACCTGAGCGGAAGGCAGACGTCCAGCGACTGAGCCACCCAGGCGCCCCCAAATGGACTATTTTTTAAATGGGTATATAGAGAGTGGAATATTCAGCCCTAAAAATTAAGAAAATGCTGACACAAGCTATAACAGGGATAAACCTGGAGGACTTATGAGGACTGAAACAGGCTAGGCACAAGAAGAAAACTACGGTCTGATTTTATTTACAGGTGATACCTAGGGTAGTCAAATTCATAAAAAACAGAGGGCGCCTGGGTGGCTCAGTTGGTTAAGCAACTGCCTTCGGCTCAGGTCATGATCCTGGAGTCCCGGGATCGAGTCCCGCATCGGGCTCCCTGCTCGGCAGGGAGTCTGCTTCTCCCTCTGACCCTCCTCCCTCTCATGCTCTCTGTCTCTCATTCTCT
>NW_022589768.1:5549411-5600315 GCF_004348235.1 Phoca vitulina | reverse complement strand
GTTGCCAGGAGCTGGGGGAGGAGGGGGTGGGGCACTGTTGTTTAATGGGTACAGAGTTTCAGTTTTGCAAGATGATAAAGCTCTGGGGATTGGTTTTACAACAATGTGAAAGTATTAACACTACTGAACTGCACTCTTAAAAATGGTTAAGATGGAAATTTTTATTGTGTGGCTTTTACCACAATACAAAATAAGAAATAAGATTTTTTTTTTTAGTTTTTAAAAATTTGAACCGGGGGGGGGGGGGTAAGGGGGGAGAACAACCCAGGAGATTTTACATAAAAATACAGTCTCTCTTTTTTTTTTTTTAAAGATTTTATTTATTTATTTGAGAGAGAGAGAGAGAGGGAACAAGCAGGGGGAGTGGCAGAGGGAGAAGGCAAGGGAGAGGGAGAAGCAGGCTCCCCACTGGGCAGGGAGAAGCAGGCTCCCCACTGGGCAGGGAACCTGACACTGGGATTGATCCCAGAACTCTGGGATCATGACCTGAGCCGAAGGCAGATGCTCAACCCACTGAGCCACCCAGGCGCCCCTCCAGTCTCTTCTTGAAGCATGAGTTGCTTCCCCCACACTGAGCTGGTGCTCACGCACACCTTCTCCTTGATTCCAGGCCTATTATGTACCCTCCAGAGGACACCCCCAAGACATCAGAGTTGGCGACCTGGTGTGTGCTTCGGCCAATATGGTAAAGACACCGCCGTCGTGTGCCCCTCTCTGGGTGACAAATGATGACAAGCAATCTGAAATCCAAGGAACAGTACATGGGCCTCCCTGACAGCTTCCAAGGGCCAGCCACCATGAAATCTTCAGAAGCCATGTTGCACATGTCCTCTTGGTCACAGTGTGGGATGGAATTATACCAGTCACAGGCGACCCAACAGGCCAATTCTCTTCCTCATCTGGACTGCTAGCACCCAACACCAAGTAAGGATATCAAAACTCGTCCCCAGTTTCGAGATCGGCCTGCTGTTCCAAACTCAAGGCTGAAGGTCTCTCCCAAGACAGCCTCCCCCCAAGAGTAAGCGCTTTGCCACTTTCCCACCCTGGCCGCGGGTCAGCAGAGAAGCTGATGGGCCAGCAGAATGTGAGGGGAAGCCCCCAATTCCTGGGAGCTCAAGAAGGCAGGGCAGCGATCTGGAAGAGGCTCTAGTGTTTTCCTTGGTGTCATCCTCCACTCCACTCCCTCACACCCACATCTGCACCATCAAAAAATCCTATTGGCTCTTCCTTCAAAATACATCAGAATCCAGTCCCTTCTCACCACTCCCAGTGCTACCACCCAGGTGCCCGTCGCCATTTCTCTCTCTCTTTCTTTTTCCCCACCATCTCTTGCCAGATTAGGGCTACAAGCCTACCAAGACCCTGAAACCAGAGTGCTCCTGTTAAGATGTAAATCAGGCCATACTCTTCTCAAAACCCTGCAAAGCTTCCCCTTTCACGCAGAGTAAAGGTCGAAGTCCTCAAAAATGCAAGGCCCCCAGAGGCCTGACCTAATCTGTCACTGCCCCCCCAAGTCTGTGCCAGCCGCAGGCACTCGTCCCTCAAGCAAAAGGACCCCCAGCATGGCCGTGGCACCTGACAACCAAACGGCCTGTGTCCTTCCTTCCCTTAGCGCTTCATTCGAGGTCTTTTCTGGCCACCCCATCCAAACTGCCACGCACACCTGCCTGGCCCCGATCTGTTCCCCTTAGCCAGTGTTCCTTTACTCCATACTAGCCAACTTCAACCTTGTTTTACTGACTGTCCCCGCATTAGAATTTAGGCTCCACGAGGGCAGAAATCTTTGCCTCTTACCCCGGCTCTGTCCCCAGCACCTTGCCTGAAACACAGGAGAACACAATAGTTGTTGAAGTCACAAGTGAATGTCAAGTCACAGTCAATGTGGTCTATAGTAAGCTGCTGCCCTTCCCTCCCCTCCTGTTGGGATGAAATGTGCTCCCTCCCATCCCCGCCCCCCCACCCCGGGATGCATTGCCACACAGAGACTGGGCGAATTCTCACCAGCAGATTGCACCAGACCATCACAAATGTACACGGGTGGCATCTCTGCCAGGCAATGGGCAAGTTGCCCTGGAAAAGCTCACACTTCATACTGTGTTAAAATGTGCAATCCACTGGCATTTTAAACATGCATTTACATTAGTGTAAACTCCAGGGCAGGTCACAGAGCCTAGCTTCCAGTAACCAGAGGGCGATGTCCAGCACCTCATACCCTGAATGGAACCAGCACAAGAGGCTCCAAGCTCCCATGGAGGATTTGGGGGGCTGGGGTAAACCTCTGATGGGGCAGCAGTGGTCTTATCTGATGTGGTTGAAACCAGCTTCAGTGGAGAACACGTTAATAACTCCACCGGTGGGTCTGCAGAACTTTGAACGATCATTAAATAATCTGCCCTGGAATCTAAGAGTTCAGGCAAGTCACCAAGGTCTGAAAAGTTAAGAGGTAGCGTGAGGAAATCAAGAAGTTCCCGGGAGAGGAGTGGCGCTAAGGAAGGCCAGACAAGATCATTCTCCCAGTGAGCGCTTGGGCAGAGGCCACCCTCACTTTCCCAAAGGCCAGCATATCAGAACCACCACCACCAATCGCTGGAGGCCTAGGAACTGCAGAACTAGAGACATGGGAATTACCGAGCAGCAAAGACACAGGAGTGTTTTAGCCAAAAAAAATATATTCTTTCCTTGTCATCAAGGGGAATGCCAAATATTCTGCCTCCCGCAGCGTTGCCAGGTAACAAACTAGCAGAGGCCACAGTTGTAATCTCTTGTCCAACTCAAATACTACGTATTGGCCCCATTAATAACCCATCTGCTTGGGGACTTCTGGAAGGACCTACGACTGAAAGAACTTTCTTTCTTACCATCAATGCAGAGGAGAAAAGGGGAGACCTGGAGAATGTACCTCCCACTCCATTTTGCTAAAGGAAACTCCGCCATATGGGAAACTCTGTTTTGGGGCCTGTGGGCACTTAGAACCTTGGAGTTGCAGGACTGACCACTTAGAGACAAATCCCATTAGTACAAAAGCAGAAATGCCCCTTTCTTCTTGGCAGGAGACGTGGGGGTGGGGGACCAAGCTCTCCCCCCCTCCTCCCCAATTCTGGCCAGCTGCTCCCACACTCGTTAAAGATTACCTACCCTAACAGTTAAGGCCCGGCTGCCTGGGCCCCACTGCCTCTTCCTCACTGTCCTCACTCACTCTGAGGGGCTGCAGGCCAGGTCAGGAAAGGGGTTTCCGCGGCAACAGGCAAGAGACAGGGCCAAGAGACCTACATTCTCCCTGCCTTTTGTAGCTGTGGAGAGCCTCAGTGCGGGCCAATGCCCACATGCCACAGGGGGCGGGGGAGGGGTTGGTAATGGAGGTTCAGGCTAAATCCTGCTCATTCTGACCCGACTACTGTCTTCTCTCCTAAGCAGGGTGCTAAGGCTACCATAGAAGCAGTGAGGAACTATGCAGGAAAGTGGCATTTTGGTGCGGCTGCCCAGGAGCCCAGTGTCCCAGTCGGGAGAGAGGGCCAGGCCAAGGAGCAGCGCAGGGTGGGCTGGCGAGAAAAGGCAGGTCAGGCCAAGGAGAGGCCCCAGGATGGAGACTTAAGTTAGACCGGGGTGGGGGGGGGGGGGGAAACAAAAGGTAAAATAAAAAGGACGCTCCTCCAGCTGTCGCGTAAAAGGCTCCAAAAATAGCTGACGCGGGCCTGACAGCGAGGAGGGGTGACAGAGCGCCGGGCTGCGGAGGAAGGGGAAGCGGCAGCCTCCTCCCCGCCTTTGTCTGAGCCGGGCCCGCGCCGCGACCATCCCTCTCCCGCGAACACCGGGCCGGCTGCTCCGGCCCCCTCCTCGCTGGCCTGTCCCCCTCCCGGGCCCCCCCCCAGCACCCCCTACAGGAATACCTGGGGGCGCGGAGCGGCCCGGAACCGCCGCCCGCGCAGGGCCGCAGGACCTGCCGTGCCAGGGCCACCAGTTGCCACCGTCCTTCAAGTCCCCACCCCTGCGCCTGGCGCGGCCAGAGAGCCTGGGGCCGGGGAGCGCGTCCCCGCGCCCCGGCTCTTTATGTGCCAAGCCCGCCGTCCCCGGCCCCGCGATTGTCCCGACTCGCGCTCCCAGGTCCCCGCCCGGGAGGCCGCCACGTCGCGGTGCCTGGCGCCCGCCCCGCCCGGACCCTGCTCGTGGCACTCACAGTGGCGCCGCGGCTGCTCCTGCAAGTTGGGGCCCGTCGGGGCTGCCGGCGCCCAGGCCGGCCCGCCGGAGCCGGAGACTCTGCAGAGCGAGCGGACGACCCGCAGGTAGCCAGCCATCCCGCCAAGCAGGCGAGCGAACCGAGCGAGGCAGGCGAGATCCCAGCGCCCGTGCTGCTCCGGGCCGCCTGGCTGCGAGCCCCGAGGCCTGCCCGGCGCCCGCGCGCGGGCAGGGGCGGGGCGGGGATGTCGGGGCCGCCACCCGATTGGGCCTCGCCGGAGAGGAGGCGGGGCCGGGGCCTGGCCGGCCTCCTCCGGGCCCCCCCCGCCCCCCCGCGCCAGCCGGACCCCGCCCCAGCGCCCAGAGCGCGCTTCCTTTGGAGCCGAGGGGCTGCTGCTAGAGATCGACAGACCCGCCGGGATGGGCGAGCCGGGGTCTGAGCTGGGGGATTAGGGCAGCTGTTAGCGGGGCTCAACCCCTCTCTCCGGGATGCCCTATTTAAACCTGGGTGTCACTTGCTGACAAATCAGCTTGAACCCCCAAAGTGAGCAAACGCCTGCGCCCTTCGCGTTGGCTGGACTGAAACTCCTTCGCATTAACCAAGTGCGGGTTCCGTGTTCTTGGACTAAGACCACGGGCACGTCGGCTCCTCAAGTTCGCGCTCAGATACTCCCGTCCACACGAGTTGCGTAGACTGATCCGAGTCAAGAGCTGAAATCTCTTCTCCTCTGCTTCTCACCAGGTCAAGCTGCTAATCCTCGAAGTCATTCAGCCTAGCCAGACTCTGTTTTCTCCCGTCCGAAACGGGAATTGTAACAGTAACAGGGCTGCCAGGAGAGGTGGGTGACATAACGCAAGGAAAAGGCTTGGGGCACACCCTCGGCTCAACGGTTGTAGTTGATGCTTATCACGATCCAGACGAGTCCTCAGGCAGCCTGCACCGAATGAGTTCAGGATCCACCCTGGCAAACAGGTCCATCTTTGCCTGTTTGCATGCGGAACACAATACTGATTGGTTCTGTCGCAAGCAAACAGTCTCATCGCCCATGTTCTTGAAATGAGACACCAGCTGGGGCTGGGTTTTATTTAGAAAAATCTGACCCCAGCCCCCACTTTCCTGGTCACAGCAACTCACTCCAAATACTAGCAACCTCTTTCTGCCCTGTGTCCCCAGCTCTCCCCTTCATTGCCTCACAGTCAACAGTGCCAGATGGGGCTGGGCCAAGAAAGCAACCTTGAATTACTGACTTCAGTGCTTCCTTCTCCCTGTCCCAACCAGGCAGAGCTACTGCTTTGGCCCTGAGACCCAGTAGACTGGATCCAAGGGGAGGTTGCTTTTGGACGCCCCTCCCCGCCAAAGTCTGAGGTCTCAGTCAAAGGCCTGATCTTAGGCCAGCATGTCCCAGAATGACTCATGATGCCTTTCACTCTGTTCCCAGTCCTCTTGTTCAAAACACAGCTAAAGACCTTGGAAGCCTCTGGTATTGCCTTTATGCCATCCTGGTATTATCAGGCACCTGGGCCTTGGTGTCCATACCTGTCACCTGGGAGAAAGGACCCCCTGAGGATCCTTCTGTTATGGATGTCAGCTACCCATACTACCACTTCTGAAATGGCCATGAAGAAATTGCTGCCCACCCCCAGGGGTTCATCTGTGCCTCTGCATGGTAGACTAGGGTGTCAGAAGCCCTGGTGAGAGGCAGCACTGAAGCCTCGGTGTGTTCCAGAGTCTAGCCATCACCTGCAGAGAGGGTGGGGGCACATGTACCCTTTGCAAACCCAGCAGTAGCCCAGGGCAGTGAGGCAACGTCTTCAGGTTAACGTCTTCACTCCCTGCCTCCCAGAGCTCCAGCTCCATGCCCGCCTTCCACATACGGTGCCGATTTGGTGAGACAGCTGACATTTGCTCGAAGAGGTCAGGACACTTACTCAATGTCACACCGCTGGGTAGTAGCAGAACTCTAGTTCATACCCATATGCCTGGCTCACCGTCTATTGCTCTTGTAAGAAGAAAGAAGGAGAAAACAGAGTCCCTATCTATTGCACTTGTCTGGAATGCCAGGCAGTGCAAGCTACTGGCCCTGAGAGCCATTTCATAGAACGATGGTGTTTTTTGTTGTTGTTGTTGTTGTTTTTAAGATTTTATTTATTTATTCATGAGAGACAGAGAGAGAGAGAGGCAGAGGCAGAGGGAGAAGCAGGCTCCCCGCAGAGCAGGGAGCCCGATGCGGGACTCGATCCCAGGACCCTGGGATCATGACCTGAGCCGAAGGCAGACGCTTAACCGACTGAGCCACGCAGGCGTCCCTAGAACGATGGTGTTTAAAGGAAAAATGCTCAGATCCTTCAGTTTGGGGTCAGCGAAAGCGGAAACTCCCATCCTTCCATGTTTTTAATCAAACTGCAATTAGTTATTGAGACGAGGTCATCTGCAAGTTCCCTGTGGAGGCACCAAACTCGGTCTCTACCCTTGGGGAACCAGACACTCAGCTGTGTCATCACCACACACCAGGCACGAGAAGAAAGTGTCCCAAGAGGAGCTTAGGTGACGAGCAAAGCACCGAAGTCAAAGACAAAATTACTTCTGTGGGGGGCACCCTGGTTGGTTTAGGGCAGGAATGCCCATCAAGCTGGCTCTTAGGGATAATTACGATCTGGGAGGAGGGTGGACAGGCCTGGCCTTCTGGGAGAGGGAGGGACTCGCACTTCACCCAGGTGGACACTCTAGGGCATTAGTTGCGCGGTGTGTTTGTTGGCAGGGGGTAACATCGGGCAACAGCAGTGAGAGGACGTTGGGGACTAGGGGACCGGGCCTGGGCAGGGGAGGCCAGAGTCCCTGAACCAGGGCCAGGCCTCACACGAGGTCCTGGCAGGACCCTCAAGACTCCAGAGGTGGTGTAGAGATGGAATCAGCAGGAATGGCCCCTGGCTGGACTTGGGCAGGGGGAGGAGTCAGAGTGACTCAGACTTCCATCCCTGGGGTTAGAAAAATAGTCATGCCATTATTAGAAATCAGAAAAGAGAAGAAGGCAGGGTATGGGGGGGGGCGGTGTTGATAGCAGAGCTATTTATGGTCATTTCTAAATGGATGTCCCTGCCAGCAGTCTTTTCCCTCCCCTTCCCAATCTCACACTACGCGGCACAGCCCTGAGCAGTCACTCCCCAGCCGGCTCTGGGCAGTCGCCTGGAGTCGTTCTCCAAGCGTGACACAGTCAAGTCTGATCGCTTAGAACATTTCCCGGCCTTCACCTCCCTCACCATCCTTCTCTTCTACTATTTCCTCTCCCCAAGAACTCTAAATTTAGCCATTCCCTTAAATAGTCCCTGACTCTGAGCCTTTGCACGGCCCCTTCCTTCCATCAAGTGGACTCTTCCCATCCCCCCCACCACACACCCCGCCCCATCCCCAAGCCCACCTTCTCAAGCCTGCGCTGGGGGTGAGGGGCACACAGCATTCATTTACACCTAAGTCATCACGCAAGGTAAACAACTCCCCAGGCTCCCCCTCCCAATAGAAGAGCACCATATACTACTCTGATTTTAATTTTGTCAAAGAAATCTATGGACAGGGGCGCCTGGGTGGCTCAGTCGGTTAAGTGTCTGCCTTCGGCTCAGGTCACGATCCCAGGGTCCTGGGATCGAGTCCCACATCCAGCTTCTTGCTCAGCGGGGAGCCTGCTTCTCCCTCTCCCTCTGCTGCTCCCCCTGCCTGTGCTCTCCTGCCCTCTCTCTCTGTCAAATAAGTAAATAAAATCTTTAAAATAAATAAATAAATAAAAATTAACAGATGGGGTCCAGAAACGAACTTGGAAGATTTTTTTTTTTTTTAGATTTATTTATTTATTTGACAGAGAGAGACACAGCAAGAGAGGGAACACAAGCAAGGGGAGTAGGAGAGGGAGAAGCAGGCTTCCCGCGGAGCAGGGAGCCTGACGTGGGGCTCGATCAGGGAAGGAACTTGATCCCGGGACTCCAGGATCATGACCTGAGCCGAAGGCAGGCACTTAACCAACTGAGCCACCCAGGTGCCCTCGAACTTGGAGGATTTTAGGATACTATTTAACTTTATGAAAATTTCTCTCAGGTTGCCTAAGTGAATCCTAAAAATCCCTCATAAAACTGGAGATCCAGAAGATGGAGCAAGGGGAAATGATCGAAAAGGCATTAAAAAAGAACCAGGGGCATCATTACCCTGTGGGCAGCAGATTCCTGGAGCACAAAGATTTCTGCTGTTTGCTGAAGTCATTAGTTATGACTGTCTCATTGTCTGGGCAAGTCACTTAACTCCCCAGCCTCAGTTTCTTCGTCTATAAATGGAGGTTATAACAACACCTACTCCTAGTAGTTATTCAATTAAAGAAATTCGGGCAGGCAAGATGCTTAGAATGGTGCCTGACACACATAATGGAAAACTGTTGGTGGTGTCAAAATTCAACTGAGTAAAATTTAAAGATCTTATTGGCTTTATTCAACAATTCATGAACTGGGCAACATCCCATCTAGCACAGATAGGAGCTACAAATAGCTGTACAAAATGAAAGATTTTATAGGCAGAAGCAGGCAGGAAAAGGAAGTTTTTAGCAAAGAGTGGATTGTTTCCAGACAAGGTCACTGTCCTATGGAGGACAGAAGGGATCTATCAGGCGAATCACCTCTCTAGTGCTGACCACGTAATTCCAGATTGACTCCCAGATTCCTGGGAGAGGCTAAAATTGCCATTGGGTTAGGAATCAGGTCTTGGTTCGCTGACACTGGGTTTCGCACAAGAAACTCCATTTTGGGCCTGTTGTCTTTTTTTTAACAGTGCTGTTGTTACTATTACGCACTCATTCACATGAATGAGCTCCTGTGACATGACAGTTGTGACCCAGGGATGGACAAGAGGACACATTCCATTCCCGAGGGGACCCCAAGCCGCTGGGGGTGCCAGGGAGATGGATATGTAAAGAGGTCATTTCAAAATACAGCGGATGTGGTTGGAGGGATTGTTGGTTAGTAACATCTCTTTGGAGGGTAATTGGGTAGCTTCCATCCTTTTATAAAATGCACATACCCTTTTATCCAGAAATTCCACTCTGAAGGACTGACACCCTGGAAATACTCACCAGATTATTTAGAGACATAAAAGAGCAAGGTGTTCACCGTGGCACTGTTTATACCAGGGAAAACTTAGGAATGAGTAAATGTCCATTGTCAGTTCTATATATATATATATATATATTTTTTTTTTTTTTTTTTTTTTTTTTTTTGAGGGGGAGAAAGAGAGAGCACAAGCAGGGGGGGAGGCAGAGAGAGGGGGAGAAGCAGACTCCCTGCTGAGCTGGGACCCCAATGGACAGATGCGGGGCTCCATCCCAGGACCTGGAGATCATGACCTGAGCCAAAGGCAGACAATTAACCATCTGAGCCACCCAGGTGCCCCAATTATCATTTATATTAAGAATGAGGTAGATCTATATTTGCTGATGCAGAAAATTGTAATGTGATACATTAAGTGAAAACAGAAAGTTGAGGAGAAATACCCCATCAATATATATACACATATATATGAAAAATACATATATGTGAAAAATTGGAGGCACATACACCAGAGAGAGCATGGGGGCGGGGGGATGAGGGAGACGCTCAATTTCTACTATATACAATTCTGTGTGGTTTGAATATTATGTAACAAGCACCCATTATTCTTATAACCAGAAAAAGAACAATCAAGATGTAGATTTCTTATTTTACTTTTTTTATTTTTTAAAACAAATCCCCCGGTAAGTTAAGTGTGGTATAGCACAAGTCATTCCAGCGGCTTCCTTTCCACTCTGGGGGAAGTGAAGGGTTAAAGGGGCTGGGGGAGGGGAAGAGGAAGTGAGGTCAGGAAAGAAGGGTGAGGGGCCCCGTGGGCCCAGCTGGCTGCCTGGCGGCTGGCCACGCCCCTCGGCTGGAAGCCACGCCCGCGCCCCCCCCCCCCCCCGCCCGGGCTGCCTGGGCGCCGCCGCACTGTTCCTAGGAGCGCAGGAGGACGAATGATGAGAACCTAATGTAAACTCAGGTGGAGATGAAGACAAGATGGTGCCACCTAGAGCAGCGGTTCTCAAAGTGTGGTCCGAGCACCTGGAGGGGGAGGAGCGGGGGTATCCAGGAGGGCAAAACTGTTTTCATACCGATACTAAGACATCACATGCCTTTCCGGGCTGTGTTATTGTTTGCACAGGTGGGGAAAACTGCTGGCACTTTACCGTGAATCATGACCCAGAGGCACCCAACTATAGGAGCAGAGATTTCCTTGTCCACCACGGGCACTCTTTGGCTTTTAAGAAAAAGTATGAAGGGGGGGCGTCTCTGTGGCTCAGTTGGTTAAGCGACTGCCTTCGGCTCAGGTCATGATCCTGGAGATCCCGGATCTAGTCCCGCATTTGGCTCCCTGCTCATCAGGGAGTCTGCTTCTCCCTCTGACCCTGCCCCTCTCTTGTGTGTTCTCTCTCTCTCAAATAAATAAATAAAATCTTTAAAAAGTATGAAGGTACCTTTAATAAAGCAGTAAAAATGAATAATGTTATTAAATCTTAACATCTTGGGTTTACCTCTCTTTTTTTTTTTTTAAAGATTTTTATTTATTTATTTATTTGAGAGAGAGAGCACGAAACAGCATGAGAGGGGATAGGGTCAGAGGGAGAAGCAGGCTCCCTGCTGAGCCGGGAGCCCGATGCGGGACTCGATCCCAGGACTCCTGGATCATGACCTGAGCTGAAGGCAGTTGCTTAACCAACTGAGCCACCCAGGTGCCCTTGGATTTACCTCTTTTGAGTAGCCTGTCTGGAAGTGGGAAGTACCTATAAAGTGCTTGTGGTGCAGACCCAGGTAACATGGTTGTCTTCTGGAAAAGCATTTAGGCTTATTTGAGTTTTCGAGAGGAAGCAGCTGCTTTTTTCAGAGAACACCATTTGAACTGGAAAGAAGAATTGATAGGGAAACCATAGTTATTCAGACTTGAATATTTGGCAGATTTTTTCTCAAGAATGAATGAAATAAGCCAGTCACTTCAAAGAAATAACTGACCATACTAGTTGCCAATGATAACATTTGAGCTTTCAAAGGAAAACTGAAATTTTGTAAAACTTGTATATACCACCTGAGCTTGAGAGCTTCCCAGTTCTTAAAGATGTTTCTAATGAGGGTGCCTGGGTGGCTCAGTTGGTTGAGCAACTGCCTTCAGCTCAGGTCATGATTCTGGAGTCCCGGGATCGAGTCCCACATCAGGCTCCCTGCTCAGCAGGGAGTCTGCTTCTCCCTCTGACCCTCCCCCCTCTCATGTGCTCTCTCTCTCAAATAAATAAGTAAAATCTTTAAAAAAAAAAAAAGATGTTTCTAATGAGATTAGTGGCATTACCAAATGTGATTTCTTTTTCATATGGTGCAATGAAATGTGTCAATTTTTAGAGGGTCTGCATACCTCTGTGACCCAGTATTTTCCAGGTGACCAATGCATGATGTTAAAACGTTATGCATAGGTAAAAAATCTAGTCAAGAATGAACTTGAATGCAATAGATATGAATGTCACAGAGTGGGAAAGGCACATTGATGTTGTTCTGGATTCCACATAACAATTAACCTTTAAGAAACAATCACTTGTACATTTTTTTTTAAAGATTTTAAGTAAGCTCCACACCCAGCGTGGGGCTCGAACTCACAACATGGAGATCAAGAGTCACTCGCTCTACCCAATGAGCCAGCCAGGCACCCCCCCATACATCTTGTTATGGTAAAAGAATACCCCCCCATGGGGTCTCACCCAGTCTCAGTGACCAGGAAACCAGACGCCTAGAGCAGAAAAGCCACCCGGGCCTCGTTCCAGATTGGCCCATGCAAGTTGGGGTGGCCCTGGTGCTTGTGGTGTCCACCGTGCCCAGATGCACCCCCCGAGGGAGGACTGTGGTGCAGGCCTGGCACAGGGATGAGTCCCAGGACCCCCCAAGGTAGCCCTACAACCCAAGAACCTGGCTGCATGGTCAATCTGGAGCAGCCATGCCAGCTCAGAGTCCTTTCCAGGAAAGCTGACAAATGTGAGCATGGTCCAGAATTAGAATTCTCCAGAAAGAGAACTAACTCCTGGGTGGGCATAATAACCACATGCAAGGATAAATTGGAAGAAAGGAAGAAAAGATAAAGGCATTTGGTGAGGAGCAGTTACACTTGGATGTAAGACTTGCTGCCCCTTGGCTGAGAGTGGATACTTTGATGTAAGTGATAAAGAGGACAAGTGGATCCAGATTTTCATGGAAAAGGGTGACATCAGAAGTCCTCCTGCTTCACACTGGATGAAAACAACCCCGTGACAGTCACGAGGCTGTTTGTGGGAGGAGTGGCGTGGACCTTGTACTACCAGCCCGCTGACCGTTTTTCTTGCTCAAGGACAATACAAGAAATTTTTGGCACGTAGCGGCGCTCCTGGGAGCTAACATACTTCTTGTAAAGATCCTAAACCTGATAAGTGAGCAGAAAATCAATCATTTGCTCTCTGTTTTTACAGGAGAGTCTTGAAGCTAGGCTATCTTTCTTGCGTAAGATTATTTGATCAGAATATGTTTTAATGAAAGGAGCTAGAAAGCTGATTTTTTTACATGGAAGCAACTGTGCACATTTGGACAAATCACGCATCCATTTTCTCTAACTCAGTCAAGATCAGTGGTTTAGACAGGAATTCAACTTTAACTCAAATGAAATGTAACTTCTTAGATGTTCTACCTGGACATGATTCTTTTTGTTTCCAGTCCCAGGCACAGAGCTCCTAAACCCCTTGGAATTTCCTGAGTGACAGGAGTGTCCTTTGTTATTCATAAGGAGGGACAGAAGCTCCTTTGCTCAGGACCCACCGGACCTCACTCTATGTACCTCTTCATCTCACTGTCCATCTAAATCCTTTATAATATCCCTTATAATAAGTTGGTCAATGTAAATCAACATTTCCCTCAGTTTTGTGGGCTATTTCAGCAAATTATGGGACCAGAGGAGAGGGTCATGGGAATCCCCAATTTAGAGCCGGTTGATCAGAAGTTCAAGTGTCCCAGATCTGCAACTGGCATGAGGCTGGTGGGAGTGAACACTTATCCTGTGGGATCTGATGCCGCCTTTAGGTGGATGGTATCAGAATTAAGTTAAATTGTAGGATGTTCAGTCCTGCTGATGAGGGAACAGAAAGCTAACTGAAGACAAAACATAAACTGACACCCTGCAACCTCTCCCCACGCCCCACTCCTGGGTGAGACATGTGTGACCTTCTTCTAGGATCTCCCAACTATCTTAATGTTAATGTCTCACCAGAGGGAAAAACAACCTTAGCTTGATATAGCCTGGCCTCCAGTGTCCTGAGGGTCTTCTTTAACATATGAAAACCCCTTTGAAACCTCCCTTTTCCTTACTTCCCCCAACTCCGGAGTATATAATCAGCCACTCGACAACCCGGGGCAGCAGCTTTTTCTGCCCGGGTCTTCTGCATGTGCTTTCCCAAAACCACCCTTTTACACCAAAGACATCTCAAGAATTCTTGGTCGGGGGCTCCGGACTCCACCCCACCGAACCTCACCTACGTTCCAAAACCACATCACTGCTAAGGATTAGAGAATTGCTCGGTTTGGGAAAACGAACTAGAAAGGTGTACTAATAGATAACACAACTAACTAGATATAGCAACTATTTTCTCCCCACATTTACCTTAACCTTAGAGCATGGAGTGGTAAGGGGGAAGGGCTCTCATAATAG
Organism: Phoca vitulina; assembly: GCF_004348235.1. Taxonomy (NCBI): domain Eukaryota; kingdom Metazoa; phylum Chordata; class Mammalia; order Carnivora; family Phocidae; genus Phoca; species Phoca vitulina. Next base: position 5,586,391 of record NW_022589768.1, on the reverse strand, counting down.
GAGCACCCTCTCAGTTGCTTATGCCACTTGCCACTTTCTTGTTCAAAGTCAAGTACCTGGGGCGCCTGGGTGGCTCAGTCGTTAAGTGTCTGCTTTCAGCTCAGGTCATGATCCCGGGGTCCTGGGATGGAGCCCCACGTCGGGCTTCCAGCTCAGCAAGGAGTCTGCTTCTCCCTCTCCCACTCCCCCTGCTTATGCTCTCACATGTGCTCTCTCTCAAATGAATAAATAAAATCTTTAAAAAAAAAAAATCAAGTAACTGCCTTAATTTAAGAAGGAAGGAAGGAGGGAGGGAGGGAAGGAGGGAGGGAAGGAGGGAGGGAAGGAAGGAAGGAAGGAAGGAAGGAAGGAAGGAAGGAAGGAAGGAGGGAGGGAGGGAAGGAAGGAAGGAAAGGCCCCACTGAGGACTAGTCCCCTTCCTGGTACAGTGGAACATGGGGAGCCACAGACCGCATGTTAGCTTCTCCGACCCTGAGTGCCCCTGTGCTTGTTGGTCTCATCTCCTCTCTTTTAAAATTCATGCTGAACTACTGTGGGAGAGAATAGCTGTGAAACTGAAACTAACTAAATAACTAAATAACTAAAATTAAATAAAGTAAATAAAAAAAAATTTTCTGCTTTAATTTTTAATTCAGCAAATGTGGTTTTATATAACCCATATAAACAAAAGCTTTTTGGAGTCCTCAACAACTTCTAGAATATACAGGGGTCCTAAAATCAAAAAGTTTGAGACTTATGCTAGAGGAAAGTCCTAGCAACCCAACAAAAATGGGGCCACATTATCACACCCCCAAGAAATTTAGCACTGATGCAATAATACTATATAATAGATAGTCCATATTAATTGTCCCAAGTTGTCCCAATAATTTCTTTAAATTTGGGAGGGGGGGCCCTCAGGGATCCAGAATCTAATAAGAATCATGCATTGCATGTGGTTGTCATGCCTCATTAGCTTTCTTTTTTCTTTTTTTATTTTTTAAAAGATTTTATTTATTTATTTGACAGAGAGAGAGAACACAAGTAGGCAGAGTGGCAGGCAGAGAGAGAGGGAAAAGCAGGCTCCCTGCCAAGCAGGGAGCCCAATGCGGGGCTCGATCCCAGGACCCTGGGATCAGGACCAGAGCCCACCCAGGCGCCCCTTTTTTTTCTTTTTTTAAAGATTTTATTTATTTATTCGACAGAGAGAGAGAGAGAGAGAGAGCGAGAGCACGAGCAGGTGGAGCAGCAGGCCTGTGGCTGAGTAAGGAGCCTGATGTGGGGCTCGATCCCAGGACTCTGGGATCATGACCTGAGCCGAAGGCAGACACTTAACGACTGAGCCACCCAGGAGCCCCCTCATTAGCTTTCTTTAATCTAAAGCAATACCCTGTTCTTTTGTGGGCAGATGGGTGGGAGGTGTTTATATTGCTATTTTTTTTTAAAAGCCGGGTCAACTGTTTTGCAGAACATCCTAACAGTTGCATTGTTTCTTTTGTCTGATGGTTTCCTTATAATTGTATTCACACTAAATACCTTTAACAGGGGGCGCCTGGGTGGCTCCGTCGTTGGGCATCTGCCTTCGGCTCAGGTCATGATCCCGGGGTCCTGGGATGGAGCCCCACATCGGGCTCCCTGCTCAGCGGGATGCCTGCTTCTCCCTCTCCCACTCTCCCTGCTTGTGTTCCCTCTCTCGCTGTGTCTCTCTCTGTCAAATAAATAAAATCTTAAAAAAAAAAATCTTTAACAGGAATTTTACATTATGTCATTCTCATTGCCTCACATTAGGAAGCCCTTGATCTCTGTGTATCCTATTTTTTTTTTTTAATATTTTGTTTGTTTGTTAAGTAATCTCTACACCCAACGTGGGCTTGAACTCACAACCCCAAGATCAAGAGTCATATGCTCTACTAACTGAGCCAGCCAGGCCCACTCGTGTGTCCTATTTTAGAAAGTCCCCCCTATGTTTGGGGACTCTCTTCTTGATTGTGATTTTATTTTTTTTTTTTTTAAGATTTTTTTTTTAAGATTTTATTTATTTGAGAGAGAGCTCGCGCACAAGGGGGGAAGGGGTGCAGGGAGGAGGGGCAAAGGCAGAGGGAGAAGCAGACTCCCCACTGAGCAGGGAGCCCAACTCAGGGCTTGACCCTAGGACCCTGAGATCATGACCTGAGCCAAAGGCTGACACTTAACCGACTGAACCAGCCAGGTACCCCAAGATTTTATTTTTAAGTAGTCTCTACACCCAACATGGGGCTAGGGCTCGAACTTACAACCCCAATACCTAGAGTCACATGCTTGGGGTGCCTGGCTGGCTCAGTGGGTGGAGCATATGACTCTTCATTTCAGGATTGTAGGTTTGAGCACCAGGTTGGATGTAGAGATTGCTTAAAAATAAAAATCTTGGAAAAAAAAAAAAAGAGTCGCACACTCTACCGACTGAGCCAGCCAGGCACCCCTTGATTGTGATTTTATATTTTTTTGCACTAGGTCTAATGCTCTGTCTTCTTTGGCACTTACTGACTCTTCCTTTGTGGTCCAATATGTGACTATATTTGTATGATCCACGTGTTCTTGAAAACAAAAAATATGGCCCCTAATTGTAAGGTAGAGAGTTCTACGTCTGACCTTGAGAACATGCTTCTCCATTGTGTTCTTGAACTTATATTCTTACAAATGTTTATAAGTTTAATCTATTAGTTTCTGAGAGAAGTATTAAGGTCTCCCATTGTGGTTGTAGATGTTCTTTTCTCTTTGCAATTCCGTCCATGGTGATGTATATATTTTGAAGCTATGTTAAGTGTAGGTTCATGCTTGTTCTATTTTTCTAGTGAATTATTCTTTTTATCATTAAATAACAACCATCCGTATACCTAATATTGCTTTTTGCTTTAAGATTTGTATTATATTATATTATGTTGTGTTATGTTACGTTATATAATATTGCCACACCCAGCTTTACTTTGGTTGGTATTTGTCTGCTACATATTTTCCCATGCTTTTTTACACTCATCTTTTCTGTCACCAGGTTCTACATGTATCCACATGCAGCTGAATTTTATTTTTGTAACATACTTGAAAGTCCATGTCTTATAAAAGACACATCTAAACTATTCACATTTATAGAGATTCCTGAAGATTATTTACTTATTTCTATCACTTTGTTTTGCATTTTCTGCTTGCCATGCTTTTCGTTTGCTTTTTTTCCACATCCTTTTTATTTTTTTTTTTTAAGATTTTATTTATTTATTTGACAGAGAGAGACACAGCGAGAGAGGGAACACAAGCAGGGGGTAGTGGGAGAGGGAGAAGCAGGCTTCTCGTGGAGCAGGGAGCCCGATTCGGGGCTCAATCCCAGGACCCTGAGATCATGACTTGAGCCGAAGGCAGACGCTTAAAGACTGAGCCACCCAGGCGCCCCTTTCCACATCCTTTTTAGTTTTCTGTTGGGTCAACCAAGATTTCTTTATGCTCCCCCCACCCCCTTTACTGGTTTAGAAGTTATACATCTATTTCTACTCATTTAGAAATTAAATTCTTATTTTTTTAGTATCTTATTTATTTATTTGACACAGAGAGAGAACACAAGCAGGGGGAGCGGCAGACGGAGAGGGAGAAGCAGACTCCCTGCTGAGCAAAGAGCCCAACGCAGGGCTCAATCCCAAGACCCCTGGATCATGACCTGAGCCGAAAGCTAACGCTTAACGGACTGAGCCACCCGGGCGCCCCAGAAATTAAGTTCTTAACGTGACTTAAAGTTTAAAACTCATCATTTTCTTTATCGTTCTTAAAAATGTGAAAAACTTAGATGATTTCTGGGGTGCCTGGGTGGCTCAGTCGTTAAGCGTCTGTCTTCGGCTCAGGTCATGATCCCAGGGTCCTGGGATCGAGCCCAGCATCGGGCTCCCTGCTCTGTGGGAAGCCTGCTTCTCGCTCCCCCACTCCTCCTGCTTGTGTTCCCTCTCTCGCTGTGTCTCTCTCTGTCAAATAAATAAGTAAAATCTTAAAAAAAAAAAACTTAGATGATTTCTGTCCAATTTCTCCTCTCCTATATTCCATGTTATTATTCCATAGTATTCTAGTTCCAGCGGGGTTTCTGAGCTCCCTCGTTTTTCAAATAGATTCATCAGCACGTTTCGCCCATTTCTTAGCTCAGCGTGGCATCATGCATCCCACTTCCTAACTGAAGGGCATCAGTGAACGGGTCTTTCAACAAGCGTCCTGAGTAATTAACAACCTCTGTCTCAAATTGTCCAACTTCATCCTCCATCCTTTTTTTTTAACTTTTTACTGGAGCATAATATATGTATACACATATACAGAAAAGTACACAAATTATTGATGTACAGCTTATGAATGTTCACCCCATTACTGCCCAGCTCAGGAAACAGAACCTCACCAGCACACCAGAAACCCTCCTCAGGCCATCTCCTAGGCCCTGTTTTTCTCCCAACTTCCCCCCAAATAATTGCTATCCTAAATTCTACTAAAATGGGCTGGTTTTGTCTATTTTCATTTTGGATGTAAATGGAATCAGACAGCATGTACTCTGTTGTGTCTTCTCAACATTCCATTTGTGAAATTCATCCATGCTTTTGCATAACGTGCTATAATTTATTCTGTTGCTATATAAAATCCCATGTTATGAATCTGCCACAATATATGTATCCATTCTACTATTGATGGACATTGTTTTTTTTTCTGGTTTGGGGCTATTATTAATGAGGCTTGTATGAATGTTCTAGCGCTTGTCTTTTGCTGCACGTATGTAGGAAATTCCGTTGGACGACACTTAAAAGTGAGTTAGTGGCTCATAGGTTACTGCATAAGCATTCGGCTTTCATAGACACTGTTAAATGGTTTTTGCAAGTGATTGTCTCATTTATTTTCTACCAGCAATGTATGGGAGTTTCAGTTTCTCCACGTCTTTGCTGACACTTGGCGTTGTCGTTCTTCTGGGTTTGGGTCATTCTCCTGAGTGTGTAGAGGTATCTCGTGGCAGTCTGTCACGATTTATTTTTTAAAGATTTATTTATTTATTTGAGAGTGTGTGTGTGTGAGAGCAGGGTGAGGGGCAGAGGGAGAGAGAGAGAGAGAATCTAAAGCAGACTCCCTGCTGAGCACAGAGCCCAGACAGATGCTGGGCTCCTTCCCATGACCCTGAGAACATGACCTGAGCTGAAATAAAGAGTCGGTGGTTTAACTGACTGAGCCACCTAGGCGCCCTTCATGGTGGTTTTAAATTGCATTTGCCTAGAAACGGATGAGACTGAGCTCCTTTTCATATGTTTAATATTTATTTGATTATTCTCTTTTATGAAGTGCCTGTTTCTTATGCTTAATTTTTTCCCCCACTGGATTCTTCCTGTTTCTGATTTGTAGGAGTTTATATACATTCTGATATAAGTCCCCTTTTTGGACACATACACTAAAAGTTTTCTCCCATTCAGTGGCTTACCTTCTCGTTCTCTTATTATGTCTTCTTTTTTCTTTTAAAGATTTTATTTATATATTTGAGAGAGAAAGAGAGCATGAGTGGGGGCTTGTGGAGGGGAATGGGGAAAGGGAGAGGGAGAAGTAGACTCCCTGTTGAGTAGGGAACCTGACTTGAGGCTCCATCCCAGGACCCTGGGATCATGACCGAGTTGAAGGCTGATGCTTAACTGACTGAGCCACCCAGGCACCCCTCTTCTTCTTTTTTTAAAAGATTTTCTTTATTTATTTGAGAGAGAGAGAATGAGAGACAGCACAAGAGGGAAGAGGGTCAGAGGGAGAAGCAGACTCCCCGCTGAGCAGGGAGCCCGATGTGGGACTCGATCCAGGGACTCCAGGATCATGACCTGAGCCGAAGGCAGTTGCTTAACCAACTGAGCCACCCAAGCACCCAATAAATAAAATCTTTTTTAAAAAATTTATTTATCAGAGAGAGAGAGCACACAAGCAGGGGGAGCGGCAGGCAGAAGGAGAAGCAGACTCCCTGCTGAGCAAAGAGCCCGATGCAGGACTTGATCCTAGGACCTTGGGATCATGACCTGAGCCAAAGGCAGACACTTAATCCACTGAGCCACCCAGGCATCCCACTATAAAAGGTTTTTTTTATTTTTTTTAAGAATTTTTTTTTTTAAAGATTTTATTTATTTATTTGAGAGAAAGAATGAGAGAGAGAGAGAGCATGAGAGGGGGAGGGTCAGAGGGAGAAGCAGACTCCCCGCTGAGCAGGGAGCCTGATGTGGGACTCGATCCCAGGACTCCAGGATCATGACCCGAGCCGAAGGCAGTCGCCCAACCAACTGAGCCACCCAGGTGCCCCTAAAAGGTTTTTTTAAAATAGCTGCCAAATATTCATCACATGCCTTTCCCTGGCACAGGGGCTCTGGACTCAGAGAAGGCTGGTGAATATCTTGTCCTAATCTCCTCCAAACTGTGTAACTTTCAACAAGTTATTTAAATACTCTGGGTTTTAGGGCATCTGGGTGGCTCAGTTGGTTAAGTGTTTGCCTTCAGCTCAGGTCGTGGTCCCAGGACCCTGGGATGGAGCCCCTCCCTCAGGCTCTCTGCTCAGTGGGGAGTTTGCTTCTCCCCACCCTCCTGCCCCCTCTCGTGCTCTCTCACTCTCTCTCTCTGTGTCTCACAAAAATAAATAAAATCTTTTAAAAAAATAATAATAGGGGGGCGCCTGGGTGGCTCAGTCGTTAAGCGTCTGCCTTCGGCTCAGGTCATGATCCCAGGGTCCTGGGATCGAGCCCCCACATCGGGCTCCCTGCTCGGCGGGAAGCCGGCTTCTCCCTCTCCCACTCCCCCTGCTTGTGTTCCTGCTCTCGCTCTCTCTGTCAAATAAATAAAATCTTAAAATAATAATAATAATAATAATAATAGTAATAACAGGGGAGCCTGGGTGGCTCAGTTGGTTAAGCAGCTGGCTTCGGCTCAGGTCATGATCCCAGGGTCCTGGGATGGAGCCCCGCATCGTGCCCTGCTCAGTCGAGAGCCTGCTTGCCACTCTGCCTACTTGTGCTCTCTCTCTCTGTGTCAAACAAATAAATAAAAATAAATAAATAAATAAAAATAAAATAAAATACTCCAGGTTTTAGCTTTCATGGGAGGTGGCCAGATCCTGAACTGAGTTGGTTATGTAGTTCCTCAATTCCTAATTAATAATTGATTGACTTAGAAGCCCTGCATCAACTGAAACTGTGGATCATTAACTCTAGAACAGTCTTATTTACTCGTGAAAGTCTCCTAAAGACCTGGGATAGGCCTCGTGTTGCGAGTCCACAGTTTTATTGGATGTGACCAAGGACAATCAAACTACAGCAAAATGAATGCCCTGTGATAGTTGAAACCAAAGCCAGCCTTGGCAGCCTGAAGGAATAACAACTGAGCGACTTACTCACATTCCCTTATCGGATCATGGGATTATTCTTTATCTGTAGAGCTAGTGGTTCTGAAAGGATTCTAACCTGATCTTAGCTGACAGCCTCAGGGGAGAGCTGCCTGACTTCTCCATGGCTCACTCTAGCATCTATAAAATGGGCAGAGTCAAAGTTCAATACCCAGCCCTCAGTGATGTTGTCAAAGTCGAAGGAGCGCTCAGCTGATGGAGGACGCAGCAAGTGTGGGGATCCGTAGTGGCCACCAGTATTCTCAGCCCTAGTGGTATGGACGTGGGGGAGAGTTGGCCATTTGAGGCAGCGGACTCTGGATCCGAGTGGAGTGGGGAAACCCAAAAGGCTGGGGTGCTTGTTTACGGGGGCCGGATGGGGATTACTGGAACTGATGAGACGTGGCTAAAGACCAAATTCCTGACATGGGTTTGTCCAGTGAGGTGCTGGTAAATGTTATTAACAACCAGCTCCGTGGAGATGTGTGCCTGTGTACGTGTGCTGATTTCCTGATCTAAATACTTCAGCCCCCGCCAATCTCAAACTACCCACAGAACATCACGGAACAGAGTTGTATAGTGTTTCTATTATATAGTATCTCTATCATATGGATACAATAGGTGTAAATATCCTCAAGGGAAGAGATACTAGTAAAATAAAGTAAAAAATAAATAAATAAAAACAAAAAAATAATTAAATAAGAAGTGATGAGTTTTGAGTTTTTAAATATAATTTATTTATAGGTTTATATAACTTAATTTTTTAAGATTTAAATAATCATTCATTTAAATAATTCATTTAAATAATTCATTTAAATAATCTCTACACCCAATGTGGGGCTCGAACTCACGACCCCGAGATCCAGAGTCGCACGTTCCTCTAACTGAGCCAGGCAGGCGCCCCTCTATAACTTAATTTTTAATGATGGCTGGGTTTAACAACTGGCTTGCAAAATTCCTGAAAATATAATAATTGACTCTCACGAACCTGTATAAACTGGCTCTAGCCATCACTGAATTAGTCTTCAGGTCCTCATTTGGAGCCCGTAATCATGGACAAATAACATTCATGTTTAGTTCAGCACTTGGCACCGGGACAAGTGCTAAGGACAGGCTCAATGTACTTCTTAAGGACCAGTGCTCATTCCCCTGGGAACCGTGTTCCCGCCCCCATGACACAGCCCAGAAGGTGACCTTTTCCTTTCCTGGCTCTAGGCTATTTATCTTCCCAAGCCACCAGCACGCACGCGCCACCCCCCCACACACACACTTCAGGACAGACTATCTCGGGAATGCCTGGGACGTGCACATGGGACACCATGGCCAGACATTCGCTGAACCCATGTCAGGTGCTCACAAGGTCATCCAGAAGGCCAGAAGGAGAGCAGCCACCTGCTCCTGGGCTCTCAGCCCCAGGACCTCTGTGTTCATGGGTTAGGCGTGCCCTTGACGAACAGACCCCACCAGTCCACTGTCCTCATATGTTTCCAAGCCTGGATCCAAACTACTATTTCTCATTTGACTTCTCTTCTCTCCCTTGCGTGCTACCTCTGCAAGTCACAGAGACACTTGCCGTGTTGACAACTACATGCTCTGGGAGCTTGCTCTAGAATTACCCCACTTAAGTCCCATAGCAACCCTATGAAGTAGGTACTATTCTTGTCCCAAGTCCTGTGGTTGAGAAATCCAGGGCTTGGGGTAGTGTGCTAAGTTGCCCACGGTGTATGGGAAGGACCCGGTATTTTTCCTTTCTCCCTCAAATGTCTCTTCATGTGGTATCCTCAGTGTATGCACAGTTATTTTGCATTCTTTAACACGTTGCTTCCTACTAAGCGTTCTTGGGCATAGAGACGGTTGTAGAAGCCATGGGTCTGAGAAGATTGCTCAGGAGAGGGTGTGCTGTGGAACGGGGCTGGGAGGGACAATTGATGAGACCTTGGGGGGAACACCAGAACTTAAGGGCCCCCGAGGGCTGTCACAGAAAGTGCAAGCTGTCCAGGTGATGGTCCGCAGTGGGGAAGCTACAAAGTGGATGAGTAAATGGACACCAAAGGTGTCCCCTGGATTGGACGATCCAGAGACCATCAGTGATCTTGGCAGGGGCCTTTTCTTTATTTCTTAGCCAGATGATGAGGAAGCTGGAGCAGGCCAAGGAAGAACCTAACCCCAGTGGGTTGAAGAAAGGCCAGGAGGTAGCAGAGTGGGGTCTACCAGTGTAGACCTCTCTTCCGGTAAGAATGCAGGAGGCACATGCTAGACGGAAGGAGGGCTTTTGCGGTGTAGCTTTTACTTTGTTGGTGTTTTAAACTGGGAATGTCCTTAGCCTTGGTGAGGCTGAAGATGCCAGTGACAGAGGAGAGTGATGACAGGAGGCAGCGGTGGCCACGGGCTGAGGGGTCTGAGCTGCATGGACAGTGGGGTGGGCGGACATCCGCCTCGGGGCCCGAGGAGTGAGCTGCGCTGGGCGTTGCCTGGTGGCCTCTAATCCTTCGGATAAATAGGAGGTGGAGAGTGAGGGGGGTGAATAGTTGGGGGCACCAAGGGGCGTGGTGGGGCTTGTAACCAGCGGCTTGGGAGGTTGCCTGGAGACGCAGCTGAAGTAGGAGGTAACGTACGTGTGGGACAGTCCCCTAGCTGTCATGGCCCAGCAGCCCTATACCTGGACTTCTTTGCGGAAGCTGGTTATGTCTATGGTCAGTAAGTTCATCAAACTCATTCATCGTCTCCTTTCTTACTGCTTCTGTCCCCAGGAGGTGACACTCTCCAAGTTCTAAGGACAGCTCACCGAGGCCGTCCAGTAAGCGGTGAGGGATTTCTTCCCACCATGTGAAGGTTCAAGAGGTTGGTGGTCCGCAGCCTGGGAAAGGGCTCTCGCCAGACACAGCATCAGCCAGCCCGTTGATCGTGGAGCTCCCAGCCTTCAGAACTGTCAGGATTAAATATTTGTTTTTTCAGTCGCCCGGTCTATGGTAATTTGCTCCAGCAGCCTGAGCTGTAACCCCATGTGCAGAATGAGGAAGTGAGTCGTTTTGCCCAGAACAGGGCAGGACTTCTAGCTCTGGGCCAGTGACTTTCCACCGTGTCACGGGATGTACCACAAGGTGCTGTGGTCTCCAAGGTCTCCCCTTACTTGATCCAACAGAAAATACGTCCTTGGAATTGGCCTCCCTGGGCTCAGCCTAGAAGGAGGAATTCATTGCAAGCACCAGCCCTTTTCCTCGGACACAGATTTACCTCTTTGATAATCTTTTTTTAAAGATTTTATTTATTTATTAGAGAGAGAGAGAGCGAGAGAGAGCGCACGAGTGGGGGGATGGGCAGAGGGAGAGGAAGGGGCAGACTCCCCGCTGAGCGTGGAACCCCATGGGGGGCTCGATCCCAGGACCCTGAGATCATGACCTGAGCCTAAGGCAGACGCTTAACCGACTGAGCCACCCAGGTGTCCCCCTCTTTGATAATTTGGACCTGACTTTCATGAAGAGGCAAATAGGTTTCCTCCCTGATCTATGGGTAGGGGCTACACAGGAGCCCTCTGGAAAGAGCCCTGTGATCAACTAGCCAGGTCTGCCAAGGTCAAGGCCGTGGGAGGGTTAATCCTGTCTGCTAAATATTTGCCCAAGCTGGTAAGAGATGGGGTAGGTGGCAGACTGAAGGTTTAGCTTTGCAGAAAAGTTTGGGAAGGGAAGACATGAAAGATTCCATAAAAGTCTGTTTTCTGTCACCCTGCTGAGCAGTCTGGCACTGTATGGCTGCCGACTGAGAATGTTTATGTCTCTCAGGGGTGTCAAGGCAGGGCTTGTCCAGGAAGAGAAGGACAAACAGCAGCTCTGTTCGTCCTACCGCCTGTTGAATCCAGGGCCCAGTGAGCAGGACAGTTACCAAGATTTCTGGGCAAGGCTTACTCTTGGCACCCAGGCCTGAGGAGATGGGGAGGCCAAGCGCCGGTCAAAATAGCCTGGCAGAGGGAATTCTGAGTTTGTCTCCCTGCCAGAGACAGGCACAGGACGTCCCCAGTGCAGCCCGGTCCTTTGCTCTGGCTACAAATGGATTCACACTCTGGGAGACCTTAAGCTTGCACGGTTGGGTCAGCTAGGCAGGGGCCTCCTTTTAAGAAAAGAATACAAAATTAGGTACTGACCCTTGGAGGAGGCCCAGAAGCTTAAGCTTCAGAAAGTGATATATGTGGAGCAGAAAATAAAATAGGATGAGGGGACAGGACACAAGGGAAAGGAGCATCTGCTCTAGACTGGAGTAGTGAGGGAAGGTGGACTTTTGAGCTGCAAACCAAATGACAAGGAGCCAGTCATGGGGAGATCAGGGTGAAGACATTATGAGCTGAAGGAACAACAAGTGCAAAGGCCCTGAGGTCGAGACAGGCTTGGGATGCCACCAGCCCAAGAAGATTGGTGGGAGGGGGGGGGGGGGGGGAGAAGAAGATCAGTGGGCCTGCAGTATAGTGAGTCAGGAGAGAAGGAGAGGTGGTGAGTCCAGAGGAATGGGCAGGGTTCACATTGGGCCTTGAAGACATGGTAAGGACACCATTATTCCAGGATCTGTGGGAAGTCATTGAGGCCTTTTAAGTGAAGCTGACTATGAAAAGAGCATTATGGTGGTAACTGGGATGGCCTGCACAAACTTCCAAAAAGAGAGTGGCAAGTGGAGGTGGGGGTGTGTCAGCAGAACCTGGTCCTTCTAGGTCTGATGGTCAGGACAGTCATCAGGACGAGAGGGCATTCTTCTCGTTTCCTACAGAGCTTCCCAGCGTTACTCAAGTTCACCCCACAGAGCCCTTTGGGAACAAAAGGGCCAATCCATATCTGCACTGCTAGACTTCATGGCTCTGGGCTGCTTTGGAAGTTCCAGGCCAAACCCATGGGATACAGACAGACTCAAGGTGCCCTTAGCAACCTTAGGGACCCCGGGAATGAGCACTCCTGTTTCCAGAATATCTAACAGGCACACTTGGGATGGAAAGGAAGGTGAGTGCCTTTCTGTGCTCTGCTCCCTCCTCAGGCTGTGAAGTTCTGGGCCTCCGGAAGACTGGTCTCCAGACTAATCTCCATGGGAACCTCTGAGGTGCCCCAACCTCTAGTGGGAAGCATGTGGTGTGGGGCAGGGGTTGGGGAGAAGAAGGAGGAACTGTATTGCTGGAGGTGCCCAATGAGTAGGTCTGCCCTGTGGAGAAGGGCGGAGGGAGACATGGATTAAGAGGGTCTTCAAGCCCAGGGAAAGGAGAGCAGATGGGGGCCTGTGGGGGATGAGTAGTGAGGAGGGATGGAACGTGGCCCCTCCACCAGCTCCCCACTCCCCCTCCTCCCATCTCCTGTTGAATCTGAGGGAACTAAGGGCCTCCCCAGGCCAATCAACATGGTAGCCCAAGTTCGCTTCTCTGTCTGGGACTTGAGAATGGGAAGATGGAAAGTTAAGAAGAGCTGGGTCTCCCAGTAGTGCCTGCTGGTGGAGTTTGAGTTTCAGCACTGAGTTTGAGACATCAAAACAAAGGGCTTTGGGCCAAATTGGGGGGTGGGGGGCGGGCAGGAGGAAAGTGCTCACAGTTCAGGTAATAGAGAGAGAGAGAGACAGAGAGAAAGAGAGGCAATGAACTGTAGAAGAGGGGGGAGAAAAGCACCTTGACAAACTCGAGAAACTGGTTAACTGGTTACAGGGATCCCAGCAGGCCTGCCTAGGAGGGAACAATAGTTGGAAGGTGCTAGGGATTTCCAGCAAAAACAACCAACCAACCATCAGACTGAGAGACAACGGAGAAGGGCCTCAGCTGTGTCGTGGCCTGGACGCCTCTATCCCAGGGGTCCTGTGGATCCCAGTGGTCCAGTGGTCACAGCACTCCACAGTGAGGCCCTGCCCCTAATCAACTGAAAATGAAGGCAAGTAAAACTATCTGTGGAGAGGTAGAATGGTGAGGGTTGTGTTAAGCCATCAGTGGGAGGAGACGGAAAGATGAAAGGTTGGGACCAGCCCGATTCTACCACAGGTGACCTGGGTGGGGCCCCAGGAGAACAGGATTGTTTGCCGGTAAAGGAAACCTCATTGCATCTCTTGTTTCTTGGTCCGGAGAAAGCTCTTCTTGGGATGGGGTGGGGCAGTCGGTCAACAAAGAGCCAGAAGGTGGCAGTGTGTACCCAGGGAGGGGTGTGGGCAGGGCCCCTGGCTGTGGAGGTGTCCCTCTCCAATGGCAGCCAGAGTCAACAGGGTATGCAGCCTCAAGTGGCCCCTTGCCATGATCTGAGCCTGCCAGGCCTTCCTCCCTTGGCCTGGGCCCCATCTCCTCCAATCTCCTCCCGCTCCTGTCCCACAGGCAGTGGGACCCCCAGCATCCTCCTTGCTGTCCCCAGGGTTCAGAGGGGCTTGTTTTCCAGTACCTCTGGCCAGAGTCCTGTGCTGCTGATCTCCTGAGACCCTGCCTCTCACTTCCAGGCCCCAGCTCCTCCCCCTGCTGTGCACCCATCCTGGACTCAGAGTGAGCCTCTCCTCTGAGATCCCTGCTCACACAAGATACAGTGCGGGGCAAAAGAGGAGTCATCTAGCAGGAACACAAGTCATTCAAAATGCAATATTACAGATTCTGGTCTTGAAAGTCCTATAGTACCTGGGTATCTGAGTGGCTCAGTCGGTTAAGTGTTCATCTCCTGATTTCGGCTCAGGTCATGAGATCGGCAGGTTCATGAGATCGAGCCCCACACCTGGCCCTGTGCTGAGCATGGAGCCTGCTTAGGATTCTCTCTCTCTCTCTCCCACTGTCCCTCCTTACCCCACCCCCACCCCCACACACTCATACAGGCTCTCTCTCTCTTAAAAAAAAAAAAGTCCTATGGTATCAAAAGCCCAATGACATCTTTTGCTGGGTACCCAGCTGGCTCAGTCAGTACAGCATGAGACTCTTAACCTCGGGGTTGTAAGTTCAAGCCCCATGTTGGGTATAGAAATTACTTAAAATCTTTAAGGGGCACCTGGGTGGCTCAGTCGGTTAAGTGTTCGACTCTTGATTTCTGCTCAGGTCATGATCTCGGGGTCCTGGGATCAAGCCCTGCATTGGGCTCCACTCTCAGCAGAGAGTCGGCCTGAGATTCTCTCCCTCTCCCCACCCTCCGCTTGTTCACTCTCTTTCTCTCAAATAAATAAATAAATCTTTTTTTTTTAAGATTTTATTTGGGAGAGAGAGAATGAGAGAGAGAGAGGGAGGAGGGTCAGAGGGAGAAGCAGACTCCTCACTGAGCAGGGAGTCCAATGAGGGACTTGATCCTGGGACTCCAGGATCATGACCTGAGCCGAAGGCAGTCGCTTAACCAACTGAGCCACCCAGGCGCCCCAACAAATAAATCTTTTTTAAAAAATAAAATCTTTAGGGGCGCCTGGGTGGCTCAGTCGTTAAGCGTCTGCCTTCAGCTCAGGTCATGGTCCCAGGGTCCTGGGATCGAGCCCCACATCAGGCTCCCTGCTCAGCTCAGAGAAGCCTGCTTCTCCCTCTCGCTCTGCCCCTGCTTGTGTTCCCTCTCTCACATTCTCTCTCTGTGTCAAATAAATAAAATAAAATCTTTAAAAAATAAAAATAAATAAAAAATAAAATCTTTAAAAAGAAAAGAAAAATCCATCCTAAAATTCATATGAAATCTCAAGGGCCCTGAATAGCCAAACAATCTTGAGAAAGAAGCAGAGTTGGAGGTCTCACACTTCCTAATTTCCGAAGTTACTACAAAGCTACGGTAATCAAGACAGTGTGTTACTAGCATAAAGACAGACATATAAGCCGATGGAATAGAACAGAGAGCCCACAAATAAACCCTCGTGTGTGTGGTCAGTTGATCTTCAACAAGGATGCCAAGACCACCAGGATGGCTACTATTTTTAAAAAGAAGAAACAAAACCCCCAGAAAATAACAAATGTTGGCCAGGATGTGGAGAGACTGGAATCCTTGTACACTGTTGGTGGGAATGTAAAATGGTGCAGCCAGTGTGAAAAATAGTATGGTGGTTCCTCAGAAATGAAAAATAGTAGAATTACCATATGATCCAGAAATTCCACTTCTGGTCAGATACCTAAAAGAATTGAAACAGAGTTTCAAAGAGATAATTTGGACATCTTGTTCATAGCGGCATTATTCACAATAGCCAAAAGGTGGAAGCAGCCAGAGTGTCTACCAAAGGATGAATGGATCAACAAAAGGAGGTGGACACGTATGATGGAATATTATTCAGCCTTAACAAGAAAGGACATTCTTGGGGCACCTGCGTGGCTCAGTCGGTTAAGCGTCTGCCTTCCGCTCAGGTCATGATCTCAGGGTCCTGGGATCCAATCCTGCATTGGGCTCCCTGCTCAGCGGGGAGCCTGCTTCTCCCTCTCCCTCTGCTGCTCCCCCTGCTTGTGCTCTCTCTCTCTCAAATAAATAAATAAAATCTTAAAAAAAGAAAAAAAGAGTAAGGAAATTCTGTCATGTGCTACCATATAGATGAACCCTCAGGACATTATGCTAAGTGAAATAAACCGGATACCAAGGGACAAATACCATATGATTCCACTTACATGAGGTGCCCAGAGTTGTCGAATTCATAGAGACAGAAAGAATGACAGTTGCCAGGCGCTGGGGGGGAGGAGGAGTTACTATTTAATGCGTACAGAGTCTCAGTTTGGGAAGGTGAAGAACGGTGGTAATAGCCGCGCAATAAGGAGAATGTACCTCATGCCACTGAAGTGCACAGCTAGAAATGATTAAGATGGTAAATTTTGTTCTGTGTATTTTACCACAATTTTCTTTTAATTCTTTTGGGGCTGCCTGGCTGGCTCAGTAGAGCATGTGACTCTTGATCTCAGGGTCCTGAGCTCAAGCCTCACATTGGGTATAGAACCTACTTAAAAAAAAAAAAATCAGTCAGTCCGCCCATCCGTCCTTTGGTGTCCCTGCCACTGGAAATTTCTCACTGGAATCCATCCCAGAACTGTGGTTCCTGCCATTTTGTTTTGCACCGCACCCGCCCCCCCATTTCATTTCTCTGACCTTCCCTGTCTTCTCATTTCTTGGGGTCGCTTTTCCCTAAGCTCCCATGAAGACGCCGGTAAAGCTGTTTAGTCCCTCGTGTGTTTAACCGTGTCCCTTCAACCATGTCCCTGGCACCGCCCTCCCCTTCCTCAACCAAAGTGGCTGATCGAGATGTTTTCCTAAACAAAACTGTCCTCGCCCCGCTAACTGCATGGAAAACGTGCCATCTGGTGTATACGCTGGTCTCCTGAGAAATCGAGGAGTCCAAGCTCCCAGCTGAGACTCAGATCTCTCCACCAGCTGCCAGGCTGAGGCTAGACCCGGGGCCCCAGGAGTGAATTTGTCAGAGTCAAGGCCGCGGTGGGGCAGCCTCTTGGCAGCCTGCCAGCAGCCCCTTCTGGCAATGTTCCATCTGTCTGAGCAGCACAGATCGAGCCTCAGATGTGCGGGGCCCGAGGAGAAAACCCGAGAAGGATGATAGCACGGAGGTGAGGTGACCTCAGTGGAGCGGAGGTGCTTGGGGTCCAGAGCTGCTGGGAGACAGGAGGTGACAGTGGACTGGATGTGAAGAAAGTTTGCCCCTGCACAGAAAGCCGAGTCGTGTGTGCAAGTGTGAGTGTGCATGCACGCGTGTGTGAGTGTGTGGGGGGGTGTGGTGTGATGCCTCTGGAGAGGTCTCAGAGGTGGGGAAGATGAAAAGGAAGGCCAGGAGCTCTTCCTGTGGGTGAAGAAATATGACAAGGTGGCCAGGGAAACAGATAATGCCTTCTAGGCAGAGATCTGCAGAGCGGAGCTGAGAGAGGGCACGGCGAGAAGTCTTCAGAACAAAAGCGGCCATGAGAGAAGCACTTACCATGCGCCAGGCACTCAACGCTGAGAGTAGCCGCAATTACTGTTCCTGCATGCCGGGCATCGTCCTGACCCAGCACCGTCTAGTAAACACACAGTGCAAGCCACGTATGTCATTGTAGGTATTCTAGGAGCTGCATTTTATTTTATTTATTTATTAAAATACAAACAAACAAGGCGCCTGCATGGCTCAGTGGGTTGAGCGTCTGCCTTCGGCTCAGGTCATGATCCCAGGGTCCTGAGATCGAGCCCTGCATCGGGCTCCCTGCTCAGCGGGAAGCTTGCTTCTCCCTCTCCCACTCCCCCTGCTTGTGTTCCCTCTCTTGCTGTGTCTCTATCTGTCAAATAAATAAATAAAATCTTAAAAAAAAAAGTTCAAAGGAACAATGATGCCATGGTTTGAACTGAGAGGGAAAGAGGTGTTTGCACCATCTTCTACACCAGCATTTTATTTTTATTTTATTATTATTTTTTTAAGTAGACTCTACACCCAATGTGGGGCTTGAACTCACGACCCAAGATCAAGAGTTGCATGCTTCACTGGCGGAGCCAGCCAGGAGCCCCATCTTTTCCTTCCTTCCTTCCTTCCTTCCTTCCTTCCTTCCTTCCTTCCTTCCTTCTTCCCTCCTTTCTCTCTCTCTTCCTTCCTTCTTTTCTTTAAGATTTTATTTATTTATTTGAGAGAGAGAATGAGTGAGAGAGAGAGAGAGCATGAACAGGGGGAGGGGCAGAGGGAGAAGCAGGCTTTCCGCTGAGCAGGGAGCCTGACTCGGGGCTCAATCCCAGGACCCTTAGATCATGACCTGAGCTGAAGGCAGATGTTTAATCCACTGAGTCACCCAGGAGCCCACCCGTCGTCTTTCAAGTAACGCACCATAATTTATTCCAGCAGTCCCTATTTGAGGGCAATGTTTCACTAATATAGATAGCCTACAGTGAACATTCCTGCAAATTTTTTTTTTGCAGTCATCCAATGTGCAGCCCAGAAGTTTTTATTCTCTGCCACTTCATCGTCTGGGGTTCAAAGAGTGTAGGTGAGAGCCGTGCAAATACCCCAAGCCTGACGTGTTGCCACTGCACCCAAGAGTCCCCGAACGTGTCTACCTAAACCCTGGTGCTTACGTTCATGACTTCACTTTCTCGTCACACAGGCCAGTTTCCTCTGCATCTGACCCTTGGTTCCACCTATCCTTCTGCTCTCCGATGAACTTCAGCTAGAGAGACACCTTTCTGGAGCCCGCCATCAGCTGTGCCCATTATGCAGAAAGATGCTTCCAGCCCCTGCTCTCAGGCAAGTTGCATTTATTTAGAGCCACGTGGAGCCTTCACCGTTCTGCTTTGTGGAAATGTTTGTGCAGGTTCCTGGCTTCTGCCCAGGCTGTATCTGACCGCCCTTTTACCTTTTCGGTTGGTCTTATCTCTAACTTGGGGGCGGGTTTTTGCAAAGCAGAAGTCCAACTGAAACATCAGTTCCTGAAATTTCAATTAGCAATAATCGCGCCTCGGATAAACCTCATTGGCTATGATACTGCCACTGCGCAAAGCTTCAGTTCCTGAAATTAACTTCTTATGTTTTTAACTAGAGCAGAGGTGTGTTTTATTTTGTTTGTTTTTGTTTGTTTTTGCTTGTTTTTGTTTTTAAAGATTTTATTTATTTATTTGACAGAGAGAGACACAGCGAGAGAGGGAACACAAGCAGGGGGAGTGGGAGAGGGAGAAGGAGGCTTCCCGCTGAGCAGGGAGCCCGATGCGGGCAGGACCCTGGGATCAATGACCTGAGCCGAAGGCAGACACTTAATGACTGAGCCACCCCCACGTCCCGAGCAGGGGTTAAATTTAATTTAACATACACAGATGATGTTGGGAAGGGGGAAGACGCAAACCCCCGAATTAGTGTGCAAAATCTGTGTGTGCATCTTTGTAGGGAGAGGTGGCTTATTTTCATTCAATTTCCCAAGGGGCCTGGGACCCACCTAGAGTACGTGGTGGGTCCGAGTGGCCACCGGATCGGACCCTGCACTGTCTGATCCTTTCCAGACTTCCCTGGCCAAGAACCATGGCTTCTGGACTCCTCCGTTTCTCTTTCCCAGCCCAGCAGCAGGCTGGCTTTCCGTTTAAGACCATGCATCAGAAAGACCTGCTTTCCAGGCTCCGTGAGCCTTCGTGTGTGTTAAGTGGTGGCTGGTGGCAGCTTAGAGCAGAGAGGCTTCACCTTGGCTCTGTTGGATCCTCTGCTTGCTCCTGGCCCCACAGGCTGAGGCTCAAATTCTAGCTGCAAAAAAGGAAAAAAAAAAAAGTTACAAATGACTTCCTGAACCCCTGGGTTTCTCATGACCAGCAAAAACTTTCAGTGTGAAAACTTGAAATACCAAGTGCTTGTATCTGCTTGTCTTTCTTCCCTTTTAATTACGTAGTGTCTTCGTTTGCTGGGCTGCCATAACAAAGAACCATAGATCAGATGGTTTAAACAGCAGAAATTCATTTTCTGACCGTTCTGGACTCTGAAAGTCCAAGATCAAGGTGTCAGCAAGGTTACTTCCATCTGAGGCCTCTCTCCTTAGCTTGCAGATGGCTGTCTTCTCCCGGTCTTCACATGGTCTTCCCTCGGTGTGTGTCCTAATCTCCTCTTATAGGGACGTTGGTCAAATTGGATTAGAGCCCACCCCAATAACCTCACTTCACCTTAATTGCCTCTTTAAACACCCTCTTTCCAAATACAGTCATATTCTGAGCTCCTGGGGATTAGGACTTCAACTAATGAATTTGGGAGGGACACCATTCTGCTGCTAAAAACTTTGTTATACTTTTGTGATTCTAAAAATCACATATATTCTCCATAGAAAATATAGAAACTTCAGAAATGGAGAAATTAATGAAAGGATCTCTGCAAAAATCATTCTTTTTCTTTAAGCACATAAAGGAAAAAGTGAAAGCACACCCCTTTCTCCACTTCTCCTTCCTCCCCAAAGAACACCCATAATACTGGTTTGTAATAATAGGGACATGTCCTCTCAAATCTTTTCTGTGCTTGCACAAGCTGCTTCCTGGAACGTCCTTGTCCCCACATCTCGACCCGCTCATGCAGCTGTCCTAAAGAACACACTGCTCCTGCTATGAATTAAATCTTCGTGCACCTTCACACTGACTCTAGAATTGTTCTGTTGAAGGCCACACAAAATGTTAACAATTAGAGCTCAGATTGTTTTTTATTTTTGAAGTTTTTTATTTACTTAAAGTAATCTCTACACCCGATGTGGGACTTGAACTCACGACCCAGAGATCCAGAGTCACGTGCTCCTCCAACATAGCCAGCCAGGCGCCCCTAGAGCTCAGATTTAAAAGGAAATTTTTTTTTTAAGATTTTAGTTATTAAAAAAAAAGATTTTATTCATTTATTTGACAGAGAGAGACACAGCGAGAGAGGGAACATAAGCAGGGGGAGTGGGAGAGGGAGAAGCAGGCTTCCCGCGGAGCAGGGAGCCTGATGCGGGGCTCAACCGCAGGACCCTGGGATCACGATCTGAGCCAAAGGCAGACGCTTAACGACTGAGCCACCCAGGCGCCCCTAAAAGGAAATTCTATAGTGAGGTACTCGTTGCCATTTTGTTGTTTTATGGTTGTTTTTGTAGTTCTCTGCTCCTTTCTTCTCTTGCTCTCTTTTCTCACCATGAGTTGGGTTAGGAAATTCTAGAAAGGCACATAAAAGTGAATGAGACTTGTCAGAAGGGCTTCTGATACGTTAACCAGTCTTGAGTTTAGGTAATGGGGCAGAAAGTTATTTTTCTCACCTCGTCTTCCTGCTTAGTTGGATCCTCTACATTTTCTTTAATGAGCTTATATTACTTTTTGTAATGGGGGAAATGAACAACCGTAATAGAGTACTGCCAACAGGGACAATTAGAAGGAAATTTGAGCTCTGTTCAGAGCAGGAAGATGAAAGAAAGAGCAAGCCAGCTGCCACGGAGCTGAGCGGGGGGGGGGGGGGGGGGGGGGGGGGGGGGGGGGGGGGGGGGGGGGGGGGGCTGCGGGGGGGGGGGCCACAAGGGAAGACCCATGTGGTGACTGGCCCTTTGCCTTTCAGACCTGGCAGAGAAGAGTGTGCATGAGCGATCCTTGCCAGGGAGGAACTAGCTCTTAGCTGGTGCAAGGTGGGTTGAAGAGTTTGCAAATGAGCGCCTGGCTTCTTGAAATCAGGTCCTTTGGTCTGGGCTAATTATATCCCAACTACTGAGAAAAGGATGCTGAGTCACTGCTGGTGGTCTTTGAAAAATTGCAGTGAAAGGGCACCTGGGTGGCTCAGTCAGTTAAGCATCTGATCCAATATCTGAACTCTCTACTTCCTTCCCTTTCAAAAATGGGGGGTGGTAGTGGGGGTGGGGGGGAAGGGTGGGGGGAAATGGCCTTTTGACCCTCGCTGACCTTCCAGCTCATTTCCCACTGTAATTTTTCTTTTTAGAAAGTTTGTTTTGGTTTTATTTATTTATTTATCTTAAATATTTTATTTATTTGAGAGAGAGAGCTCAGAAGCGGGGGGGAGGGGTAGAGGGAGAAGCAGACCCCTGCCAAGCAGGAAGCCTGATGTGGGACTCAATCCCAGGACCCTGGGATCATGACCTGAGCCAAAGGCAGATACTTAACCAACTGAGGCACCCAGGCTCTCAAGAGTGAAGATATTTAATGAATTCAGTATAAAAGTCTGGAGGTAGGTGTTTCTTGGCATTGGTTTGGTGGCTCAAATAATATCAGGATCAACATCTCTTGGGGGCGCCTGGCTGGCTCAGTTGGAAGAGTGTGCAACTCTTGATCTCGGGGTCGTGAGTTCAAGCCCCATGTGAGGTGTAGACACTACTTAAATAAATAAAACTTAAAAAAAAAAAGGATCAACATCTCTGTGATTCTCTTTGTCTTTCACTTATGGTGTCAAAAAGGCTGCCACTCCAGCCATTATGTCCATGGTAAGGCAGGGGAAGAGAGGAACTTTGCCAGTGATCAACACCTGTCTCTTTTCTAATCAAAGATTTCCTAGAAATGCCATGGTTTTCTTTCACTTTCCTCTCATTAGACAGGACTGTGTCACGTGGCCATTTTTAGCTGCAAAGCGGCCTGGGAAAGTGAGTTTTTGACTCTTCTTGTTTGTAGAAGAAACACAAAAGAGAAAAGGGGATTGGGAAATGGAAGTAGGTTGGCTACACACCGGAAACAACACTCCTATTTTCCAGACATCTGAGTGTCTGGAACCGTGGCTGCCATCTTGGTTCTGGCAGAGCAGAGAGATAGAAAGAACCTGCATCCAAGGCCAACAGCCCAGATGAAAAGTGAGCAAAGTAGGTAAAGACAACGTTCACAGATGGGCACCTGGGTGGCTCAGTCGGTTAAGTGACTGCCTTTGGCTCAGGTCATGATCCTGGGGTCCTGGGACTGAGCCCTGCATTGGGCTCCCTGCTCGGTGGCCAGTCTGCTTCTCCTCTCCTTCTCCCTCTGTGATCTCTCTCACTATCACTCTCTCTCAAATAAATGAATAAAGTCTTAAAAAAAAAAAAAAAGACAACGTTCACAGAAAAAGGAAAACCAAGTAGCCCTTAAGCATATGAGAAAATGTTCAACTTCACTCATCGTAAGAGCAATGAATACTGAAATAACACCACGATACTACTTTTCACCTATCAGATTGGCAAAAATCCAAATGTTTGACAACACATTCTGTTGATGAGGTTGTGGGGAAACAGGCGTTAACGGCAAAATGACACAATCTCCTATGGTGGGGAAAGAGTAAAGAGAGGAACACATGAACTGGGGTCTTTATGTCCTCACCAAGATGCCACATCAACTGGCCTGGAGCCCAGCCTCCTGTGGGACTTCCTATTAAGTTCCTCACTCATCAAGCCAGTTTGAGTAGAGTTTTTGTTTTTTTTTTTTAAAGATTTTATTTATTTGACAGAGAGAGACACAGCGAGAGAGGGGACACAAGCAGGGGGAGTGGGAGAGGGAGAAGCAGGCCTCCCGTGGAGCAGGGAGCCCGATGCGGGGCTAGATCCCAGGACCCTGGGACCATGACCCGAGCCGAAGGTAGACGCCCAACGACTGAGCCACCCAGGTGCCCCTGAGTAGAGTTTTTGTTACCTAGAACCCAAACTATCCCAAATGGTGCCCCTGCCTCCCACCTGAAGCCCAGGAGCAAAGTTGTTCTGTCCAGAAGCCAGATCATGGAATCTCACTGGGTCACCCAGTGACTAGCCAAAGCCAAGCAGGTACAGATCCAAAAGCTGAGATCATTGCTGACAGAAGGATCCCTCCCAGAGAATGGGCCGTGAGCCCATTCCAAAATCAGTGGGTGGGTAACTGCCTAGGGTAATATTTAACCCATGTGGTCATGAGAGGGGGCTGCATCTTGAGTGGTTGAAAGTCCTGTAGGAATCCAAATGTAGAGATGATCCTAAGGTGTTAGATCTTGAAGTGGTAAGATGGCTGCCTTGGTCTTGCTTGACCCAATATCCTGATGTCTAGCTATGTATATCGTTTATTTGATTGTCTTTATTTGAATTTTTTTTCTTTTTAAGGATTTATTTATTTATTTTAGAAAGAGAGAGAGTGCGCACATATGGGGGGGAGGGGCAGGGAGAGAGCAAAAGAAGTAGACTCCCCGCTGAGCGCAGAGCCCTGACGCAGGGCTCCATCCCAGGACCATGAGACCACAACCCAAGCCCAAATCAAGGGCCACTCAACCAGCTGAGCCACCCAGGCTCCCCTTTATTTGAATTTCTTCACTGAGCAACTTCCTGGTTCCTGAATATTCCCAAACTGTGTGGCAATTGCATACCCCACCGTAAAGGAGTAAATCAGTATTCAGTTTGTCTTTTGAAAAATTGCTAGTGAAGAATGGACAGGCGCAGTGGAATCCCTTAATCCTCACATCCAACATTCCTCACTAATGACCGTCCTAGTCTGAGATGTGGTTAAAGACAGATGGCTCTTGCCCTCAGGCTACACCCCTTCATGAGCTGCATTTCAAAATACATGCCCTCTATACTGAACACAATGCATGGGATAGACTTCCAGCATATTCCAGAACATGGCTGCCACTTGCAGTGTGGCCCCATTCATGCGTAGGCCCACGCCAATTCTGCCCAAGTGTTGGGCAGGTGAAAGTGAGAATATCTGGCTATCTGAGGTTGGGAGCCTTCATGGCCCTGCGGATCCAAAGGACTTGGTTTGCTCCCTTCTAAGATGGAGCAAGGCCAGGACAAAGGCATAACCAGTAGAACCTCATTGAGATTATATTGCAAGGGATACTCTGATGCCCACAGGTACAGCCTTGGGTCTTCAAGGGCAGTAAGAGGTGTTTAAGTGGGCCAGGTATCCCTGGTGGGGTTCACGTTTGATTACGGGGCAGCCCAATGGTAGGAGCAGGGAGGTGGGAAGGAGTTTAGGATCTTTGGCAAGGGGAAAACAGAAAGGAGGTGCCAAATGCGCCACCATGCCTTGGGGGCATGATGTTTGTATCTCCAAAGATGTATAGATGCTGGCCTCTTCCTTGACATCTTTCTAGCCCCCAGAAGGCCTCCGTCTATGGGCCTGGCAATCATTCAGACTCCCTACAAGCCTCATTTCCAGCAAGTGTCCTGCCACCAGCCTCATACCCGCTCTGATTACTCTTCTCAGCACGTGTATGTTTAGCGTGTACTCGGCTGTTAATTTGTGATTGTTTTGCACATTGTGTCATATGTGTATGTTTTGTCTATGTGGGACCCTGAGATCAGGGTCTGTCTTCTAGTTCTTGTGAATCACCGTCCTCCTCCTCCACAAACACCACCACCAATGATAACTTGCACCTCATACGGGGCATTACATAACAGACAAAAATGCTTGTAAACAGGCTACCATTACTGACGCTCAGAGGTTTGCCCCCACTATAAACGGACACGATAGGGGTGAAAAGCTGAGGTTCAGAGCTGAGGAATGTGTACAGTGGGGCCCTTTACTTTCACTGTTCACTTAACAGACTAGGTGTCTATTCTCCCTGAGAGGGCTGTCACCTTTACAAAAGAAGTGGGAGGTGTCTTCCAAAGCCTCATGGAACATATTCACCTGGGAAGATTCTTTTTTTTTTTTTAAGAGAAATATCTTTTATTTTTTAGATTTTATTTATTTATTTGACAGAGAGAGAGCACAAGCAGGGGGAGGGGCAGAGGCAGAGGGAGAAGCAGGCTCCCCACTGAGCAGGGAGCCGGACGCGGGGCTCGATCCCAGGACCCTGGGGTCATGACCTGAGCCGAAGGCAGACGCTTAAACGACTGAGCCACCCAGGATTCCCACCTGGGAAGATTCTTCACAGAGCTGTCCAATACCTAAAACAGTTTGCAGCCATCATTCCATCCTGCCATAGCAGATACATGCACAGGAAATTAGGGTCAGAAAATTTTGCTATGGCTTGGGAAAATCTTAAAACAGCTTTTTCCAAGTCTTTACCACGAGAGTCCTTGAGATCTCAACCTAACTTAAATGATTTCTCTGTGCTGTCAGCTTTTCAGAAAGGCATTTCTTCAAAACAAAACAGACAAACAAAAAACCAAACACTGAAGTAAGCGTGGGGATTGTCGATGCCCCGGGAGACCAAGGTGCTGGGCGGCTCCTGGCCACCAGGGGGCGCGGTCTCCCCAGGCCTGGGCTGCGGAGCCCACTACGGCGACCACAGCCGTGCTCAGCCTCAGTCTACCCAGCGTGCGGCTCGCTCCCAGTAGCCCGGGTCCGGCGGCCACCGGACCTCTTCTCCTCTTTGGGCAGTTCCTGCAGCGGGTATGCGTGGGGTGCAAAAGGCCAGGAGCGGTCAGGCTGGGAGGAGGCCCTGTGAAATTACAGCCTGGGCAGGAGTGCTGTGCTGGCAGCTTCACCCAGGAGCCAGGAAGGCGGTGGTGTCTGGGGCATGACCTCGGGTGGCTGTGGCGCTGGGTCGGGTGCTGGGCAGAGTCCCACCGGCGAGGCCGGGGAGAGCGTGGGTGTGGCAACCACAAGAGAGATGGGGGCCCCCCGGGGCCTGTGGGATCCGCTGGGCTGCCTGGCCGGCTCTTCCCAGCCCTGCCGGAATGGGCATCGTGTGCTGTGGCCCTGGCAGAGTCCATGCTTCCCGCCGGGTCCGCTGTGGTCTCCCTTCCTCCGCGTCACCTTCTGCAGCCGGGCCCGCCCAGCCGCTCTTCCCCCAGATGACTTGTCCTGTAGTTCATTCACTCACTCGTACATGCAGCAAACACTGCTGAGTGCCCACGGGAGCCAGGCACTTTGGAGATACGAGACATCGTGCCTTCACGACACCGCTCTTATGCCTTATGTCTTTTTTTTTTTTTTTGAGAGAGAGAGAGAGAGAGAGAGAGCATGGGGGGAGGGGCAGAGGGAGAGGGAGAAGCAAGCTCCCACTGAGCAAGGAGCCCCATGTGGGACTCGATCCCAGGACCCTGGGACCATGACCTGAGCTGAAGGCAGACGCTGGACGGACTGAGCCACCCAGGCGCCCCACCTCCATGTCTTCTTTATTCCCGCTTTTCTCCCCACCCTTCTCAGCCTCGCCAGGTTTTACCATCCCTCAGTGAGGTCCTCAAGTCTCACCGGCTCCAGGAAGCCCCTTCCGATGACTCCAAAGTGAGGAAAAGCACCTAGTCTGTCCCATACGCTGTTATACCCCGAGTGCCCAATCCTGTGCGGGGCACCAGTGGGGGCTCAACAAACATTTGTTGATTTGAATGAATGAGGCCCTCTTGTCTGTCTCTGACTTCACTTGATTGCCTAAAACTTTCACCTGGCAAGTCATCAAGTCCTGCCTGTGACATCTGTCGTACTGAATTGTTGTGTTTATTACCCCCGCTCGTGGTTGGGTTAGGCAGGGGACAGAAAGGAATGTATTGGCTCATTGAACCATACCACCGGGGGATGGGCAGAAAGGGTTGAGCCTGCTTTAGGGACAACAGGAACCTAGATTGTAATATCAGGCTACACATCCTGGCTTCTCTGATGGCTTCACTCCTGCTTCTGCAAACAGGCTTTCACCACCCAGAAAACGGCTTTCAGTTAGTCCAGAGTCATATCCTTTGAGTTCACCAATCCAAGAGGAATAGGATTTTCCTCTTCAGCTCCCATTTTATTTTACTTTTTTTTTTTTTAAGATTTTATTTATTTATTTGACAGAGACAGCGAGAGAGGGAACACAAGCAGGGGGAGTGGGAGAGGGAGAAGCAGGCTTCCCGCTGAGCCAGGAGCCCGATGCGGGGCTCGATCCCAGGACCCCGGGACCATGACCCAAGCCGAAGGCAGACGCCCAACGACTGAGCCACCCAGGTGCCCCTATTTTATTTTTTTTAAAAGATTTTATTTTTTAGCGGTGCCTGGGTGGCTCAGTCAATTAAGCTTCTGCCTTCGGGTCAGGTCATGGTCCCAGGGTCCTGGGATCGAGCCCCATGTCTGGCACCCTGCTTAGCGGGGAGTCTGCTTCTCCCTCTCCCCCTGCCTGTCCCCACTGCTCGTGCTCTGTCTCTCAAATAAATAAATAAAATCTAAAAAAAAAAAAAAATTTATTTTTTAAGTAATCTCCACGTCCAACGTGGGACTCGAAGTCACAACCCCGAGGTCCAGAGTGGCACTCTTCACCGACTGAGCCAGCCAGGTGCCCCTTCAGCTCCAATTTTAAAATCCTGACAAAAGCTCTGATGGGTGTGGTTTTTCTGGGTCTCATGCCCTTCTCTTGCACCAATCACTGTGGCCAGGCGCAGTGATGTAGGATGATTGGCAGCCCCTACTTGAATGGCAGAGTTCAACCAGAGAAGGAGCAGTTGAACCCCAAAAGATGGATGAGAGAAAGAGACGTGGTCACTCCGAAGAGCTGGGGCCACCACCCCGCTGTATATGCACAATGATTCATGATTATTCCCTGTTATTGAGGACAAAGATCATCTATGCCCATGAGGGCCTTCACTGAAGATAAGCCCTTGATAAATATAGGCTGATTTATAGGAAAGGAGTGGTGTGTGTGTGTGTGTGTGTATGTGTGTGTGTGTGTGTGTTTGGCTGAAATCCCTGGTGGATCTTCCCTACATTTTTCATGAACATGCAACTGTCTGTCCCTCGTGCTGTGGGTGGGGTCATTTGTTTCAGGGCATGGAACTAGACAGAATCCCGGTAGCCACATTATGGCTTGAGCTGTCACTTCTGGTTTCCCTCCTGAGAAAATCTTCGGAGCCCAGCAGTGTAATCCTGCCTTTTTGTTTCAAGTGGGGAATGGCTCTAAGACTGGTTTTTCTATTTGTGGTGTTGTTGCTGTTTCCTTTGGCAGAGAGCAAAAGAAGGCAGTTTTGTAAGATGGCATCTTCCTTGGATGGTCCCAGGAGTGTGGCCGTTTTGAAAAATGAGGCATTCGGGGTGCCTGGGTGGCTCAGTCGGTTAAGCGTCTGCCTTCGGCTCAGGTGGTGATCCCAGGTCCAGGGATTCAGCCTGGGCTTCCTGCTCCATGGGGAGCCTGCTTCTCCCTCAGCCTGCCGCTCCCCCTGCTTGTGCTCTCTCTCTCTGACAAATAAATAAATATAATCTTTAAAAAAAGAAAAGAAGAATGAGGCATTTCTCAGAGGAGCCTCAGGCTTTCACCGGTGCTCTTAGGTAATACTATTTACCTATTTTCTTGGATGAGGAAACTGAGGCTCAGCCCAGGAACATGCCCAGCTCACGGAGCTATGGGAAGTGGGGAGAACAGCAGGACAGGTCTGGATTGGGAGCCGTGCACCAGAGGCTTTGCATGCCCCCTCCGATCCCTAACTCCGCACGGCAGTCCTGGGCGGTCAGAATCACAGGAGGGACTTGGTAAAATGTAAATGCCTCACCCCAGGTTACAGATGCCAGCTGGGCTGGGATTTGTGGATTCCCGAGCCCCTACTGTTTTCACTTCCCTACACTGTGTGAACTTGCCCAGGTCCCTTTGCCTCTGGGCACCTCCATTTCCTAATCTGTAAAATGGGGAGGATACTAGTACGTACCTCCTGGCTTTGTGGTGACGGTTAATTGAAATGACACTGGCCCCGCAGTTAAGAGCTCCGTAAGCGGAGGCTAGTGTGGTTGTTTTGTTATTGTTCTACAGGCCCTCCCTGAGGGCCACGAGTCGGACCCCTCCCTGTGGCAGGAGAACCAGATCCCGTGGGAGCCCCTTCCTGGCCCAGGTGCTCCTGAGGCCCCGCTGCAGGTGCCTGGGAAAGTCTGCAACAGGGATAAAGGGAACAAAGGCTCCAGGTGCTCGGTTGATGCTTTGTCTGGCTGAAGGCCTGTTTCCTGCTCTATCAGGTTGCTCTGGGCGGGCTGGGCTCCCGGAGCTGACCCCCCCCACCACCCCGGGCCCTGCCAGCTGCGGGCTGAGGGCCGGGCCTGATGATGCAGGACCCAGCCCAGCTGGGCAACACACTTCCTTTCTGGAGCCCAGCCCTGGAGTCTCACTGGCTGAAGCAGGAAGCCTTGGGGCACCGGGCCCTCCTTCCGGCTCTGTGGTCTCAGTGAACCCCCTCCCATTGCCCCCCTAGGTGGGGTGGCTCCGGGGGTAGAGGCGGGGGAGGGGGGTGCTTGAATGCCGGCCTAAGAACGGAGCAGCAACCTAAGGCAAGCTGCCTTTCTCTCTGCAGTTCTTCTGGCATGGATGTTCGGAAGGTTGGGCCGGGTCATGGGTAAAACCCTTGCAAGCCCTAACAATTCCCAGGGGCCCCCAACACGGCCTGGAGGAGATGAAACTTCAGACCCAATGCAGGGTGATCCTAGTACCGCACAAACTGCTTCAAACCCACCGCAGGCCCTGGGCCGCCTCCTCCAGCCGCCGTCCTCCCTCCCCTGCTGCCTTCAGCCTCTTCAAGGTCCTCAGACAGGAGTTTGTTCCTGCCTCGGGGCTTTTGCACTTGCCGTGGCCTTGCACTGGAACACCGTGTGCCCCCGGTGTTCACGGGACTGTCCTTGTCACTCAGGCTTGAGCTCTGAGCTGTTATCTCTTAGCGAGGCCTTGTCACCCTCTCCGCTAGCCCCCGCCTCGGCCCTCTCTATCAACCTCATCCTGTTTCCTTCCACTCAGAGCGCCGCCTCTCTCTCCAAGTTTCTTGTTCTGATTTTTCTCCCTTTCTCTTATCTGCCTCTCCACTGGAATCTAATCTCCCTGAGGGGAGGACCCGTCTGTCTTTCCTTCCAGGGTCTCCTCAGCCCCAGAGCAGTGCCTGGCCTGAGGCAGACGGGTGTTCTCTGGAGCCCTCCCAGGCCGGGGAGCGGGGGGCGGGGGGCAACCTCAGAACGAGGGTTTGGGCGTCTGTGCCCCATCAGGCCTCCCTGCTCTGGGCACTGGGCTACTGAGGAGGCAGCTTTGCGGGTACGAAAACACTCCAGATTCCCGAAACACTTTCACATGCTCTGCCGCATTGGTACCTCTTGTCACAACGACCTGCAGGACAGGTAGGGCGACATCAGAAGCCCTGTTTTGTAGATGAGAAAATTGAGGTGCCCAGAGGCTTAAGGAGCTTTGCCTCAGGTCGTATGCATCACGAGGTGCAAAACAAAGACTAGAACTGGAGTCTTAGGCAACTCTTTCCAGGACTCCAGGCCAGACACAGGAACGTCTTCAAAGAGAAAAATCCACATTTCAAACCCATTTTTCCATTTAGTTAGCTTACAGATGGACAGATATTCTGAATCGCTGCAGGGGGTGGGGTAGTACTCTAATCTCCGAGATTCTTTTTTGCTCCAGATTCTTCTGGGACTCTTGTGATGCAGGTGTTAAGTCTCACCCAGGGAAACTCCAAAATTCTCGCTCTCTTCCATGGCTGGGAAATCCCAGTTTCTTTCCTGGTCTTCTGCCTTGAAACCAGAGCTGTGCCTCTAAACTGCACAGGGTACTTAGTCCTTAGTCCTCTGTATGGGCAATTTCACGTACATTCGGCTGCAGGTAAAGCTGGCAGGTGAAGGGACCTGCTGGCCAGGAAAGTGGCCACGGCGGGTCTAGAGCTCAGCCGTAGAACCAGCCGGTCTGACTCCCAGCAGGGTGTTCTTCTCACCACGCTCATCTGCATGTGAATTCGCTTCCAGCTGCCTGGGAGATGGAGTTCTTCCCGGTGTAAATTGTCAAAATCATCCCGCCATCTTTAGGTGCCTTTATTAAGCTCATTAAGGGCTTATTAAGTCTTGCCATGGCCTTCTGCTCCATCTTGCAGCCAGAGAGGGGGAGGAGCTGAGGCTCCCGGCTGCGCCCATATGATGGAGTATACACAGCAGCTCTTCCAAGGGACAGCAGAAATCTATACTTACTGGGAACTTCATAAATATACGCATGTATGGGTGGGCAGACACACACAGATTCCCTCTGGAAGGATGTACTTCCGAATGCCAATAGTGGCCTCTCTGGGGATGGCCTTGGGGGTGCTCTTCAGTCTCTATGCTTTTCGGAATTGTCTGAAATTCCTTTTTTTTTTTTTACAATGAGCAAGAATTTCCTTTATGATCAGGAAAAGAAAATAATAAAGCCATTTTCATCTTGAAAAGGAACTGAAGAAAGCCAGTGCACAGAAATAAAGGAGCGGGAGGAGTTCTTATTCTGTGCGGGATCCGTGTTCTCAGATCGCTCGGGGGATGGGATGCAGCGAGCCAGCATCTGGGTCAGTCACTAATGGGCCCTCTACTTGCGGGGCATTCCGAATATTCATGTAACAAGGACTAACCAGACATCTCCTATGAATGAGGCCAGTCATTATAATCCTCTCTTGGCCCTCTCTGTGAGCGGCCCTCCTCTTTCTCAAGATCCCAGTGAAGTGCGGGCAGGAACCACAGAATAGACTTTACTATTTACACTATAAAAGAGGGACAAAGAGACCCACATGTGCAGCACTGGAGGAAAACGGAGAAGTGAGCGGTCTGTGAGTCAGCACTCGTTCAGAACCCCGGAGTTTCCCCGCCGCTAACTTACATGCCTGAACCTATGAGTCAGGATCATCTCGCCTGAGTTGTGACTACGTGCTCTTCTGCCCTGCTCTTCGGGGGCCAGCTCCCGGCCTTCACGCATGCACACACCCGGGCTCCGGCCAACCTCCTCAGCCGGATAGCCTGGGAGGGGTGCGGGCACGCTTGGCTTATTCATTCATCCCCCGGAGGTGTGCACAACCCTCTTGAGTGCTGAGCTCAGGCTGGAAACTGCCAGAGACGAACCAAAAAAGAGAAGAAAAAATATTAGTACTTCCTTTCCCCTGAATGTCACAATAGTCTAGCTGTAGCTTAGAGCCTGTATTTTGTGAAGCAGCAGAAACAGACTCACACGTCTGGCGTTAGTGGTCTGTTATAATAATACAGTTATGGTGTGTCCAGAGACTAGAATGCCATGCAGGTACTAGAAAGAATGAAGTAGATCTATGTAAAGTGACAGAAAATGGTTCAGTTTTAAGAGTAGGAGGGAAATTGCACAGCAGTGTGGACACAATGTTCCCGTTTGCGTGAATGTGTATTATGACTTTTTAAAAAAAATTATAAATGAATCTCGGGCGCCTGGGTGGCTCAGTCCATTGAGCGTCTGCCTTCGGCTCAGGTCATGATCCCAGGGTCTTGGGATCGAGTCCCGCGTCGGGCTCCCTTCTCAACAGGGGAGTCTGCTTCTCCCTCTCCCCCTGCTCCTCCCCCCAATTCGTGCTCTCTCTCTCAAATAAATAAATACAATCTCTTTAAAAAATTATAAGTGGATCTCTTCTCATTGTGAAAGGATAAAAACTCCAGAAAAATTTAGACAAAGACAGGAAACACTCCCATCAGGACCTGCAGGTTATGCTTAGCAGGCCAGGTTATGCTGTAGTAACAAACACCTCTGAACATCCCAGTGACTTAAAATAAAGATTTATTTCTTGCCCACGCTTCCTTCCTGGCAGGGCTCACAAGAGCTCAGCTCTTCGTAATCAGCTGAGTGCCACTGTCCCAACTTGAGGCTTCGGGGTTCACCACTGCAGGGGAAGGAAGTGTGAGTATCTCACACTGGTTCTCAGATGCCTCCCACTGAACGGACACCTGTCCCTCTTCCTCCCATTTCGTGGGCCATAGCAAGTCACATGGCTACACGTAACTTCCAGAGGGTGAGGAAGTAGGATCCTCCTGAGTACCAGGAAGAGAAGCGAGCCGGAGTGGCCAGAGCAGGGAGCCCAACACGGGGCTCGATGCCAGGACCCCGAGATCACGACCTGAGCCAAAAAGGCAGACGCTCAATCGACTGAGCCACCGAGGCGCCCCTAGACCTAGGTTTGAATCCTCCATAGGTTATTTACCTGCTGTGTTCCCCGAGATAAGATGCTTGATCTGCCCAAGACTCTGTTTTCTCACTGGTATCTGCTTCCTGGGCGAAGGTAGCAATGAAATGCTATCGTGTAAATCAAACCCTTAGTAGGTGGTAGCTTATAAAAGTAGTCGTATCTAGCTCAGAAATAAGGAGTGCTTCAAGGTAGTTGTTCAGAAGACTGGAGATGGGGTGCACAAATAAATATGGAAAACAAAGCCTCATTCCTCTCTCAGAGTTTTCTAGGTGATATCTGGACCAGGTTCTCTTGTAGCCCAGAGCCCCAGCGGTGCTGTGGGCTGAGAGAGGGGGGCGTCTTTACAGCCAGGCCGGAGCTGACCTGTGAGATGGAGCAGTGGATCAGGTGCAAAACACCGCCCCACGTCAACCGAGCTAGGCTCTGCTCCTTCCCACCCTTTGTCTTCCCAAAGCTGAGTGCCTCATTGAGGAGAACAGCTTTCTAGTGAAAGGAACACAGTCTTCATATATAAATATGTTGTTGGGGGCCCCTGGGTGGCTCAGTCAGTGAAGCATCCAACTCTTGGTTTTCGGTTCAGGTCATGATCTCAGTGTCCTGGGATCAAGCCCCGCGTCGGGCTCTGTGCTCAGTGCTGAGTCTGCTTGAGATTCTTTTATCCCTCTCCCTCTGCCCCTCCTGCCTGTGCTCTTGCTCTCTCTCTCTCTCTCATTCTCTCTAAAATAAATAAATAAATCTTTTTTAAAAATTAAAAAAAAAAAGATATAATAATCATTGGGGCGCCTGCCTGGCTCAGTCAGAGAAGTGTGTGACTCTTGATCTCAGGGTCATGAGTTTGAGCCCTATGTTGAGTGTAGAGATGGCTTAAAGAAAAAAAATAAAGAGAGAGACCTTTTGATTCCAGTGCCCATGGAGAGGAATGTATCCTGAGAAAATAAAACAAGTGAATAAAGATAGACTTTTCTTGCTCATAACAAAAAACTGAAAACAGTCTAAATGTCTAGCCATAGGGGATTCCACAAACTATAGAGTGCTCAGTTTATCTAACTGTATCTGGACATGAAAGGGTGTAAATCATCCAATGAAATGTTAGATAGAAAAGAGCAATGTGTATATAAAAGTCTATATATCCTATGATCTCATTGTTGAAAAAAAGCATATATATACTTATATAAGTATGTAAGTATAAAGTATATACTTATATATATGCTTATATGAAAATATATGAAAAGATCAATGGCAGATTATTAGCAGCTATTAACTCTAGGGAATGGGGATATGAATTTTTCATGTGTTAATTTTTCTACAAAGACCACAATTAAGTAATAAAAGCCAAAGTTTATTTAAATGTGTCTTCAGCTACATTTTACTATCGATCAATGCTCAAGGTAATCTGCTCACCTCTAGAGGGTCCTGGGGCCAGTGGCCAGGAGTCAGGAAACCTTGGTTTGTACTATATGTGACCTTCAGCAAGCCACCAGGGGTGAGAGGTATTTGTACCCACTTTTTACAGATGGGACACAGATACACAGAAAAGACCCACTCTGTGTCCAGGATCCCATCGCTCGTGGTCCCAGAACTGGATTTTGAACACAGGTTTTCTGATTCCCAGTCCAGGATTTTCCACACTACATGACGGCCACTGCTCTTCTCTAAAGGACAGGGTCAGAATACAGTCCCTTCCCACTGACAATATTCAATGTCCACAGGAAGTTGCCTCCCTGCCCCCATCATTCCTGGTGCATCATAGGCCCTAGCAGTTGATGTGTCTGCCCTGTTTGTCAGACGGCAGCTTTCTCCAGGCTGGCAGGAATCCAGGCTGGGTTTGGAGAACTCTGGCCTGCTCCTGGCCATCTCCAGGGGGAGGAAGGCTTTTTGGCCAGGCTTCTGGCCGGGTGCCTTGCAGAACCGGGCAAGAACTGCCCACGAAGGCTGGCGGGGGGCCGAGAACTCGTTGTCTTCCCTTTAAACAGACACAAGCTGTCTGTTGAGATTCTGGAAACATCTGACCTTTTGCAGAGCATCTCAAGGGTTGTTGGGGAGGGCCAGAGGGAGGTCCCTCCATTTCTGTAAATGCTTTAACCCTTTCCGCACAGCCCTCCCTTAACAACAACAACAACGAAAAAGAGATCAGTTTTCAAGGAACTAGAAGGATTTGTTGCACCTGTTTTCCTGTTTTGGGGGGTGCGGTGGAGTGGGGTGGGCAGCGGGTAGATCACCCCTGGAGACACAGACTTTTCACCCACAGACTTCCTGCACCGTTTTCTCCGTTCCTGGTCTCAAGAACAGGAGGCCCAGAGGCAGGAAAGATGCTGGAAACAGGGCAGCCCCACCAGCCCGGAGGTGAAGCCCTACTGGAGCCCCCCCCCCCGCCCCGCCCCAATCAGGACAGGAGCAGACACCGCTCCTTTGATTGACTGGTTAATGTATTCCTTCACTCATCCGACAGATGACTGAGGGCACCTGCCACGTGTCAGGAAACGCTCATTTCATGGGGGAGTAGCCTGGGACCAGTCACCAGCGCAGAGAGCAGATTAGGTTGAGTGAAGCGCTGGGAGAAACAGACAAGCAGTGCTGAGTGCGCCTGGCCGGGGTGTGTGTGTGTGTGTGTGTGTGTGATTTTGGAAGGTCTGGGAGCTTTTCCAGAGGAGAGGTTCGAGCAGGGGTTTAAAACTTTGCTGCTTGAAGACCGAGTATAATGAAGAATCTTGCACCCTAGACCTGCAACATCTAAATCTGCATTTTTTAAAAGATTTTATTTATTTATTTGACAGAGAGAGAGACAGTGAGAGAGGGAACACAAGCAGGGGGAGCTGGAGAGGGAGAAGCAGGCTTCCTGCAGAGCAGGGAGCCTGACGTGGGACTGGATCCCAGGATGCTGGGATCATGACCTGAGCCGAAGGCAGATGCTTAACGACTGAGCCACCCAGGTGCCCCTAAATCTGCATTTTAACATGAATCCCCCATGTGATCTATACAAACACTCAAGCAGTGCTCAGGGTTGAATATAGAGTTACCAATCTAGGTACAGCTGGAAACTGGAAGAAAACCTTCCAGTGTGTGTGTGTGTGTGTGTGTGTGTAATTTATTTTTTAAGTGGGAGAGATTTGAGCATGTTTAAAAGCTATTGGGAATAAAGCAGGGAAGCGGGAGGGTGTGCGACACAAAGTACCAGGGAGGGGACGCCGGGAGGAGGGGCAGTTCCTACAGGGAAGCTTCTCCATCCCTGATGCCAGCTGGGGTCACCTGGGAGCTTAAAACAATACTGATGCAGGGCCTGCCCCCAAAGACTCAGATTTAAATGGTCTGCAGGTGCGGCGCCTGGCTGGCTCAGTTGGTACAGCATGCAACTCTTGATCTTAGGGTCTTGAGTTCAAGCCTTAGGTTGGCCCTAAAGCTTACTGATAGACATAGAGAGATAGAGAGATAGAGAGATAGATAGATAGAGAGATAGAGAGATAGATAGATAGATAGTCTGCAGGTAAAGCCAGCTTCCCAATGATGGCA
>NW_022589768.1:5520011-5549401 GCF_004348235.1 Phoca vitulina | reverse complement strand
CCCCGGAGGGCTCTTCAGCTGGGTCTCCCATTCAGGAAGGGCCTCAGCTTTATTTATTTATTTTTTTAAAGATTTTTATTTATTCATTTGAGAGAGAGAGAAAGAACAAGCTGGAAGAGGGGCAGAGGGAGAGGGAGAAGCAGGCTCCCCTCGGAGTAGGGAGCCCGATGTGGGGCTCAATCCAAGGACCCTGAGATCATGACCTGAGCCGACGCTTAACTGACTGAGCCACCCAGGCGCCCCAGGGCCTCAGCTTTAGACTTTGGATATTATTGTCAAGTGTATCTGTACCTATAGCCATTGTGTTCATGTCAAAAAGCACAGCTTTATTGTGCCTGAACAGTTAAAATAGCTACAGTTTTTATTAACTGGTTTTGACGTGCTCTCTGTCCCAAGACTGTCACTCTGTTGGTGAAAGTGGCCTGGGTCTCTCTCTCTCAATGCAAATAGGAAAAAGATAAGGGAGACCCCCTCTGTTGACTCGTGGTTTGCATGTGAAGTAAAGGGAGGGTTTTGGAAGCTGGGAGAGGAGGGAAAGGTGTCGTTGCAGACAGTGGGCACCGAGAAGTGAGCAGAGAACCCAGTAGGTCAGCAGGCAGTGTGGAGGGTCTGTGGGAAGTGGTGAGCTGAATTTGCAGTGGAGCCCTCCCCCCTGAGTGAAGCTCCCAGCCACTGCTCAGGAAGAGGTAGTGGGAATGTAGAGCCCAGAGCTCATGCAGAGCTTTCACCCCGCAGTGAAAATATGGCAGCAGGGGAGTTCAGGAAAGGTTGTTGCAGTGGTGAATCACAGCATCTAAGTTGGGTCGGGAAGGAATGAAGAAAGGCTAATGGGTGGGGAGAAGGTGGAGATGCTGGTGAGGTCCCAAAAAGGTCAGAGGGAACTTGGTAAACCAGAAAGTTGGAAGGAACAGAAATTGTGGCCAGGAAGAGAGATGCCTGAATTTGGGATCTTGGTGATGAGCCATTATTGATAGTAAAAGGGGGGTGGGGGTTGGGTTGGGGTAGGGGAGGTCCCTGGAGACCTGAGAAACCAGATGTAGGACGCGTCTTCCATGTGGTTGCTGAAGTCACCCAAGACGATGACAAGGCTTTAGGTGGAAGAAAGGATGGGGAGTCATGTGCCAAAAGTCTCCATTGACTACGGGGGGAGTGGCCAGGAGGGTGGACAACCTTAAGGCTTTTACCAGACGTTGGAAGACTGTGTGGTTCAGGAGGGGCATGGGGACGTGATCATAAAAGGTGTGCTTGGAGCCCCAGGTCCTGGGAGACTTGGGGAAGGCAGGGGAGGAGTGTAGGATGGAGCATAGCCAAGAAATACAGGCCATTATGGAGACGCCAGTGAGCTAGAGAACAAAATCCATGAGGTTCAAGGTTTATTGTTGAGGGCAATTGTTCTCAGAGTGTGCTTTCTCTGCCTGCATGAGTGGCATCAGCTGATTACCTGGGAACTTATTAGATATGCAGATATTCAGGTCCCACCCCAGACCTACTGACTCAGCGGCGTGGAGCCCGGCCATCAGCTTTCACAAGCCTTCTCCTGATTCTCATAGAGGCTCAAGTCTGAGACCCACAGGAATATAGTATTGAGAAAAGTGGTTCACTTTGTGGAAAAAAATAAAATGGAATTCCAAACTTAGCATCACCGGGCGCCTGGGTGGTGCTGTCGGTTGAGCGCTGGACTCTTGGTGTCAGCTCAGGTCGTGATCTCGAGGCTGTGGGATCAAGCCATGCGTCAGGCTCCATGCCTCTCCGTGCAGAATCTTCTTGAGTTTCCCTCTCCCTCTCCCTCTCCCTGTCTCTCTGCCCCTACCCCCAACCCCGTGCGCACGCACGCACGCTCTCTCTCTCAAATAAATAAATAAATAAATCTTAAAAAAAAAACCAAAAACTTAGCATCACATGGAAAAGTGGATTTCATATGGATTAATTCCTAAATGTGTCCAGAAAACTATGAAGTTAATAATGTAAAATGTTGAAAAATATCTTTGTGACCTTGGGGCAGGAATGAACTTCCTTTTTTTTTTTTTAAGATTTTACTTATTTATTTATTTGAGAAAGATAAAGAGAGCAGAGGGAGGAGCAGAGGGAGAGGGAGAAGGAGATAATCTCCAGCAGATTGCACTGAGCACAGAGCCGGACGTGGGGCTCGATCCCATGACCCTGAGATCACAACCTGAACCGAAACCAAGAGTCAGACACTCAACCACTAAGCCAGCCAGGTGCCCCAGGAATGAACTTCCTAAACAAAATTTCAAAAACACATACTAGGGGTGCCTGGGTGGCTCAGGTGGTTAAGCATCTGCTTTCGGCTCAGGTCATGATTCCAGGGTCCTGAGATCGAGTCCTGCATTGGGCTCCTTGCTCAGCGGGGAGTCTGCTTCTCTCTCTCCCTCTCCCTCTGTGCTCCCTCTCTCTCAAATAAATAAATAAAATCTTTTAAAAAACCACATAGGGTCGCCTGGGTGGCTCAGTTATTAAGCATCTGCCTTCGGCTCAGGTCATGATCCCAGGGTTCTGTGATCGAGCCCCGCATTGGGCTCCCTGCTCAGCGGGAGGCCTGCCTCTCCCTCTCCCACTCCCCTTGCTTGTGTTCCCTCTCTCGCTGTGTCTCTCTCTGTCAAATAAATAAATAAAATCTTTTAAAAAATAAAAAAATAAATAAAAATAAAAAAACACATATTATAATGCAAAAAGATCCATCAATTTGATTAATTAGAATTAAAGATTTCTGCCCAAGGATGGCTACATTGATAAGGTTAACAGATGACGAAATTGGGAGAATATATTTGTGATATCTAAAGCTGATAAGAGGGGTGCCTGGCTGGCTCAGTCAGTGGAGCACGCAACTCTGATCTAGGGGTGTGGGTCCGAGCCCGATCTTCGGCGTAGAGATTACCTAATGATAAAATCTTTAAAGCTGACAAGGGACTAATATCTAAATTCAGAATATGCTAAGAACTTCTGCAAGTCAATAAGAAAAAGATGGAACTCAAATAGGGAAAAAATGGGCAAAGATGTGAATAGGTGATTTACACAAGGAGAAATTTAAAAGCTAATGAACGTAGGAGACGTTAAGATGTATTAGAAATCCGAGAAATACAAATTAAAACGGTTGTTAGCAGGTTTAGTCATAGGACCCCCAAACTTCCCAAACTGGAAACAACCCAGATGTTCATCAATAGGTGAGACAAATCGGTATTCGTGCAATAAATATTATTTAATGATAAAAAAGAATGAATTGTTGACACAACTCTCAGAAATATTTTGCCGTGTGGAAGCAACCAGACACAAAAGACTACATGCTGTAGAGTTGCGTTTATATGAAGTTCTAGAAGAGGCAGAAGTAATCTGTAGTGATAAAAATCAGATTGGTGGCTGTGGGGAGCAGGGAGGGGAGATTGAGAGCAAGGGGCACAGGGAACATTTTGGGGTGATGAAAATGTTTCACATTTTTATTTGGATTGTGTTTACAAGTACATATATGTCAAATGTGTTAATATTACTGAATGCAAATTGTGCCTTGGTAAGATTTATTTCTTTTTAATTTTTTAAAAGATTTTATTTATTTGAGAGCGAGAGAGCATGCAAATGAGAGAGAGCATGAGTGGGGGCGGGGGGGAGAGGGAGAGGGAGAAGTACTCAGGGCTCCATCCTAGGACCCTAAGTCCCAGGAACCCAAGATCACGACCTGAGCCAAGGGCCGATGCTTAACCGACTGAGCCACCCAGGCGCGCAGGTAAAGTTGATCGATAAACAACATTATAGGGGCACCTGGGTGGCTCAGTCGGTTAAGCATCCGACTCTGGATTTTGGCTCAGGTCTTGATCTCAGGGTCCTGAGTTCAAACCCCACGTTGGGCTCCACGCTGGGTGTGGAGCCCACTTAATAGATAAATAGATAGATAGATAGATAGATAAAACAATGTTATAGCTTTATATCATTTAGATTGTTAAAATGAGACAGCTGGATAATGCCAGGAATTGGGAGAGTACAGGGGTCCACGGCTGGTGGGCTTGTGGAGAGGGTGGCCTGTGACTCCAGAGCAAGTCATACCCTGTGAATAATCTCAAAGAAAACTCTTACAAGGTAGAGAGGCAAGAAGACATTCACTGTAGAGTTATTTACCAGGGTGGGGAGTTGAAAACAATTTGGGTGTCCATTCCTGGGGAAGTAGATAGATAAAATGCGGATGTACACCCTGGGGGCGCACCCTGAGGCAGCTAGGAGCAGTAGGTTAGATGTACCCAGAACAGCATGGACGGGTCTGAGAAATAAAACACTAAGAAACTGAATGAGGGACGCCTGGGTGGCTCAGTCCGTTAAGCATCTGCCTTCCACTCAGGTCATGATCTCAGAGTCCTGGGATCGAGGCCCGCATCGGGCTCCCTACTCAGCGGGAAGTCTGCTTCTCCCTCTGCCTGCCGCTCCCCCTGCTTGTGCGCTCCCTGTCTCTCTCTCTCTCTGACAAATAAATAAATAAAATCTTAAAAAAAAAAGAACTGAATGAGGTATATAACAAGATGTCATTTATGTAAATTAAATATACAAAACAATCCAAGAAATAGGCCAAAGACGTGAACAGACATTTCACCAAAGAAGAGATACGGGTGGTGGGGTGCCTGGGTGACTCAGTCAGTTAAACATCTGTCTTCAGCTCAGTTCCTGATCCCAGGGTCCTGGTATCGAGCCCCTGGAACCCCAAGTTGGATTCCCTGCTCAGTGGGGAGCCTGCTTCTCCCTCTCCCTCTGCCCTTCCCCCTGCTTGTGCGTGCACTCTCTCTCTCTCTCAAATAAATAAATAAAGTCTTTTCAAAAAAATAAAACCTATTAAAAAAAGAGATACAGATGACAAATAAGCACATGAAAAGATGTTCAGGGGCGCCTGGGTGGCTCAGTCCGTTAAGCATTTGCCTTTGGCTCTGGTCATGATCCCAAGGTCCTGGTATCGAGCCCCACATCGGCTCCCTGCTCAGCGGGGAATCTGCTTCTCCTCTCCCTCTCCCTCTGTGTGCATGAGCTCTCTCTCTCTCTCTCAAATAAATCAATCTTAAAAAAAAAAAAAGATGTTCAATATCATTAGCCATCAGGGAAATGCAAATTAAAACCACAATGAGCTATCACTGTAACACCTATTAGAGTGGCTGAAAACTAAAACAGTGATAACACCAAATGCTGGCAAGGATGTAGAGAAACTGGATCTTTTCTGTGTTCCCGATGGGAATGTAAAAAGGTACAGTCACTCTGGAAAATAATGTGGTGATTTCTTATAAAACTAAACATGCTCTTACCACAAGACAATGAATGGCTGCTTTGGGGCATATATCCCAAAGAAATGAAACTTACGTTTATACAAAACCTTTACATGAATGCTCGTATTAGCTTTATTTGTAATAGCCCCAAATGACCTGTATGTATCATAAGGGCATTATGGTTAGTAAGAAAAGCCAATCTTAAAAGGTTTTATTTATATAACATTCTCAAAATGACAAAACAATTCAGATGGGGAAGGGATTAGTGGTTGCCAGGGCTTGGGGATCAAAAGGGGGGGGAGTGTGACTATGAAAGAGTGCCATGAAGGAGACCCTTTGTGGTATTGGAACATTTCTGTATCTTTTTTTTTTTTTAAGTTTTTTTTTTTTTTAAGATTTTATTTATTTATTTGCGAGAGAGAGAATGAGAGACAGAGAGCACGAGAGGGAAGAGGGTCAGAGGGAGAAGCAGACTCCCCGCTGAGCAGGGAACCCGATGTGGGACTCGATTCCGGGACTCCAGGATCATGACCTGAGCCGAAGGCAGTCGCTTAACCGACTGAGCCACCCAGGCGCCCTCATTTCTGTATCTTGATTATGGCCGAGGTTACACAAATGTGTTCATGGGATCAAATAGAACTATGCACACACACACAAATAAGGGCATTATGAAAATTGGTGAAAACTGAATGATAAAGTCCGTCTTCTGTTTAACAATATTATACGAATGTCAGTTTCTTTGGTTTTGCTATTGCAGTACAGCTATACAATATCACTATTGGGAGGAGTCAGGGGGAGTGTTTTCAGGATGCTGTGTACTATTTTTGTCGCTTTTTGGGAGTCCCTAATTATTTCAAAATACAGAAGTGTTTTAAAAGTATATGCATGCAGTTCTACAATGCATTCTGCAAGAATGTGTAGGAACAAAGGCATGTATATTAAACATCTTAGAATGGTAGCCTACGGGGGAAGGAGAGGGAGGAGGAGTGGAGTGGATAAAAGGAAATGAACAGCTACATTAATCAAGGGACCCTGTGCTGGGAACTGAGGTGATTAACTCAAGCCTTTCTGCACCTGAGGTCCCACAGCCAGGAAAGGGGGTGGGAGTGGGGAAGGGGGATCAATAACATTAAAGGTAAGGTCTTTTTTCAATGCATTAAAGATTTTTCCCTTTCTCCATTAGAAGGCTGGAAGAAGGTTGGAGCTGGGGAGGCAGGAAAGAGGGACTGGGAGAAGGGGCGGAAAAGGGAGGGGGGAGAGGAAGTTAGAAAGGATGATAGGGAGAGAAGGAAGGGGAGGTCATGGACAGCATTCTTTTCCTGAGGGCTTGAGGCTGGTCTGGGGACGGAAGCGGTCACCGTTGCCTAAGCCCTCTGGAGCTCTGAGGCCTCATGGGGGAGGCTTAGGTTCCAGGAGCTCCTCTGAGCAGCTCTGGCTCAGAGAGACACAATGGGCTCTGTGGTGGGAACTCGAGGGTGCTGAATTTTAGCATCTGCTCCTGTCCCTTCCCCCCATTGTTGGGAAGGCAGTGCTAATAAAACTAATGGACCAGTTTTAAAGTCTTACACAAATGAAGTGCACTACCTTGGCTATAAATGCAGCATGTTTTACTCCTAAGTGTGGACGATGAGGAGGAAGGAAGAATACGGACACAAAAAGAAATAATTGAGGGAGTATGGAAAAGCCTATTGATAAGGATGCTCATAGGGATATTACTTACCATAATGAACAATTAGAAACAAGAGAGATGCCCAGTAGTAGACCTGGTTAAAAATGTATGCTACGCAAAAAAAAAAAAAGAAAAAAGTATGCTACGCTCCCGTGATAGAATACATTAAAAATGAAGGTATGCGAGAATTTTTTTTAAAAAGATTTCTATTTATTTATTTGACAGAGAGAGAGATAGCGAGAGCAGGAACACAAGCAGTGGGAGTGGGAGAGGGAGAAGCAGGCTTCCCGCTGAGGAGGGAGCCCGATGCGGGGCTCGATCCCAGGACCCTGGGATCATGACCTGAGCCGAAGGCAGATGCCCAACGACGGAGCCACCCAGGCGCCCCGAGAATTTTTAATGTTATGGAAAAGTGCTGTGATATACTGCTGTCCTAGGGAAAAGTGCTAAAAGAATACGCACTGAATAATCCTTTTTCTAAAAGTTTTTT
Organism: Phoca vitulina; assembly: GCF_004348235.1. Lineage (NCBI taxonomy): Eukaryota > Metazoa > Chordata > Mammalia > Carnivora > Phocidae > Phoca > Phoca vitulina. The sequence continues at coordinate 5,541,993 of NW_022589768.1, read as the reverse complement.
GTTTGTTTGTTTGTTTGTTTGTTTGGGGGTTTGGGGGTAGTTTTTGTTTTAGTAAGCTCCATGAACAATATGGGGCTTGAATTCACACCCCAAGATCAAGAGTTGTATGCTCCAGCAACTGAGCCATCCAGGCAGCCCCTTTTTCTAAAAGTTTTAAATGCAAACTATGCATAGAAAAGAGACAGGATAGTCACCAAAATATCAACTCACTACACTTAAGATTTGTGAGCTTTATTACATATAAATTATTTCTCAAAAGCAGTTTTAGAAAATATTGACCCAGGCTGCTTTAGTGGTCACTCTGGAGTCATTCTGGTCTGGCAGGTGAAATTATGGGTTTGTTTGTTTGTTTCTTTAAGGATTTTATTTATTTACTTTAGAGAGAGAGAGCAGGGTGGAGGGGCAGAGAGAGAGGGAGAGAATCTCAAGCAGACTCCCCAAGCCCAACTTGGGCTGGATCCCACGACCCTGAGATCATGACCTGAGCCAAATCAAGAGTCCGAGGCTAAACAGCTGGAGCCACCCAGACGCCCCTAATTATGGGTATTCTTCATTGTGTTTTGTTTTCCAACATTTTGGTAGTAAATATGTAGACAGACCACTCTATCTATTTATGGGGGAGCACTATGTGGGGGAGTCTGGCAGTGCCTTGGAGGGAAGGCGGCAGAGGACCGGTGCGGAGGCACTTAAGCCTGGCCCGGCCTGCCAGGTGGGGGAAAAGGCTGACACTTGCCCTCCGGTTTCTCCATCCCCTGGACCAGCCAGCTCGGGCCGGCTCAGCCACGAACACGCCCAGAACTGGTTGTTTCAGGAACCGCCCTGAGAGCGGCTGTTGCTTTCCTGGAAGATAGAGCCAGGATGCAGGGCCTGGAGAGGGACGAGCCAAGGTCCCTTGATAAATGCTGGATATTTATAACCATCTCTCTCACCCCTCCCGCAGATCTCTTCGTTGGGTTTCACTCTCACCGCGTGGCCCACTGCAGGTTAAAGGGATGCGGTGAGCAGTATTCACCGCGGGCGGAGACGTGGGTGGTTTCGTGGCGGTAGCTCTGAGCTCGGCTCTCACTTGCCTCGTACTGGAAACAATACTGCCATTATTGAGCGCTGACCATGTGCCAGTTGCATGCCTACATAATTGCATTTCTCACCACAACCCTGTGAGGTCTCTACTGCTCTGATGCCCACTTTGCTGATAGAGAACTGGAGGCTCAGAGAGGTTAAGGAGCCCGCCCTAGGTAACACAGCCCATTAGGTGGTAGTAGATCTACCACCTAAAAGTAGGTAGTAGGAAGGAGTCCAACCCCCGCGCGCCGGTTCCAGCTAGTGAGCCTGTCCCCTACGGGGCCCTGGACCGCCGAGGCCGGGCCTCCCAAGGTCGGGGAGGGCGCAGCCCCGCAGACCCCGCGCCTCCTGGGGCTGGCGAGCTGTCGTGCGGCCAGGTCCCGACTGGGGGAGGCGGGCACAGCGGCGAGTGCGGAGTGGCCGTCCCCGCCCGAGGCGGGTGGCAGCGGCGGGGCCCTGCTGGGCAGCGGGCGAGCCCGAGGGCGCCTCCGGACAGTTCCCATAAACAGGGGCGGGGCGGGGCGGGGCTTGGCCGCGGCCCCGCATTTCCGGGGACGCCGCGCGGGACGGAGGGTGTGCGCGGGGACACTGCGTCCCCCGGGAGTGCGTCGGGCCGGCCAGGCAGGCGGGGCGAGCCTGGGGGCGGCCCGGGAAGAGGAGCCGCGCCGGAGAGGTGGCCCTGCCGGGGGCGGTGGTCGCGCGGGGGCCGTGACCCTCGCAGGTAGGCGCGGGGGGCAGGGCGGCCGGGAGCCGAGGCCCTGGGAGAGGGACGGACGAGGGCGAGGCCGCCGAGGCCGCCGCCGCCGCCCCCGCTTCCCGCCGGGCCCCTCTCCCGAGAGGGCGCCACCTGCACGCTCTGATGGGCACCGGCGCCAGCCACTGGGGGAGCTCGTTGCCATGGCAGCGCGGGAGGCTGGGCGCTCGTTCCCATGGCCACCCGAGGCCTCGGCGCGGAGTCCTTCTAGCAGTGCCTTAAACCTACTCCTTACTCGCAGATCTGGAACGGAGAGAGAGGCGGGAATCCTGGCCCGGGCGGGGGGGAAATCATCTGGGATTTGGAAAAAGCCTGGGCCCTTCCTCGTAATGGTCGTGGTGTGGCCTTTGAATTAGGCTTTTGTCCTGGCTGTTTCTGTCTGAGTGACACGTGGATGTAGGGGTTAGGAAGGAAAGACGTTGGGATCCTGGAAATGAGGCTGATCTAGTGGCCACTCTGGAGTCGTTCTGGTCTGGCCAAAAGACTCAGAATCCCTACATCCCCCGGGGAAGGTCTTCAGCCCTCTGCTCATATTTCCCAACCTGATTGTGAGTAATTTGACTTAGGAATCATAGGATTCTTGTTAAGAGTCAAATGCTGCAAGAACGGTGAAGGGCATACTTTTTTTAAAAATTGTGGTGTTTTTTTTTTTTTTTTTTTTCCATTGATGCTTTAGAACTGAAAGAGGTTTAGGAATCCACCTAGTTGCACCTTCTTACTTTCATAAGAGAAACTGGACCCAGAGAAGTTAAATTACTTCCCAAGATGACAGTGGGTTGGGAAGGTCAGCATTTGAGGCCAGTATCCTGACTTAAAGGCTATGGCTGTTGCTTTTTTGGTTATTTTACTGAAGCTCAGGGAAGTCTGGGATAAGTCCCCTGGCAACCCTGGGGCTCAAGCTTTTGGTGACAGGTGACCTAAAGACGGGCCGTGGAGGCTGGAGCCTTGGGGAGAGCTGAAAGAACCCCTCTCCCTTGTGCGTCAGTCCTGTGCCTTGGGGCTCTTGCTTTAATATGATATCTGACAGGATGGCCTTAAATAAAGCCCCAGGAGCCGCGCATTCAGCAGCTCTCCAAAATACCGTTTCTTCTGAAGCCAACAGATCTGTTCAGACTGTATGAGCACCCTTTGGCTGCCCTAAAGCAGGGAAGTGGGACTTCCCCCATCAGTGAGGTGCCTTTTCCTTTGAAAAAGTTAAGAGGGAGGTGGGAAGAGAGATCCAGGAAGGAACACTTGAATGAATCATTTGGAAATGATTCGAGGGAGTCAGCTAGAGCAGAAAACTCACGTATTCATTTATTAAACATTTACTGGGTACCCACTGTTTGCAAGCTCTGCACTGGGGCAGAAGATTAAAAACCTGCGTTAGGCAGGCCTGGTCCCCACACTCAAGAAGCTTGTAAAAGAGATGGCCAGAGAGAAATGTGACGTGTAAATGAGCATGTCACTAGAGCACAATGCGTGCCTTAATGGAAATCTGAGCACAGGGCAGCGGAGCCCAGAGGAGCGGCTCCGGAAATCAGCTGAAAACAGCGTGAGTCTAGCCTGCACCGCCTGGGAGCCCTTCTGGGGCTCTGCCGAGGGGGCCCTGGCCAGTACCTTTGTTGGGAGACAAAGGAATGAGTGACTGAAAGTGTCTAGACAAATGTGGCCCAGGATGGGGATTCTCGGGAAAGAAGAGTTTTAGGGACCCAGATAAACTGTAAACTCTATGAAGGCAGCGACCTGTCTGTTTCCTTCAGTTTCTGCAGCGCTTACAAGGTAACACGTGGACAAGAAAGATTTGTTGAGCGGATGAAAGAAGGAAGGAAGGGAATAAAAGAGGGAGGGAATGGGGGAGAAGAGGAAGGAAGGAAGGAAGGAAAGGGACAGCAGTTTATATGATTAGGAAGAGGATGGCTGTAAGTTGAGACAAAACCCTGGTTGAAATTCTAACTACAGGTTCTGGAGTCCGATCTGGGTTCTGGTGCTACTCCTGACTTACTGCTTGTGTGACCTTAGGAAGTCCCTGAACCTCTCTGTGCCCCAGTTTCTCACCTCGGGAGTGGGGATATAGTAATTCCTATCTCTCTCTGTTGTGAGAATTACATAAAAGATTGAACAGAAAAAGCTCAGCACAGTGTCTGCCTCAGTGAGTAGTAAGTATTCAGTAATAGCCTTACAAACGTCAACTTTGCTTTAGGTGAAATAGTTTGCCAAGCAATTCATGTCAAGGTTATAAAACTACTCCAAAAATGAGATAAATAATTTCTTTTTACCTGATAAAGGCTAATTGTGAAAGGTGCCTGGGTCTGCAGATTAGCATACCTCAAAGAAATGGTTCTTTACCTTTTTTTTTAAAGATTTTATTTATTTATTTGACAGAGACACAGCAAGAGAGGGAACACAAGCAGGGGGAGCGGGAGAGGGAGAAGCAGGCTTCCCAGGGAGCAGGGAGCCTGATGCGGGGCTCGATGATCATGACCTGAGCCGAAGGCAGACGCTTAACCACTGAGCCACCCAGGTGCCCCGGTTCTTTACCTTTTTTTTTGTAGGGGGAAGGGAACAGTGATCTTTTTGAAAGCAGATGAAAGCTCTGCTCTCACCAGAGACCACATATCATTCTTAGGGTTCATAGCTCCCTGAAGCCCGCCCTTGCTGCTCATGCTGTCATGAAAGAACTGAGGCAGAATTCACAGAGGAAGAGCCTGGGAAGAGCAAGGTGGGCCTGCTCTCATTCAGGGGGTTTGTGGGGTCCCTGCAGAAACCACAGCTGGAGGAGCTGGAGCTCTGCCTATGCAGCTGGGTGGTCCAGGCCCCGGGCCCAGGTCCCCTAGAGACCCTCCTCTGCTTCGGACAAGCTGGGCCCACTTGGAGCCTCAGAGTGTCCTCCGGCCTAATGCTTCCTCACAACGCATTGATGGGGCTGCCGGGAGTCCTGGGCCAGGGTGCCTGTGTGCAAGACAGTTGTCACAGCACGGATCTTTGGTGTCCCCACACCAGCTCTGTGAGTGTTGTCTCTTAATACCACTGCTTTAGGGTGTGGCAGGTGGGGACACCTCCCTCCACCATGACCAGACAGGACAGTAGTCCTCTCTTTGGAGCTGCAGGAAATCCGTGGACCCTGCCTGTCTATCCCCCACCACCCTGATGGGCTCGCCTGTCTTGGCCCACTCTGTAGGAAGCAGTGGAACCAAGAGCAAGGTGATCTCTCTGGCAGCCACCGGGTGACCCGAGGTGACCAGGAAACTACAGGGGTCAGAGAGCCCCTCATCTTTGTGAAGGGAGAGCCTTGGGCTTCTGGAAAGGAGGTTAGTTTCCTGGGGTGGAGGAGGGGCCCTGACCCGGGCCTTCTTTCCCTTCATGGGGCAATGGCCAGGAGTCTGGAGCTCAGAGTGGGATTCAAGGAGGAAGAACTTGGTGGCAAAGGGGGCAATGGATTCCTGATTTCTTGGCATCTTGGGAAGGGAGGGGCCTCAGGCCTGATAAGCCAAAATGGAAACCAAGCTTTCCTGGATCCTTAGAACATCTACCTCCCACCTAAGAGTGGGTGCTGTGGTGTCAGAGAAGGAGAGTCCCTGAGCAGTCACTGTGCCTCTTCCGGGTGGCAGGTGCCAAGCGTCAGCCAGGCCAACCACCCAGGCCCCCTAGGCGCCCCCTGTGAGCAGGACTGCAGGCCCAGGCAGACAGGCCCCCCCACCGCCCCCCGCAACTGGTGTTGGGGGCAGGGGAGTGACAGTGGTAACGTCATGTTCTACCCTGTCAGGACTGGGACAGGTTGAGCCCTGCTGGTTGCACCCCAGCCCTGTGGGGCAGGGGGGTCCCCTCCCAGGGAGTGGCCAACTCAGGCCCCAACAGGCCCCGGCGGGGCTGGCACTGGGGCGGGGGGTAGGCTGTTCACCACAGGGAGCGCGGCGGGGCCCGGGCTGGGCAGGCCGGTTCCTTCTGCCCTGGAGAGTTGCAGACTCAGCACTGGGCTTGCAGGAGGCAGCTGAACCCGAGGGGAGAGGCCAGAAGGGGCTCCTCGGGGCCGGGCGCGTAAGACGGTTAAGTTACCGAGGTCGTGGCAACTTGCGGGTAGGGGAGGCGAGCCGCCGCCTCAGGAAGCCTGGCTCTGCTTGGGGGGCGCTCACCGGGGGCCTCACCACCGGTGCCCGGATGTCAGGGACTCTGCTCAGTTCTGCTCAGCCCCGGGAGGGAGTGCTGGCGTGCCCATCTCACAGATGAGGAAGCTGAGGCTCAGGGACATCGTGTGGCTGCCTCACAGCCCACAGAGTAACAGATGGTGCTGACATTCTTTGGACAGAACTGGCGTGCTTCGCAGCTGCATCCTACCACCTACCAGAGCCAGAAACCCAGGGACCCGTGGAGGGGTCAGAACAGAGTGGGGGGCGGGGATGAGGCCATTCCCATGTGTTGCCAGACGCTGGTTAAAAGCTGCCCACGAGGCCTGAAGGCAGCGTTGGTGCTGGCCCCCGTGAAGGCCCTGTGCTGCGGAGGGCGCTGCCCCCGGGAGGCTCCCAGCCCCCAGGATCTGGAAGTCACTGGCCGATTTAAAAGCACACACAGTGTGCCAGCTGGTGTCGCTTCCTCATCAAAATGTATTGATGCCGCTGCCCGGCCCCTGGGGAGGAGACACCAGCAGCGTGCCCAGCCAGGGCGTGGGGGGGCAGCTGCAGCTGCAGCCTGCCATCAGAGGACGGCCCAGGGCTACGAGGGGATGGTGGCAGGGGGCCAAGGCCCGGGGAGCTGGGCCGCAGCCCGTGCGTGTCTGTGAGGCCTGGCCAGGCAGCCTGCCAGCAGAGCCCGGGACGGGGAGGAGCACGGTGCCACTCCAGAGCGGGGGTGGATGGGACCTCTGGGTTCAGGCTTCACCGGGCTTTGGCAGGAGGCCCCTCCCCCGTGGCCAACAAACAAAGCAGTGACTCCCAGAGTAGAACTGTGGGAGCTGGAAAGCAAGGTTGCCCTGGGTGGGAATGAGAGCAGGCGGGCCTGGCCAGGGGCTGCCTGGCAGGAGCCATCCGTGCCCGAGGACGTGGCTGGCCTGCACCTGGGCAGGGCCTGTACCTGCAGACGATGAACGCTGAGTGATTGCTTGGGAAGCTGGCAGTGTCCTGACCATGGCCCTGCCAGCACTCTGCCCGGCCTAGGCCCGGGCCGTCTTCCTCTGTGCTAAGCAGGTTAGAGAGGCAATGGGCACATGAGTTTGTGTGCTTTACCTTTTTACCCTTCTTCTCCTCTTGTTGCCTCTTATTTCTCTTCATTCTCTCCCTCTTCTGTAGCTCTTCTCATCTTTTTAAAAAAATCTTTATTTACTTGGGGCGCCTGGGTGGCTCAGATGGGCTCAGGTGGTTAAGCGTCTACTTTTGGCTCAGGTCATGCATGATCTCTGGGCCCTGGGATCGAGCCCTGTGTCGGGCTCCTGGCTCAGCCGGGAGTCTGCTTCTCCCTCTCCCTTTGCCCCTCCCCCTGCTTATGCTTGCTCGCTCTCTCTCTCAAGTGAGTAAAATCTTAAAAAAAAAAAAAAAAAAGATTTTATTTAGAGAGTGTATGAGTAGGGGAGGGACAGAGGGAGAGAGAAGAATCCCAAGCCGACTCCATGCTGAGCCCGGAGCCCGACACAGGGTTCGATCCCACGACCTTGAGGTCATGACCTGAGCCAAAATCAAGAGTCAGATGCTTAACTGACTGAGCCACCCAGGTGCCCCTGTAGTTCTTCACATTTTGTTCTTCTCCCACCTGATCCTACAGGTGAGTTGTTGTTGTTTTTTAACCTTTTGGCTTCTTTGTTTTTGTTTTTTGTTTTTCCCATGATAACAGGTATAAGATATGAATTTACATACCGGAAAATGCACAGATCTTTAGTGTACAGCTCAAAACATGTTAACATTTGTATACACTTGTGAAATCAACACCCAGATCAAGATAGAGAATATTCTGGTCATCCCTAAAGTTTCCTTCTCTGCCTACTAGGCATGTGCCCCCTAGTCTGAACATCTCTCACCATCGAGAAGTTTCATTTGGCCCCTTTGTATATATTCTCGTACACATTTTCTCTCTCATTTTTGTGTTTTTGTCTTCCTTCTACGTGTGTCTGTGTCTGTGCCAGAGAGAGGGAGAGAAAAGGAGAGACGGGGAGGGAGAGACAGAGAGAGATGAGAGAAGAAACCCAGGGGAGGATGGGAGGATGGAAAGGGCAAGGGCTGTGTGAGTGTGAATGGGGAAAGAGAGGGCCAGGCTTGACGACTTCATCTGGCTGGCTGGGGGCACAGAAGCATTGCTTTTCTCTTCGGCTCTTATGCTGCCTTTCCAAGCCGCCCCTGAGCTCTTTATAAACCCCGATGTTCTGGCCAAGAAAGACTTGCCTACATCCAAGAGTGGCAGAGGGGAGCAGGGCACACAGCGTTGGCTTGGGAACCGCTCTTTATCCCACAGGAAGTCAGCTCAAATGAGGTCTCTCTCAGTCAGTCATCCTCCTGTTTTTTCTAGTCTGGGGGAGAACAAATTAGCATGCTAACGGAAGACAGAGGAGCCCACAAGGGCCGAGGTTGCCATATTGGGGGCATGGATTGGAGGGTACTCCTCCAGGTCCCTCATTTTGTCAGCCCTGCTAGAGTGCCAGGCTAGGCAGTGGGGGTTCCAAAGATATGACTAGTCACTGTCCTCAAGAGACTCGCTACCCAGTTGGCATACGACATACTTGAAGCATTTGAGCAACCACGAACAGGGTGTAATTACCCACCAAGCAAGGCCGCATCAGCCTCTGCCTCTTCTCCTCAGGGATGAGCAGAGCAGCCAGACAACCCGTGTGTTGCCAAGACACTGGGGCACACCAGCCTCGCTGCCATTTGGGGAGCGAGCTGATGCAGAGATCCGGGCAGCCACCAGCTGCTAATTGAGCACGTGCCACTCACCAGCCCCTGTTCCGGTTAAGAACGGTAAGGAGAAGCCCAAAGGAAATGCGGTAGCTAGTACCTTGATTTCAACAAGGTTTCTCACAATTGTTTCATAATATTCTTGTGGATAATATGGAGAAATGTGGGCTGAGGAGTGCAGGTCGGAGGACACATAGCTGGTTGTTCAACCTACAAAGGATATTGATCAGTTTCCACCCTGATAGAGGTCTCTAGTGGCCCTGGGCTCTGCTTTTGTCCCCCTCCTATCTGATTTTTCCCCCCCAAAACTTACAAACCCCTGAAACACCTGGAACTTTTCTGTATCAACTAATTGTTAAAACTTTGTGACAGTCACACTCACTCTAACACACACACACACACACACACACACACACACATTTTTGCTGAATCATTGGAAAGTAGGTTGCAGACATGACACTTCACCTCTACAAACTTCAGCAGGCATCTCTGAAGGATGATAACATTCCCCTAAAACCACAGTGCCATTATCATACCAAAGAAAATGAGCAATAGCGCCGTAATACCTAAGACACGGTGCATCGTAACATTTTCCCCAATTCTGAATGGCTTTCTCTTTTTTTTCTTTCAAGATTCCATCAATGTTCACATGTTTCTTCTGGTTATCATGTCTCTTTTCGTTTCTTGACCTAAAATAGTCCCTTGTCTTTTTTATCTTTCACCGGGTTGAGCTTTTTGAAGAGTCCAAGCTAGTTTTCTTTGGTATCTGATTGTGTCCTTATCATTAGATCTGGGTTTGCCAGAAGTGCTCCAAGGACCGATGATGTTGTGTATTTCTTATTGCATCATACCAGGAGGTAAATGCATCAGGCACTTGCATTACTGGTGATGCTGCTTTATTTATTTTTTTAAAGATTTTATTTATTTATTTGAGAGAGAGAGAGGGAGAGCATGAACAGAGGGAGGGGCAGAGGGAGAGGGAGAAGGAGACTCCCTGCCGAGCAGGGAGCCCCACAAAGGGCTCCATCCCAAGACCCTGGGATCATGACCTGAGCCAAAGGCGGGCTCTTGACTGACTGAGCCACCCAGGCGCCCCTGGTGATGCTACTTTAGGCCACTTGGTTAAGGTAGTGGCTGCCAGAGTTCTGCCCCAGAGATACATTTTCCTTTTGGTAATTAGTAAGTCACTTGTAGGACAGACTTTGAGACCTTGTTCATATACAGTTTCCCAAAAATCTTCTACCCAGTGGCTTAGCATCCACTGATTACCCTTGCTTGAATCGAGGCTTTCTGAAGTCTACTCTTTCTTCTACATTCATCAGCCAACATTCTTCTATAAAGAAAAGCTTCCTTTCTACCTCTTTTCTTTCTCTCTGTGTGTTTTCCTGAGTTTCACTGCAGACTAATGGATTGTTTTATTTTGATACATTAGGACCCATTACTTCAGTATGCTTTTTGAGTCTCAAATTATCTCAGGTTTAGTCATCAAGCTGGGCCCATGTCCTTTTGACGTGACCCCATTAGTCTTTCATCACTTCCTTGCTTTTTGGCCCAACAAAATGTCCCAGGCTTGCCTTCCCCAGGACACCTGGTACCTTTTGTTGGGGAGTGGGTAATAGGTCTGCTCATCTAGTATTTTTTTTTTTTTTTAAGATTTTAAGTAGTCTCTACACCCAACATGGGGATTGAACTTACAACCCCAAGATCAAGAGCCTCACGCTCTACCGACTGAGCCAGCCAGGCACCCCTGACACCCAATATTTTTTATCAATGACTCGGATAAAGGCTAAGAAATGATTACCAAATTTACTGATGATTCAAAACTGGGAAGGGAAGTCAAATTCTATGATAATAGAATGAATACTCAAAATGACCTCAATAGGATGAAAGTTGGACCAGAACTAGTAGATTTAAAGGAGATCAATATGAAGTCCTGTGCTTAGGTTGAAAATGTTAATTGCATAATTTGAGGTTTGGGGGAACTCTTTACTAGATGAAAGTTGATATAGAAAAGTAGCTCTGGTTGTTAGCTGACATGAGCCAGCAGTATTGCATGACTCTTGGGTTACATCCATCCATTCATTCATTCATTCATTCGTGTAGCCAGTACTTATTGAGGGTCTGCCATATGCCAGGCACTGTTCTAGAAGCTTGGGCCATGTTAGTTAACTAGCCGAATAAGCAAAAATCCTGCCCTCCTTTGGGGCGCCTGGGTGGCTCAGTCGGTTAAGCGTCTGCCTTCAGCTCAGGTCATGATCCCAGGGTCCTGGGATCGAGCTCTGCATAGGGCTTCTTGCTCGGCGGGGAGTCTGCTTCTCCTCCTCCCTCTGCTGCTCCCCCTGCTTGTGCTCTCTCTCTCTCTGTAAAATAAACAAAATCTTTAAAAAAAAAAAAAAAATCCCTGCCCTCCTCAGTCAACATTCTTGGTGCTGGGGAGTGGGGTCAGGTGGGGATTTCAGGCAATAATGAAAAACCACAGCAAAGGTGATGAGTGCTTTGAAAAATTTTCTCCAGGTAAGGGGATATGGGTGGAAGTTCAGATTCTTCAAGAAGGTGATCTTTGAGCAAGGATCTGAAGGAAGCAAGGGACTCAATCATGTGGCTATCTGGGGGAAGAGTGCCCCAGGCAGAGGGAGTAGCCAGGACAAAGGTCCTAAGAGGAGTGGTTGGGGGTGTGCCTGAAGTAGAGTGAGTAGGGGGAGAGCAGTGGAGGATGTGGTGGGGTGAGGATGACACAGGGCCTTGTACACCACTGTAAGTCTTTGGCTTTTATTCTGAGTGAGACAGGGAACCCTTGGAGGGTTTCAAGCAAAGGAGTGGCCTCCGGCCATGACCTTACTGGTTTTGAAAGATTCTGGTTGGGCGCCTGGGTGGCTCAGATGGTTAAGCGTCTGCCTTCGGCTCAGGTCATGATCCCAGGGTCCTGGGATCGAGCCCCACATCGGGCTCCTGGCTCAGCGAGGAGCCTGCTTCTCCCTCTCCCTCTGCCTCTCTCCCTGCTCATGCTTTCTCTCTCTCTCTGTATCTCTGTGTCTCAAATGAATAAATAAAATCGTTTAAAAAAAAAAAAAAAGAAAGATTCTGGTTGCTGAGTTGAGAATAGTTTGCAGGGAAGCAGAGGTAGCAGTTAGGAGGAACTTGCAGTAACCGGGAGAAAGAGGGTGCTGATGGTGACCCCACACACACACGGGGAGGTGGTGAGTGGTCAGATTATGGATTTCCTAGTGGGTCAGATGTGAGGAAATGAAAGAAAGTAGTTAAGCAGCTTGAAGATGGACTTGCCTTTAAATGAGATGGAGAAAGCTCACATAGGAGGAACCCATTTTGGGGAGGGAGAGGGGAGAGATCAGGAGCTTAGTGTAGGACATGTTGGATATGAGATGCCTGTCGGACAAGACAGCCCGGTAGAAATGTTGAGGCCATCTGGAGTTCGGGACAGAGGTCCTGACTGCAGAGAGAAGCCTGAGTATAATTGGCTAAGAAACAGATTGACACCATTAATAGAGGGAAAGTGTCCAAGGCCTGCAATGCTAGAACCTCTGGTGGTTGGTGCTGCCCACATCCTGTGTGGAATTGTGTGTCCAGTGCTGGGAGCCCCTTTATAAAAAGGGTGCTACTAGCCTGGACCGTGTCCACAGAAGGGTGTTAGGATGGTGGAGGTACAGAAATCACAGAGCATGAGGAACCCTGACTGGGAGAGGAGACCTGGGACCATGTGGGTGCTGTGCCCATCTCCTGACAGCCACCCTGTGGGGGAGGAAGTGGCAGGCCCTGGCAGTGGGGTGAAAGCAACAGGTGGTGGCTCTGAGGAGGCTAGTTATGGCTGGGGGTGAAGAGGAACTTTCCAGCCAGTTTCTGGAGAAACCATCACCACTGCCAGGAAATGACTAGCCTAGCGGAGGTTTTCAAACTACCTTTGACTTGAAGTACAGGAAGAATTACATTTTACTGCAATCCTGTGCACCTTTAGGAAAAGTTGAAACACGTTTCCCAACACTTTCTGATCTTCCGTGATCATTGCACTTTGATATTTGCTATTCTGCCTTTTTCCTTAAGTTTTATTTATTTGAGAGAGCGCGCGTGAGCACAAGCAGGGGGAGCAGCAGAGGGAGAGGGAGAAGCGGCCTCCGCAGGGAGCCCGACCTGCTGCTGGATCACAGGACCTCGGGATCACGACCTGAGCAGAAGGCAGACGCTTACGGGACTGAGCCACCTAGGCTATTCTGCTTTTTTAATGCTGATAGGGACCCACTAGGGGGTCCAGTCTGCAGTTTGACCCCCGCCCCGTCCAGTCTCAGCAGAACTAAGCCCCATCCCTGAGGATGTTAGGAGCCAGGAGGAGTGTGGTGGGTGCCTGTGGGATTCCACTCCAGCCTGAGGGAGTACTTTCACCTGCCAGGCAACGTGCAGCCTGTGGAGGAGGTCAGTCGTCCTTCACAGTACATTACATGTAGTTATCCCACTTAAGCTAATCTTGCCCGCCCCTCCAAGGTTTGGCTTCGTATGGACATCTAGACGGGGATGACCCCGCAGGGTACCTAGATCAAGCTCTGAGCCTGGAGTGAACGCCCAGCCAAGACCTAAGGTGGGTTGACCCGTGCAGAAGTGAGGCTCAGAAGCAACTAGCCTCGTCACCAGCACGGGCTTGGCCGATTCATTTGGTCACGGGCAAGTGGGTGCCAGGAGCACCAGCGTGGGGGGTGGAAGGGGTGGAGACCAAGGCCCGACCCTCGGGAGGCGCCCAGGGAGAGAGACCCACACGTTTTCCCCACGGCACGCGCTCAGGGGGTTGCAGAGGAGCCGGAAGGGGTCGGGGAGGCGGTGGGAGGGCCTGCGAGGCGGGGGAGAAGAACCACGGGTCCGCTCTCCGCGCCCGCGTGCTCCTGCGGCCTCGGCGGCGACTGGTTGGCGTCCTCCAGGCGCGCACCGAGCGCGCGCAGCACGCGGCCACCCCTCGGGCCTCCGGCGCCCCGAGCGAGCAGGGGGCGGGGCGGGAGCGGAGCGGGAGAGGCAGGGCCAGCCGCCGACTTCCTCCTTCGGCCCCGCCCACCGAGGGCCACGTGACAGTAGCTCCCCCCCACCCCCCCTCAGGTCTAGCGGGCGGGGCTGCAGCCCGCGAGTCAAGTTGAGCCACCTGAGCCGGAGCCCGGAGGACGCCGTCGCTCCCCGCTGTCCGGAGCTCCGCGATGGGCCGGGGGAGCCGACCGTGCGCCCCGCGGGGCGCCCTGCCGCCCCGGCCGCCGCCGCTACTCCTGCTGCTCCTGCTGCTGCTGCCGCCGCCGCCGACTCCGGCGCTCGCCCCTCGGATCAGCCTGCCTCTGGGTGAGCGCTGGGGCGACCCCGCGGGGGCGCGGGCTGGGGTCGGGGGGAGGGGAGGCGGCCGGGAGGTGCCTGTGCGGAGGCTGCCGTGACAAAGGAAGGAGGGAGGAGGGGGCCTGTCAGAGGCTTGGGGTCCATTAGGACCCCTCCTTCTTTCAGAGCGCTGCGGGGAGGGAGAGAGAGGAGAGGGCAACTGTGGGGCCGCGGGCCCCTTTCTTCCCTTCCTTTAGAGGGCGGGGGGGGGTCTCGCGCCCGCTCAGCGTCCAAGCTCGCCCCTCGGTAGGGCGTCCTTTGCGGCGGTGGCAGCCCCCCCCCCCCCCCCCGGTGCTGGCTACCCGCTGGTCCGCCTGCCCATCTGCTTGTCTTTGATGCTGACCAGAGCCAGCCGCGGTGCCGCCCCCGAGGGCGTCTCGGGGTGGAGGGGACCGTGCTTGCCGTCCCATAAACACTGGGGTTCTGGTATTCCAGCAAGTCGCAGCAGGACTCCCGAGCCGCAGCGGGACAGGAGTCCCATCTTCCCTCCCAGCCCTTCACCCTGGCCTATCGGCGCTGCCCCGGCCCGAACGTGGTGGGATCCCTCCGGGGCCCGAGAGCGATCCTACCAGGGATGGGGGCTGCTCTGTGACTCCTAGGCCCTGAGAGAGAATCCTCCTGGGAGTACCATCCTCATTGGTGAGGTCCCTCACCTGGTGCTCATGCCTGCTACTGTGGCCCCTGGCTCTCCCCTGTCCCTACCCCTTTACATCTTGTTGCTTCTCCAGCTTCTCTTTGAAATCAGAGGGACCCGGATTCCAAGCCCATTTCTACTACTGGGCTAGTAATTCCCTTCTCCCTGTGCCCTGGTTTGCTCATCTGCAAAATGGGCACAGTTGTAGGTACCTTGCAAGGCTGTCTTGGAGATTTCATGAAACTAGCTGAGTTCTGTGGGCACAAGCTTTATAGGGGCTCGGTAGATGTTGTTTCTCCAAGCCCTTTAACTTGTTGTCACACTGGGAGAATTAGAATAAAAGACGTATGAATTAGAGGTTACATATTGAAAGGAGACCGGACTTCCTTCTCTCTACTGCATCCCCACCCCTGAAAACATTCTGTGTACAAAAGGGAAGAGTAGCAGAATCAGCACTTAGATTAACTCAGGGTGCTTGTGGCCCTGAATAACCCTGTCTGAAACATTGCAAGACCGTGCTGAGAACATAGCCTGGGTTCAAATCCTGCCTCCACCACTTAGTAACCATGTGACCTTGAGCAAGCTACTTAACTCTTCCCGGGCCTTGATTTCCTCATCTTTAAAATGGGATAATAATAGCACATACCTCAAGGTTGTGAGGATTAAATCAGTTTATGTTTGAAAAGTCCTTAGGACAGGGCTTGGTACATGGAAACCGCTCCATAAGTGGTAGCTGGCATTATCGTTAGTGTGAAGCACAGGCTTCATTCCCGCAATCCTGCACAGAGCCAGGGTGACTGCCTGGGGTGGGGGTGGCGCTGGTGTGTTCATTTGACCACAGTCCCTTGGGTGCTGCTCCATCTCATTAAGTGAGGATAAACAAGTGCATCCGGACCCGGGCCTACTGCCTTGCCACTTTCTCGGTTGTGGCCACAACTCCCTTTGTCCTTAGACCCTCTTAGCTCTGGCAGGAGGGCAGTAAAGTGGGAACAAATGTTCTGGAGGACTCCATTTATGGCCCTGGGCTAGCTCACAGAGCCATCGCAAGCGCAGCTAATCTTGCGTCCAGCTCTGGAACTGGACGGGGACCACCCAGAGGGTAACTGAAAGGCAGAACTGGGGAGCCGTGAGGGGGAACCAAGAGGGCCTGCATCCTGAGAGCGGCTAGAACACTTGGTTATTACCCACATAGCTCTCAGACCTGGCCCACTTCCACAAATCTGTGACTGTTGCCGGGCTCTGTCGCACACCAGCGTCCCCCGCACAGGTCAGTTGGTACTCTGGTCTGGATGTCTGTGCATTCCCCTCTCCCAGATCCTTAGGTGAAAATCCACACTCCCAGAGCACTGAGACACAGGTTCCCCTGTTAGGACTGGCACAGATGCACGGCACAAAGGTGTCCCTTGAGAGGTTCAAAGGGCCTAGAAATGCAGTCGATACTCTGCTTTCCAAGCTGTGGCTCCTAGAAGAAGACAGAGCTTCTGCTGTGTTCCTGAGACTGGGTCTGCCCAGAGGGAGCCTCTTTCTCTAGTCCCCCCAAAGCCCTGGAATAGTTAGCAGCACCCAGCACCTGAACTTGTGAGCACACATCCATACTTTACTGATATGGACCACACCCCAGAGGGCCTGCCTCCCTAGACTTCCTCCTGGCCCTTGATATTGGAAGCCCCAGAGGGGAATGCCCTGGTGACTGGGCAGGCTCACCTTTGGAGCGTGGCTGCAGGCAGCTTCCTGCCTCATCTTTGGGGGCTTGTTAGATGTTCCTGGCAGCGTGCCTATCCTGCGTAGGCCTGAGGTGACCATGGGGACTCTGGGCACAAGGGCCCGTGGCCCCTCCCTCACAGAACAGGGAGAGAGGCATGGAGGGAGAGACTGCACCTCCCTTTCAGGCTACCTGTCCTCCCCTACTGCATTCCCACCCAAGCTCCCCAAGGGCCCGGATGCCTAGGGACAGTGAGCTGTGTCTGTGGTTTGAAACAAAGTCTCTGGAAGTGGAGCGTCCAGTTCGTGTGTGGGGTCCTTCCTAGGGAACTCTCCTCATTGCTGTTAATCCGCAGCAGATTCCTGGGACCGTGAAGGAGGGGATCCCCCATTTGTGGTCTCGTCCAGTGGCCAAGAGTGGGAGGGGAACTGGGGACTCCAGGGCCAGCTGGACAAGGAGAGGCCTTAAAGGGAAGTTACTTGTCTCTGTGGAAGGAATGCTTCAAAGAAGTGTGTGGAATTTTGGTTCTCTTGCGCTGGAAAGCGTAGTTTGACGTTCCAGGACCAAAGGCTCAGAAGAGGAGGGCTGCCGGGGCGCCTGGGTGGCTCAGTCGTTAAGCGTCTGCCTTCGGCTCAGGTCATGATCCCGGAGTCCTGGGATCGAGCCCCACATCGGGCTCCCTGCTCTGCAGGGAGCCTGCTTCTCCCTCTCCCACTCCCCCTGCTTGTGTTCTCTCTCGCTGTGTCTCTCTCTGTCAAATAAATAAATAAAATCTTAAAAAAAAAAAAAAAAAAAAAAGAAGAGGAGGGCTGCCGAGTGGAAAGAATGGCGCCGGGTGTGTGAGCGGCAAGGCCACTGCCCCCCAGCCGGGCTGTGTAGAAAGAAACAAAGCAAACCTCCTTTGGCTCATGAAAGTCTTATTGAGTTCCCTTATTTGGGCAATTAAGAGGAGTTATTAATTTCCCCCTGCCCCAGAAGTGCCTGTCTGGAAAGGTCTGGACACAGTGTTTCCAAACCAGATTGGAAATAAATCCATAGGCCTTGCGAACTGCAGTCAACAAAACCCCATTGAGCTGGGGAACTGGGCATTGGACAAATCAGCGGCCTGTCCTCTGACCCCGGAGTGGACACCCAGGGTCAGGGCTGCCCCGAGAAGCCCCCAGTGCAGGCCACTTTCAGAGTCTTGCTGGCTGGTGACAGGCCTTCCTCCTGAATGTGGCCTCAGCTCCACATGAGCGTTTGTCTTCAGCTCTGTCCCAGGGCCTGGCATCTTCGTGGCCCCTTCAGAGCCAAGTGGAAAGCGCTGTGAACTATGGGCGCTACTAGCCGGGCTTTGAAGACTCACTCGCCCCCTAGCTGCACCACCTGGGGCAAGCCGGGGATAATGGCAGGACCCATCTCCCAGGGCTCTGAGCGGATTACAGGAAATAATGTATGGAAAGTGTTTGGCCCAGTGCCTGGCACGTGCTCCGTCCCCAGTAAAAGGTAGCGGCCTCCGTTCTCTCTGGTGGAAATTCCCTGCCTGCCTCGCTTGGTGAGGTTATTTGCATCCATTTGGGTGACACTGAGCGCTGGCTGTAGGCAGGCCCGCTGCTAGCTGCCAAGACCTGCCAGGTCAGAGAATGGCATAGTGCAGGTCCCACCCCCTGCTCTGGGGTGGAAGACAAAGCAAGTCACCCAAGGGGTCCTGCTGAATTTAGTGCACTTTTTAAGTGCTCCTGGTTCAGCTCTTTGAAGTTGTTCTTTCCCCCTAAGAACTTCCTCTGCCTGGGGGTGGACCGCACCTCTCCCTCTGCCCTGCCCCTCACTGGTTCCACTCTGCCCTGTGCATAACCCACATTCAGCTGGGTGTCGAAATGCCTGTAAGCCAGCCCAGCAAAACTCTAAGCTTGCACAAGTTTGGGGGCACATCTGGATACACCTGCACGTTCATCCTCCACGCAAGGGAGACAGAAGATGGCACAGAGCCTGGGAAAAGGCTGGACTCGGCTTATGTAGTCGCTCTTTCCTTTGTCCCCTTCTAGAGGCTGTGGCCCGACCCCCACCCTGCCGTGGGTGCTCAGGATGGGTGGAGAGGCCTCTGATGGGGCCCCCCCCGTGGGCCCCTGCCCCTCCTCCTTGCATTCTGTCCTCCCGGCCAGGCTCCGCTGTGTCCAGGGTGGAGAGTGGCTCACATGGAGTTTGCCGTCTTGGGACAGATGCCCGAGGTCCCGTAAAGGCTCCACCCCATCTCCCGCCATCCTCAAGGCCATAGGCGAGCCTTTTCTCTGTGCCTAGCCCTATGCAGTCTCCCTGGTCCTTTTCTAGCCGCCACTCCTCTGTGAGCCTCTCCGGTTCGGGGCAGGACCACCTGCAGCCCTGAGGTGGCACAACCGGTGTCCTCGCGTTTGTGTTGCAGTGTTTCGTGTCTAGAAGAAGGTAGAAAGTAAGGTAGTGGGTATAGAGCTACTGTGGGCGCCAGGCTTAGTTGTCTTGTTTCCCCCTACACGGTGGGTAAAGTTATCCCCATTTTACAGATAAGACAGCTGAGGTTCAGAGAGGTGAAGTATTTTGTCCAAGGCATATGGCTCTGCCTCCCTGAGATTGAATGGAATCTCAGACCCCTCCCTGGACCAGAGTACCCTGAATTGGGACTTAGCATTCAACGTGTTCTCTGTGGGATCTCTCTGCTCTGCACTGATGGGTCCTCTGAAAAGCCCATCTTGACGGTTAGTAGGGTTCAGAGAGGTGGGGCTGTGGGGAGGGGGTTTCAGTGGGTCCAGTAGACAGAAATTTCTCATTTTATCATAACTGCTACTAAACGGGGGCCAAATGAGCAGACTCCTCTCCTTTTTGGCCTCCCCTTGCTCATCCTCTGAGGGGTGCTAACAGACAGGAAAGAAAGCTGCCCAGGTTGGGGCACCCACCGTGTGCCGGGTGCTGGAGGTGGGGTCGCTGCATCCTGTGGGGGGCCCGAGGCTTGGAGAAGCTAACTCACGCGGTCAGGGTCATGCGACTAGAAAGGTTTGGGGTCAAGCTGTGGGCTACAGCTCTCTGACTCGAGAACCACATTGTGTCCGTTAGAACAGCTGCTTCCAGCCTCAGTTGTGAAGTGCGGGGAAGCAGCAGAATGGCCCAGCTTGGCCCTGGAATAGTTGATAGGTTACGTTTGTCCATCTGGTAAAGAGACATACGGAGGTCACTCCCTGGATGGGAACGGGATCCGGCTGAGGCCCCGGATGGTGTGGCCACGATGGAAGTACGGTCCACTCAGGAGACCAGGAGCAAACATCTCAGACACAGGTTTGCATCCTGCGGCGGGGGGGTGGGATGGCAGGCCAGAGCCAGCACGGAAGTAGATTTTCTTTGGCCTCCAAGTGTTTTAGGAAATCTTAATTAGTTGCTGATATTTAAAACTCAGGAAATGTAAGGTAAAAATCCAATTTTCCAGTTCTTCTGAAGTTCTGGCAAGGCTGGGCCCCCGGTCCACTTGGCAACATGCATCTGGGGCTGAGCACTAGCCACCTCTTCAAAGGGGCTCCTGCCTCCGGGCGGCTGGAGCCCCACCTGCCCTTGTCCCCTCTCTTCTGCATGAGTGGGCTGCTGAGGTGGCCAGAGTGTGGGTATTTACTCAGAGCAAGGGTGGGGAGAAAGGAGGGTGGCAGGAGGAGCAGGGGCGGGTACGGATAGGGTCAGTCCTGATTGTTGGTGGCCCCCTAATCTGGGAGCAGGACTTGGCACTTTTCCACACTGCATTTATCTGGTCTTTGCGGCAGCCCGGTGAGGGCTCCCTCTCAGGGACAGCAGGTCCCTGTTCCGAGCTGCACAGCTGGTCAGTGATAAGTCAGGACTCACACGTGGGCAGTGCGGCTCCCCTTTGCAGCCCTTGTGACCTCTCTCCTGTCTGTCAGCTGTCACGCTTCTGTCTGGGCCCCGAGCTCACGGGACTGAGTGCTCAGTGCTTTGGGGAGGGGGCTGAGCAGGGCAGTGCTTCTCAGACACGCTCTTGTGAGCGAGAGGCTTCGGGACCTCTAGGCTGTCCTCTTGGAATCTCAGACCCCTCCCTGGATCAGAGTACCCTGAATTGGGACTTAGCATTCAATGACATGTTCCTTGGACCTTACCTGGCCAGATGATACAAATATGAATAAGCGCGTCCTGCTCCTCAAGGAGCTCTCGACTGGGTGGAGGAGACAGACACAGAAAGCCATCGGCAAACCACGTGGCCGGTGCACCGTGAGAGGTGTGAAGGGGAAGTGACGGGCGCAGAGAGGGGGCCCTCGCCCAGCTGGGGATTCAGGAAGTCCTCCTGGAGGAGGTGAAACCAAGCTGAGTCTCAGGATGAGTAGGAATTGGTGAGAAGGAAGGGCGTTCCAGGCCTTGAGTAAAGGCGAGAGAAATAGGACCTTGAGTTGCAGCTTGGTGTCTCTCCGTTGAAGCAGGGGAGGGAGATGTGGCGAGGGCTGGCGAGTTAGGGGCTTGGACGGTGGGGCACACTGAGGTTGTCCATACCTGATGGACCAGGACAGTTCCCCGAGAGCCCTGTGGCTGCAGCACAGAGGCCGGGCTGGGGGCAGGGGCCTGTTGGGGGGCTGTCGTGGTATCCCAGGCGGGAAAGGGGGTGGCCTGGTTCAGGACTGTGGTAGCAAATGGGATAGGTTTGGCAAGTATTAAGGAGGGAAAATTGGCAGGATTTGATTATGGATGGGATGTCCGTGGGGTGAGGGAGAGGGAGGAAGGAACCTGTCCAGGTTTCCAGTGGGTGACGCAGGGCATGAGAGCCCAAGCCGAAGGGGGCAGTGGTGGGCGGTGGTCATGGCCAGTCTCCCGCTGGATGGAAGATCTGCACTGATGGCGAGATTTGGGGTTCGCCAGTGTCTGGATTGTTGAAGCGATGGGTGTGGGTGTGTGATCTCGAGGCCAAGGGCAGACCCCAGGGAACAACATGAAAGAGCAGACTCCAGAGCGATGGCAGTTAGGTTAATGACACAGACGCCAGAGCTGCCAGCCCAGGTTCCAATCCCGGCTCCACCACTCTTCCTAACTGGCTGATTGCAGGCAGCTCTCCCCTGAAAACCTCAGGTGGTCAGGCCTCCTTCACAACCACCTTGCCAGGACTCCATGCATTCAATCCATTGAAAATGTGTAGTAGATGCTCTGGTAAATTAGCTCTTGGAGGGATGGAGGCCCAGAAGGAGTGGCAGGGAGACGGGAAGTGACCCTTGAGGCCATTGTGGCCCACACCGGGGGACAGGGGGCCTCCACCAGGCCCGGTGCTGCAGAGGCCATGCCCTTCAGTGTCTGAAGGTTGGCAGTGAGGTGATGCCTGGCCCCTGGCGAGTGTGGGGCTGGTTGAGGCCTGACTCTCCCAGTCGGGGTGAGTGGGAGGTGAGGAATGGAGACAGCTCTGGGCGGCTCTTCTCTTCAGGAGTTTGGCTGCAAAGGAGAGTAGGGAGGCACATAGATTTCTAGGCTGAATATTGAAGGAAAAAAACGGCTTTCTGAGAGGCAGAGGTTGACAACACGGGACTTGGCCTCGGAGGAGATAGGGAGGCAGTGGGAAATTGAGGTTGTCCATACCTGATGGTCCCAGTTTCTTTTTTTTTTTTTTTGTAAAGATTTTATTTATTATTTATTTGACAGAG
>NW_022589768.1:5313421-5519911 GCF_004348235.1 Phoca vitulina | reverse complement strand
ATTATTTATTTGACAGAGAGACAGCGAGAGAGGGAACACAAGCAGGGGGAGTGGGAGAGGGAGAAGCAGGCTTCCCGTGGAGCAGGGAGCCCGATGCGGGGCTCGATCCCAGGACCCTGGGATCATGACCTGAGCCGAAGGCAGACGCTTAACGACTGAGCCACCCAGGTGCCCCTGGTCCCAGTTTCTTCAGAAAACAGGAGACGTGTGTGAGAGGAGGAAGGTGGACTCTTGGGCAGTCGGGAGAGGGGTTATTAGGGAACCGAGGAGCTGCCCTTGGTCCTGGTGGAGGGGACGCTGCCGAGGTGATGACAGCTCATGACAGGTCCTGGGTTAGGGTACACGGTGGGGGGGTGCCTTTGAGGGGCGAGGGGCCACCTGGTGATTCTGGCAGGAGCTCTTGGCCCACTCGCTGGAAGCCATAGGCACGGCCATTTGGGAAGTGGGCTTCCCTAAGTGTGCCTGCCCCAGGAACAGGGGATGCTTCTAGGCTGGGTTCCTTTGACTTCTTACCTCTTTCTTGGTTACCCCAGCATAGGGAGGACTTTTGGCCCACAGCCCCTCTTCCCCTGCAGAGAGTAATCCTTCCCTGCTTGGGGGCTCGGCCCGGTAGTGGCCTGGTGACAGTTGTTGGGCCCACCGCTTCTGGCCCCTCGGGCCGCCCTGCCCCAGCACTTGGGCGGGGCGGTGTAGAGCAGGATGTGCGTCCCGGGCGGCTGACGTGCCCTCATTTGCTGCTGAGTCAGCAGTCCTGCCCTAGGAGTGGTGCTCCTACAGGTACAAGTGGGTCCAGGAGTCCAGTGTGACGCCTTGGGGAGGAAGAGGTGCTCTCACGGAGCCTCTTGGGAGGCTCCCAGGGACTTGTCCTGGGGCCCAGACCCCTCTCTGGGGACTTTGTGGTTGGAGCTGAGGGGCAGCCAGCTGCCTCCCTGCCTTGGGGGCACCTTCCTGGCTCTTCACAGAGAAGCTGGCATTTTCTGGCCTCATCCTGCTGGGGCCTGCGGGGGGCAGGATGTCAGGGCCAGGTCAGCGTCAGCCATGGTGCCAGGAGCCACCGTGGAGAGAAAGCTGGGGTGGTGCTCTGAGTCACGGCCCTGCTGCAGCTCGCTGGTTCGGCTGGGTGGGGACCCTGCTGAGCCCGATTCCTGTCTCACCCCAGAGAGCTCCAAGCTTCCGGCTGAGTCACAGGGAAGGGGAGAAGCTCTAGCTGAGGCTGGGGGCTGAGTTGTTCCCGCATCACTTCCCGCAGAGAGAGCCCCAGGCCCCGGGGGGTGGGGGGGAGTGGGGCCCCGCAGGTCGCTCTGACGTGCCCCGTCCAGCGTGCCCTCTCCAAGGAGGCAGCCCCAGGCCAGCCCCTGTGCTACCTCCCTGGCGCCCCGGGGAAGCCACCAGCTCAGGCCTGCCCAGGGTGGATAGAAAGGTTTCATCCGCCTGGGAAAACCGGCCACAGCCTCAGGCAGACCAGTTTGCTCCCTACTGGCCCAACCCGCTGGGTGGGGGATGTGGGGGATGTGTGAGCAGCACAGACAGGCTGCCCAGGAGAGCACACGAGTCGCCCTCTCTGCCACACGGAGAGCAGCCTAGAAGCTAAGACTGCCCCCGAGGTGTGCTGACACCCCCTCCCAGTCACCTCTACACAAAAAGCAGCCCGGAGCAAACCCACAAGCCTGGACAGGCCTCGTGGTAGGGTGTGCAGATGCACGCACACGCACACGCACACGCACGCACCTCAGGCAGGGCCCACCCAGACGTCTGTGCCGTGACTCTGGAGGTGACCCCAGGCACCTGGGCTGGAACGCCACTCAGAACACCGGGGGGCAGGATCCAGCTCAGGCACACAGCACGTGCCTGCGACACCCGTCCGGCGTCAGCGGATGCGCTCTGGCCGGGGAGCCCCACGTGACCAGGTGCAGACCGGGGTTAGGAATCGCCCTGCGGCAGTTTTTTTTAACCCCGAGGACGAGGGAGGCCCAGCTCCTCCAAACAGCCCTGCTCCGCTGGCAGCCCTCGCTGGGCTGGATTTTCCTGCAGGGCTTTTGGATTTTGTTTTTGATCCACTCAAGTGTTGATCGTGTGCCAGACCCCGTGCCAGCACTCGGCTAACGTGTGCAAAGTTGTTCAGAGTAAAGCTCTCAGTAAATGTGGGTTATTATGTACGTTGTTATTTACATACATAATCTAATTTCTTCTCATAACAACCCTATGAGGAAAGGTGCTATTATCCCCATTTTACAGATAAGGAAAGTGAGGCTCTAAGATGTTAAGTGGCTTGTCCTGGTGGCAAACAGCCGGTAAGTGACAGAGGCAGCCTTTGAGCCCAGGTCTCAGACTCCGGAGCCTGTACTCTTAATCTCTGTCTCCTCAAGACTCCCAGTTGGGAAGCCAGCCCCCCGGGCCGGGGGGTACCACGGGGGAGCAAGGCCTTCAGGACGCCACGGCGTTGGTCTGAGAGGCGCGGGGCAGGGGGACAAAGGGGGAGAATGCGCAGAAGGGGAAGGTGTGGTGCCAGGGGCCCCTCGCCCCCTTCCGTCCCTTTGCCCTTGCCTTGGCTGTACTCGCAGTATGACCGGAGGAGGTGCGGCGGGGCGGGTACCGGGGCCACTGACGCCCTGGCTGTCCTTCCAGCCTGGCTGTGCTCTGTCTACGTGACCCTTGGCAGGTTTCCACTCCCTCCCAGGCCTGAGTAGGGCTGAGCGGCCCCCTGGACGGCATCTTATCTCTGACCTTCGGCATGTCTGTGTCTGGATGGATTCCAAGTGCGGCCTCCTGCCTAGCCTTCCAGCCCACCCTGGGGAGATGCCCCTGCTGTGCGGGCAGATAAGCATTGGCAAGTTTGAGCCCGCCCTTGCTTTCGGAGACCCACGAAGGGGCTGTGGAAGGCGTTGGCCTGCGTCTCCGGGACTCCTCCTCGTGAGGCCGCTGGGGGCTGTATTTTCCCCATTATCCCCGGGATGTATGTGAGACAGCCAAAGGTCAGTGACCCGGCGTGCACCGCCCTCCAGAGGACCTACGTGGTGCTCTTCAGAGGGTGCTCCGTGGGCCTCCCGCTTGAGAATCACCTGGGAGCTCGTCAGATGGCACGTTGTCAGGCCATCCTGGGTCGGCGGCGGCAGCACCCCTAGGGCAGGCCTGGACCCGGACGGGGATCAGGCCTTTTGGGTGATTTTGCTGCATCCTGCCGGTGGCCGGCCAGGGGTTCTTCGGGAAGGAGACCTCTTGAGCCAGCCTTCCACCACAGCTGCTTTTGTGCTGTGGGGTTTTGTGTAAGTTGCCTGGTCTCTCTAAAGTTTGGTTTCTTCCTCTGTAAGGCTTTGTAAGCCGTTGTAGGGCAGTCATTGGCCTGCAGGGGTTAATACCCTCCTGGGTGTGGATCTGTGCTGGCCGGCTGGAGGGGTCTCTTCAGGGGGGTGACTTCCTAGGAGCAGAGCATGAAAAGGTCAGGCTGCTTGTTCCAAAAGGTCATCAGCACACAGTGCAAGCAACACGATTCGGCCCCATTGTGTTTGGAAATTTTGTGGTTGACAGAAGTGGGGGATTAGAACTAGAAACTTTCTTTGGGCTTCCCAGCGTGTAGAGTGCTGATAGGTGGTGAGGAGTTGGGAACTGGGGGCAGAAGACCTAGAGTCTCATGCAGTTCTGGACTTAATAGCTCAAAGAGAGGCCTCGACCCCTATGGTTTCAGTACCGCAGTTTGGGCTCTGGATGTTAGGCGTGACTTTCCCCATGAATTCCCAGTGCTCCCGCGCCCCCCGCCCCCCCCCAATTTTTTTTTTTTTTTTAAAGATTTTATTTATTTATTTGATAGAGAATGAGAGGCAGAGAGCATGAGAGGGAGGAGGGTCAGAGGGAGAAGCAGACTCCCCGCCGAGCAGGGAGCCCAATGTGGGACTCGATCCTGGGACTCCAGGATCATGACCTGAGCCGAAGGCAGTTACTTAACCAACTGAGCCACCCAGGCGCCCTCCCGCCCAAGTTCTGACTTTGCTTCTAGAGCATGACAAGACTCCCAGCTGCAGAGCCACACACATTCCCCCATTGATTGCTGCACTGGTCACCTTGCATCCTCATCTTCCCTCACCAGGGGATATCATGGGGAGCGGCCTTGGGAGCTCTGTCATCCTGTTTGCTGGAGGGATGCTATCCATCCCATGTCCCATTGGCTTTGCTAGGACGTCCCACCTGCGGGCTTCCTTCAGCATTAGTGGCTAGGCAAAAGGCTTAGCTTCTCCAGAATGGCTGCCGTGTGTTCCTTCTCTTGGACAGCAAGAACAGGGTCACTTCATTTCCCTTTTCTCCTCAGCCACCAGGAGGCTCGGCATTAAAGGCACAGCCCATCTCTAGTAGCTGTGTGAAGATCTCTTCTGACCTGCCTGTGTGAATATGCCCTTACTCTCCGGTTTAGGTGTTTTCCTTGGATTTGTGGGGTTTTTTTTTTTTCCTCTGTTCTTGATTTTAGTGTTTATGTTTCACTACGTTCTTTTCTTTGTTTTCTTGCCCTTTGTGGAACCAGGCTGGGGGTACGTAAAAACACTCACCATGTAAAAGCACACGAAGCTGTCTTCACAAGTGCTTTGTTGGCATGTTGCTCCTTTTGCTCCCTTAGCTTCATGAGACCGTGTCTGTTTGCGTGGTCATAATCTATTGGTCAGATAGGAGATACCTGAGGCCGGGCAGGGTGGCTCATTTCTGCTTGTTTTTCTTTTCTTATCAGCTGCTTTGAATTTTTTAAATAATTTTCTTCAAACCCATTAGTTGCTCAAGGCACAGATGGTACGCTGGTTGGACAGATAATGTGCGTTTTCTTTTTTTTCCTTCTATTTCTTTCGCATTACACAAGAGTAACCTGCTAATTATAGGATCCAAACATGATAAGTAAAAAGGAAAAAAAAAATTACCTATACTCCCACCAGGGATACCAGTTTTCAGCATTTTGTGATTCACCCTCCTGGATATTTTTTTTCCCTTTTTTTTGTTTTTCCTTTTTCTGTTTATACTTATCGCACAAAAAATAAGATCTAACTAGACACTGGTTTTTTTTTTTTCCTTTAAGATTTTATTTATTTATTTGACAGAGAGAGTACAAGCAGGGGGAGCGGCAGGGAGAGGGAGAAGCAGGCTCCCGGCTGAGCAGAGAGCCTGATGTAGGGCTCGATACCAGGACCCTGGGATCATGACCTGAGCCAAAGGCAGTCGCTTAACCAACTGAGCCACCCAGGCGCCCCTAGACATACAGTTTTATAACCATCTTCACTTGGTGGTAATTAGAATCTTCCCTGTTACTATGTATTTTATAACAATGAAAGGTATTTCAAGTTTATATCCAGGATACACGCACGTAATTCGTTTTTAAGCGTGAAAGTACTTACTGTGAAAAGTGACCAATGCCTCTGTCATCCCCAGCCCCAGGCCTGGTTAAAGGGACGGCTTTTAAATCAGACTTTTTGTTAGTACAGTGGTTTCCTCCGTATACTTAAGTAAAATGCTTGCACTACCATTGCTTGGCTTACCTGATTTACTGATTTGCTGCTGAGAAAAAGAAGGCTTTCCATCACGTCCATCAGCCTTCCCCACCTCCTGCAGACATTTTTCTGCCACTATATTGGGTTGCCTCTGTAATTTAAAATATTATCCTGAGGGGTGCCTGGCTGGCTCGGTTGGTAGAGCATGTGACTCTTGATCTTGGGGTCATGAGTTCAGGCCCCACGTTGGGGGTAGAGGTTACTAAAAAAGTAAAGAAACTTAAAAAAAATTTTTTTTTATACTTAAACCTCAGTTTCTTATTCCATTAACCATTGATAATATCTTGTGGCCCTCTTTGCTCTCCCAAGGAGATAGAGACTCCATTTTTTCCTTAACAACCCTGGTACCCAGCATCACAGCGTCTCTCTGTTGTACATTGAGGTCAAGTTTGCATTGTTTTATAACCATAAATCTTCGATGAGTGACTGTGAGCTGGTACTGCGAGGTAAAGACCAGCGCCCTGCATTTGCTTCCCTCGGCCATTGTAAATCTTTTGCTGCGGGACCAGGGTGGGGTGGGCCATCCTCACAGGTCCTTCTCCTTGGATCTGATGCTACTCAAGGAGGGTGTTAAATGTCCTTTCTTTTCTTTTATTCTCTTACATGCTCAAGACTCACCACTTTATATTTTAGTTTGCTTCATATTTGACCATGTTTTTCTTGTTTAATTTTGTTTGCTTGTTTTCCTGGTGTTTCTAATACAACATCATTTTTACCAGCTGCATCATATCCCATGGAGTACAGTGTTAATGGCGTCTTTTCATCTCATCCCCTATGGTTGGACACTTAGGTTGTTGCCCATTTTTCACTAATGTGAATGGCGCTATAATAAATGTTCTTTTACATTCATCTTTGTGCATTTGTCTCTAACATAATGTTTGAGAGTCCAGGAATGCTGTTCCCCTTTCAGCCTAATCCGCCCATCCCCAGCTCCTTGCCGTGCGCTGCCTTCCTCACTTCCCTTCAGATCGGCCCGTCCTTGAGGTTGGTGGGAGACGTGTCTGGTGGGAGGCGTGGGCCCCAGGGAATGTCCATCTTCCTCTCCCCAGGCTCCCAAGAGCGGCCATTCCTCAGATTTGGAGCGGAAAACGTCTCCAACTACACGGCCCTTCTGCTGAGCAGGGATGGCAAGACTCTGTATGTGGGCGCCCGAGAGGCCCTCTTTGCTCTCAACACCAGCACCAGCTTCCTGCCTGGCGGGGTGTACCAGGAGGTGAGAAGGTGCCCGGGGCTGGCTAGGCTGGGCAGAGGATGGCAGAGGGGCAGATGGATGGAAAGACCGACCTTCTGGGTGTGAAGATGCTGCAAAGGGGAGAAGAGGGGCCGGGCGCACCCCCCATTCCCACCTGCGCACCCCCTTCTCCCGTTCTGCAGCTGCCATGGAGCGCGGACGCCGAGAGGAGACAGCAGTGCAGCTTCAAGGGCAAGGACCCGCGGGTGAGCTAGCACCTGGAGGCCGCTCGGGCCGAGCGAGGGACGGAGAGAGGGGCCCCGGCCCGGGCGTGGAGGCAGGATGTGGGAGGAGTGTAGCTAGCTGCGGCTTCAGAGATGGCCACGCCTGCGTTTGGCCCTATACCTATCTCTGTGACCTGGGACAAGTAGATTGGCCTCTCGGAGCCTTAGTGTCCCCACTTGTAAAATGGGGATAATGATGCCTGTCTCACAGGACTTGGGGTGAGGATTCAGTGAGCTAATACGTGTAGGGCACCTGGCACCTAATCAGAACCAAATAAAGCCGGCTTCCAGCAAGAGCAATGACTGGGTATCCCCCCGCGGATGGGGTGCTAGAGCAGGTCTGACCGATCCTGGGGTGGTTTTGGCCGGACCGCTGGGTGTGGGGTTCTGGTCCAGCCTGGGGTTCTGCTGGAGAGTGTGGAGCACTCTCCACTGTTCCCGGGGACCTCTTGTCCTGCATGTAGCAGGAGGCGGCTGAGGCGAAGGCGAAAGAGCCCCAGACTTGAGGTCAGACGCAGGTTCGAGTCCTGACTGCCCCGACCTCTTAATGGACAAACGTTTATCAAGCACGTGCTCTGTGCTCAAGTCCTTTTAGACACTGGCAATACGGTTGTGAAAAAGAAGGAAGAACAACAGGCCAAACGCAGCCACTTGAACCAGGTAGTCAGGCCACACCTCATTAAGAAAGTGACATTTGCGTCAGGACTAGACGTTGCTGAGGGAGTTGGCCGTGGGATACCTGGAGAACGGGCAGGACTGGACTGACTCTGAGCGAGGTGTTTGGGGAACCACCGGAGGGCTGGGCAGGGGAGCGCCATGGTTGGCATGTGTTTTAAAAGGGTCGCTCTGGCTGCCGTGGCGGAGGGTGACTTCTGTGGGGACACAGGGAGGGAGCCCAGTGAGGGGGACCAGACCAGGGTGGCCCCAGTCAAGGGAGTGAGAAATGGCCAGATTCCGGATGTAGTTTAAGGGTGGGCCCACCAGGACTTCCTGACGGGAAATGGGGGATGTGTGAGAGGGGAGTCGGGGCTGACCTCCAGGTTTGGAGCCTGAGCAGCTGAAAGGGGACAGGTCTCAGAGGATAAAGTTTTGGGCAAACAGTCAGATGCTTGGTTGGAGACACCGCTAGACGCCCTTGCAGAGGCGATCCATGAGTCTGGGGTCCAGGGTCCTGCTCTGGGCTGTGGCTTACCTCACCAGGCAGGTGGGGAGGACCAGAGGTTTTCACTGAGGTTCCGAAAAAGACCCTCAGGGGGCAAAGACCACCTAAGGGGAGGGATTCTGTGCCTTCACTCCCAGACTGAAAGGAAGTTTCCGGAACGCAGAACTAGCCGAGCCCCAGGTCCCCCTCCAGTGCACATGCTCCTTGGTCCTCAGCGTACTCTGCCCCGGGACGCTGCTGGGTTTTCATTTGCCCCGGGATATGAGGAGCTCCAGAGAGCAGCAGCTTGCCCCACGCGCCCCGCACACACTGGTGGTGAGGGCTTGGCGGTGTCCCCTGGTGGCCTGCCTGGGCCTGACAGCCTCCTCCCTCCTTCCCCAGCGCGACTGTCAGAACTACGTCAAGATCCTCCTGCCACTCAACAGCACTCACCTGTTCACCTGCGGCACGGCGGCCTTCAGCCCCGTGTGCACCTACATCGTGAGTGCCCCCCTCTGCCCAGGCTCGCCTGGGGCTGGCCTGGCGGCTGCCCCTCTCCACACCGGGCGCTGTTCCCTAGCACTGATCCCGGGCCCAGGGCAGGGCCCAGGGCGCAGCTTCTAGGGGGCAGTAGGTCTGAGAGCCCTGAGGCCCAGCCCCAGATCTGGTGGCCGGGTTGGCTGGCAGGGGGCGGAGAGGGGTGCAAGAGAACACCCCCGGGCGCCAAGGTCCTGGCCAGCCCAGGACTCACACCCTCTCTTGCTTCCTCGAGCTCTCCCCTGCCCTCACTCAGTTCCACAGCCCACCTCCCCGACCCCTCCTCGCACACACTCACTCCTGGTTTCTGTTTTACCCACACCTTAGCAGAGGGTGGCGTTTTGAGGCAGTGGGTTGGAGCACTGCCTTTGGAGTCAGTCAGACCGGGCGTGAATCATGTTGCCACCCCTTCTGAGTCCTGTCGTGTCTCTCCTGTGGTCACTGGGACTAGTAATGCCCACCGCAGAGGGTCCCTGCCAGATGGTGCCCGCGACTGCGCCCTGGGTGCAGAGATGAGGAGGAGGGCCTGCCTCCCCTCTCGCCCCCCACGGAGCAGCCTTCTCTGGCACACCCCCCTCCTTTCCCTCCAAGCCCACACATTTCCTGGCGTGCGCCTGACCTCTTCCATCTGCTTCCCTGCAGAATGTGGAGAACTTCACTTTGGCACAGGACGAGGTGGGGCACATCCTCCTGGAAGATGGCAAGGGCCGTTGTCCCTTTGACCCCAATTTCAAGTCCACGGCCCTGGTGGTTGGTGAGTGTTGGGGGCAGAGTGGCGGAATGAGTTCAGCAAGGCTCCGTGTGGGGGTGGGAAGGTGGGCAGCCTAGGTCCCAGGCCTGAGCTGGTGGGTCCCCGCCATGCTGAGTCCCAGGGGGCACAGAGTGACCCTTGACTGCCCTTGGGTTTGGCTTTTCCCAGTTCCCACTCCCTTCCCTGTCCACCTCAGGCGAGATAGGCAGTGCTGGGGTCACTCAGGGCCCTGTGCTGAGGGGCCATTCCCATGGGAACGTTCTCTTGGCAGATGGTGAGCTCTATACTGGAACAGTCAGCAGCTTCCAAGGGAACGACCCGGCCATCTCCCGGAGCCAAAGCCTCCGCCCCACCAAGACCGAGAGCTCCCTCAACTGGCTCCAAGGTGAAATCCTCCCCACACAGCCAGTGGGCAGTCCCCAGAGCCCAGGGAGGGGCACGCTCTCCCCTCAGGGCCAGGCCAAGAACAATCTCTCTCCTGTCTGGGATTCCCAGGCTCACTACACTCCTCATTGGTCCCACAGACCCAGCATTTGTGGCCTCGGCCTATATTCCCGAGAGCCTGGGCAGCTTGGAAGGGGACGATGACAAGATCTACTTCTTCTTCAGCGAGACTGGCCAGGAGTTTGAGTTCTTTGAGAACACCATCGTGTCCCGCATCGCCCGCATCTGCAAGGTGAGGGGGCCGGGCTGCCCCAGAGACCCCGAAGGCTCCCCCGGTGCAGGATCAGGAAAGACCAGGAGGCCTCCTCTGTCCTCCAGGAGGAACAGCTTGGCTAACTGCTTTTCTCTCTGTCCTTTTAAATTAAAATAGCTCTCATGTTTTTTCCTATTTAAGAAAATGCGAAAGTACAGAAAAGTACACATAAAAACCACTTACAATAGAAAGAGGCAGTGTAATATCACGACAGAGAGCAGAGACTCAAGCCAGGCTGCCTCAGTTCCGACCCCACCGGTCCTGTGACCTTGGGCAAGTCCCGTGCCCTCTCAGTTAGCGTCCCCATCTGTTCAGTGGGCATAATAAGACCTGCCTCAGACTTATGTGGGCTAAATCCATCCCCAGAAAGCTTTTAGGAGTGTGCTAGGCAAAAACTAAATGTTGACTGTTAGTGTCAGCATCCTCCTGCCGCACCACAGATGATTAGAATATTCCTTGATAATCTATTTCCTTTTTTTGGTATATGTGTAAATAGGTAGGTATTTATAGAATTAAAAAGCTATTTACAAGCAAGAGTTCTGCAGTGTGGGTATTCAGGTTCCCTGCTCTTGGGGAATCATGACCTCCTTCCCTGTGTGTAGGCAGGCTCCCGTCTGTCCGTTTCCGGGTACTCTGCAGTAAGGAGGGCACCCTCGTTTACTTGGCCAGCCTCCCGGTGATGGGACCTGGACCCCACCTTCATGTCTTCCTGATTCTAAATGGAACTCCGCCCTGGCTGTGGCTTGCCCCTCCGGGTGTCTGTGTAGCTACCACTGGGGAGGGGCCGCAAGGAGCCCCAGGTTCCCCCCGGCAGCCCGTGCGTACGCCCAGCCTCTCTCTCCCTCCCCCAGGGGGATGAGGGCGGTGAGCGGGTCCTGCAGCAGCGCTGGACGTCCTTCCTGAAGGCCCAGCTGCTGTGCTCGCGGCCAGACGACGGCTTCCCGTTCAATGTGCTGCAGGATGTCTTCACGCTGAGCCCCAGCCCGCAGGACTGGCCTGACACCCTGTTCTATGGGGTCTTCACATCCCAGTGGTACAACCCCCCGGGACCTAACTGGAGATGGGAGGGCGGGGGGTGCCTGGGACTGGGGCCCAAGACCTGGCCGCATCCCGCGCCCCAGGGCTCCTGGGTTCATCCAGCCGCTTCCTTTGTAGGCACAGGGGGACCACAGAGGGCTCTGCCGTGTGCGTCTTCACCATGAAGGACGTGCAGAATGCCTTCAGCGGCCTCTACAAGGAGGTGAACCGCGAGACACAGCAGTGGTACACGGTGACCCACCCAGTGCCCACGCCCCGGCCCGGAGCGGTGAGTACTGGCTGCTGGCTGCTGGCAGCATGGCTCCCCACGCCCGGCTGGCTTCTCTGCGTCTGTTTTCTCATCCTGGAAGTGGGGGCCAAAGCCCCGGCCTGCTTGTCTTACTGGGTTGGACGTGGCTGTGAATGTTGGAATGGCTGAAACCTGCCTCAGGGTGAGCCGGTGTGCTCCCGTCCCAGCACTTAAGTGTGCGCTCTTATCATTGTCCCTTCGCTCGGGCCTCTCCCCTACTCAGCTGTGGGCTCCTTATCTAGGGAGTGACGGAGTGGCCTGGCCATGGGGACATCTTCCTTCTGTCCTTCCAGCCTCATGGACTCCCTCCCAAAGCAGACCTTGAAACAAGGATATGAGTGTCAGCAGCTGATGTGGGAGGTGACTCCAGGAAGCACCATGAGGGAACAGGAAAGTGAGAGGGGGGAGCAGAGCCAAAGAAGAGTGTCACTGAGCTGTTCCCGTCATGGGCATCTGGGCCTTACTTCCCTGGGGCCCTGAGAGAGCACCCTCTGACCCCTGCACTAGGAAACCCGGCCAGCCAGGGCTTCCTTCGAGCACTGGCAAAAGGATCATGAAGGGTGGTCATGCTTCTTGAGGCCTGAGGGTGAGGGGCCTGGGCAGGAAGGGGGAACCCTGCCAGCCAGGGCCCCTGGGTGCCCCATATCCAGGCTTTGCCCTTGGGCCTCCAGATCAGTGTGTTGGCTCCATGCAGAACCAAGTGACAGGCCATGGCTTCCGGGGGGGTGGGCAGATACCCGTCCTGTGCACCGGGGTGGGCAGGGCCAGCACTCCTGGCCGCGTCTCCAGGCTCCCCTCCTGCGTGCTGCCCTAAGCAGCCCTCCACCTCACGCCGCCGCCTCTTCCTTCAGTGCATCACCAACAGTGCCCGGGAGAGGAGGATCACCTCATCCCTGCAACTCCCAGACCGTGTGCTGAACTTCCTCAAGGACCACTTCCTGATGGACGGGCAGGTCCGCAGCCGCCTCCTGCTGCTGCAGCCCCAGGCCCGCTACCAGCGTGTGGCCGTCCACCGGGTGCCTGGCCTGCACCGCACCTATGACGTGCTCTTCCTGGGCACCGGTGAGTGCCCACAGCAGGGCAGCTTCGGGGTCGAGGAGCCCCGGCTGTTGGGATGTGGGTCTGAGTGCCGTCCGTGTTCCAGGTGATGGCCGGCTGCACAAGGCGGTGGCCGTGGGCTCCAGGGTGCACATCATTGAGGAGCTCCAGATCTTCCCCCCGGGACAGCCCGTCCAGAACCTGCTCCTGGACGCCAGCAGGGTGAGCTGGAGGAAGAGCCAGGGGAGCGTGCTCGGCTGCCCCTCTGCCATGGACTGGCGGGCCCCAGCCAGCTTTTCCTCCCTGGCGCCAGCAGGAGGGAAAGATCCAGGCTCGTGGCATAAGGCAGCACAAAGCGGGGTGCCGGGAGCGTGAGAGGAGGCTCCCTGGGGAGTGGCCGGGTGCGGCTGTGGGTGGTGGCCCTGGCCTCCCGCTCCTGCCCCTCAGCCCCGTGTCCGTGTCCGTACAGGGACTGCTCTACGCCGCCGCGTCCTCCGGCGTGGTCCAGGTGCCCGTCGCCAACTGCAGCCTATACCAAAGCTGTGGGGACTGCGTCCTCGCCCGGGACCCCTACTGCGCTTGGAGCAGTTCCAGGTGCAGGCACGTCAGCCTCTACCGGCCTGAGACGGCCTCCAGGTGAGAGCCCCCCGGCCCTGCGCGCTGGGCCTCGGCGCACCTCCCCTAGGCCCTCTGTAGAAGCCCCACGGGCGGCACGATCAGGAACCGGCTCCCCTTCTGACTCTCAGAAGCGTTCCGCTTGGGGCCGTAAATGATGATTGCCTTACCCGGCTGTAGAGCCGGGGACCTCGTTTGCTAAAGTATGAAGTGGCACGGCTCTGAAAAGCTTTGCAGGAGGTTGTGGATTGGCGTGTGCATGTGTTCAACGAAAAATAAGAGCTGCGTGACAATCCGTTAACAAACCGATTAAAAATCGCTTTCAGAAGCACTAAATTGGGTTTGTAAGATGTTCGTATAGAAAACTTGAGAAGTAGAGGTCAACAAAACAAAAACTCTCCCGAATCCCACCACCTAGAGAGAACTGCAGTGAGGTTTTGATACATACCCTCCCGGGTTTTTCTATATATATGTGTGATAAACAAAAATACATGTATTTTAAATAAAAATGGACTCTGTCCCATTCGTAGCGTCCTTGCTTCACACACAGACCTGGTGCCAGTTTTATATTTCAAAGAATCCCATTTGAGCACACGCGTGTGCACCTGGAAGGACACGCCCAAACTGCCACCTGTCACGACCACCACCGGCTGGTAGATGGTGTGGACTCCTGTAGTGTTTTCAGCGTTTGTACTTGGTTGAGTTTTTTTAGGTTTTGTGAGTGTATCACGGATTACTTTTATTCTTTATTATGTTTTATTAAGCAAGTGCGTGCACGTGCATTGCTTTAAAAGAGAGCCATGCGTATAGATCCAGCTGTCCTTCCAGAAAGGTCCATGTTGCTTTTGTAGTGCAGGGAAGTATTGTAGTGAATTGTATTTGAAATAAATACTGTGTAGACAGAGGAGATGTTGGTTCAGACCCTGCAGGGCAGTCAGCCTGGGGAAACCACCTGCCTTTTACTCCGGCTTCGGGCCCGGCGCTCCCTGAGCCCCAGGCCCTTGCGGGGCCGCAGGGCCAGAGAAGCGCCATGTGCTGCACTGGGGATGGGGCCAAGCGGGTGCATGGTGGTTTCCTGGCCTCCCTCTGAGTCTCTCTGGTCCTCAGGCCATGGATCCAGGACATTGAGGGGGCTAACACCAGGGATCTCTGCAATACTTCCTCCCCCGGGCCCCGGTCTTCTGTACTAACAGGTAAGTCGCCCTGAGAAGGGTTGGAGCTGAGGGGGGGGGCCGGGTCTGCTGAGAAGGCCCCCGCAGGCAGTGGTGGGTGTAAGTGCCTTTCCTCACGACCTCGTCCCAGACTCCCGAGTCGCCAGAGTTGCGCATCATGGCGCAAGGAGTGCAGTCCCGAGAGAGGTGGGGTGAGCCTGGGGCTCCTGTGGATGCCGGTCCGCCCCCCGTTACCCTGGGCTGCTTCTCTCGTCTGTCCATAGGTGAGAAGCGATGTGAGCAAGTCTACTTCCAGCCCAACACGGTGAACACCTTGGCCTGCCCCCTCCTCTCCAACCTAGCCACCCGGCTCTGGCTGCACAATGGTCTCCCTGTCAATGCCTCAGCCTCCTGCCGTGTGTTGCCCACTGGGGACCTGCTGCTGGTGGGCAGCCAGCAGGAACTGGGGTTGTTCCAGTGCTGGTCCCTGGAGGAGGGCTTCCGGCAGCTGGTGGCCTGTTACTACCCAAAGGTGGTGGACGACGTGCTGGCAGACCGAGCCGACCGGAGCGGCAGCGTGCCCGTCGTCATCAGCACGTCCCGGGTGAGCGCACCAGCGGGCGGCAAGGCCAGCTGGGGTGTAGACAAGTCCTACTGGACCGAGTTCCTGGTGATGTGCACGCTGTTTGTGTTCGCCGTGGTGCTCTTCATTTTATTCTTCCTCTATCGGCACCGGGGTGGCATGAAGGTCTTCCTGAAGCAGGGCGAGTGTACCAGTGTGCACCCCAAGGCCCGCCCCGTGGCGCTGCCACCTGAGATCCGGCCGCTGAACGGCGTAGGCCCCCCGAGCACCCCACTCGACCACCGAGGCTACCAGGCCCTGTCAGATAGCTCCCCGGCGCCCCGCGTCTTCACCGAGTCGGAGAAGCGGCCGCTCAGCATCCAGGACAGCTTCGTGGAGGTGTCCCCGGTGTGCCCCCGGCCCCGGGTCCGCCTGGGCTCTGAGATCCGGGACTCCGTGGTGTGAGAGCACACTTCTCGAGGAGTCCACCCTGGCTTCCGAGGCCGTGAGTGCTCAGAGGGGGCCAGCCGGACCGCTGCGCCCCGGGGAACATGACCGTGGCGCCCGGGGTCGGGGCTGATGGAGCCCGCGGGCCTGCTGCTCCTCGGCCAAGTAGCGCGGTCCCCTCCGACCAACCGCCGTGGCCTGGGAGGGCCCGGTTGCAGATGGGGGCCTGCCTGGAAGGGCGGAACAGTGCTCCTTGTGTAAAACTGAGCCCTTTGTTTAAAAAACAATTGCAAATGTGAAGCGATTGAGAAGAACGACACATCACAGAGCTCCCTGGGCGCGAACAGCCGCGCCGCGGGGCCTCAGGGCCATGGCCGACTCACCCAGAGTGCTGGAGACAGAGCTGGCCATCCCCACCAGCTGGCTTCTTCCACCTTCTGCCTTACCCTGCTGCCACCGGCTGCCCCTCGTCCCCGCAGGAGCAGGGGCCGGCTCGGGCTCCGTGGGTCCTGCCTTGCCGGCTGGCCGACTCATTACATTTATCATCCCGTCACCTCAGGGACCCGAGGGCCACGCTGCCACCGCAGCTGTCACAAGGCCTTGGGCTCAGACTCACCTGCTGGACCTCTCCGGCCTGTATCAGGCTGTGGCCACGTGCGAGGGGCAGCGTGAGCCCAGGAGAGAGTTTAGGACGATGGACGCCTTTCCCTTGAAGTCAAGGAAGAGACTGTTGCCTGCCTTCCTCCAGCCCAGCCTTCAAACCCATCCACCCCGGACTCCTCCCCAGAGCCCAGCCCCCGGTCCATCCCCTCTACCTGCCCGCTCCCCCTCTAAGGGGTATTGACACTGCCCTACACAGGAACCCCGAGTTTATGTGGGTTTTATATTTTTTTTTATAAGAGGCACTTTACTTTTTTTTTTTTTAATAAAATCTAAAGAACAGAAACAGAATCATGGCCCTTCCTCTCAAAAGACTGTTCCTTTTTTGAGGTTGGTCCAGTGGTCTGAATTTTGAGGAGTTCTGAGCCTCCACTTTCCAGGGGCTAGTGGGCCAGAGCCATCCTGGCCTGGCCGACTCCCATCTCCCAGGGGAGTGTGGTCCTAAAGGTGGGAAGTTTAATGCACTGATGGGAGGGGCAAGGAATTCGTTCGTTTTCCCTCAACCCCTTTACTCTGCACCTCCCCCAGTTCGGTTCAGGGTGGGAGCACAGAGGACCAGAGGTTTTGTCATGTTTTTTGGTTTTTGTTTTTTTCTTTAATTTAAAAAATGTTTATTTTTTTAAATGATCATACAGTGAACTTGGCAGAGGGTTTTTCTTTTGGCACACAGTTGTCTAAATTTTTACATGTGTGGAAATTCTGTAAGCACCACCAGCGTCAGGATACAGAGTTCCATCTGTCGGGCTGCCCCTTCCTGCTCCCACCCTCGCGAGGGGAGGGCCGGCTGGGCTGCAGTCTGACTTCCTGCTGGCCCTTTAGATCCTGTTCTTTCCAGTATGACCGAAGGCTTCTGGAAGTCCAGTCCTTCCTCATACCACTGTTTCTAGTATCACGCAAAGGGTCAAAACGTCTAAACCTTTATTATAGATCAGTAGAACATAAACAGAGCGATGACAGCGACAGAAGGAGAGAGGCCCTGGTCTGGAGGGGCCTTCCCTGCCTGGAGCAGGACCACACGGTGCCAGCTCTGGGCTAGGCCAGCTCGGCCGGCCCTGGCAACACAGGCACGACCTCGGCCACAGCTCAGCAGTGGAAAGGCTCTCTGACGGGGTGCTCGCTGGGACACACGCCGTGGCTCCTGTCACAGGACGATCTTAAAGGAGCTGAACAAGAGAAGAGTGGGTCGGGTTTTCTGCTGAAAGAGGAGGGGAGGGGCTAACCCCAAACTTGCCCACATCTTCCCTAAGACCCTTTGGAATGGGCTGTCCCACGTCTGTCCCTCCCCTTTGGAAGAGCTACCCTGAGACCCTGAGAGGAACTGGGGCTTTCCCGGCCCGGCTGCTGCCGCCCATCCTGACATCCCAGACCCAGGTGCAGCAGATGGGGACCCAGAACGAGGGGGGACCGCGACCGTCCTACCTGGCGAAGTCCGGTGAACGGGAGATGACGTGCTGAAACTCTGAGAGGTTGATGGTGCCATCCCTATCGATGTCAGACTCTTCCAGGATCTGGGGAAGGGAGAGCTTCAGGCCTAGTCCCAGCCCTTCCCTCTGGCTCCCTGGCCCACCCCAGCCCGGCTACTCACGTTGTCAATGAGCTGTTTCATCTCTGAAGCACTAAGACGAGTGTCCTCACCCTGTCCTGTGAGGCAGTTCACGAGGTGACTCAGGTCTTCCCGGTTCAAGGTTCCATCATCATCAAAGTCTAGAGACAGACACAGGAAGCCAGAAAGAATGTGGTCAGGGGGAGCCTCCAGGCTCCACAGAAGGCCCCCAGGTCCCGAGCGGTACACCACCACCAAGACCATGTGGGGACAGGCCTGTGTCCCGCCCAGCTGCTCCTGGCTCTCACCGAAGATGCGGAAGGCATAGTGGGACTTGATGTCTGGAGTCGCTGTGTCACTGAACACACTGAGGAGGTCCAGGAAGTCCTCGAAACTCAGGCTGTCCCTGGCTGGGGATGTGGAGAAGACCCTGCAGATTCGCTCCTTGAAGGGGTTGGCCTAGACAAGAGAGCCTTGTGTGAAGGCCACAGGTGCAGCCCAGGTCACACACTCCTCACACCCTACCAGGAACGGGAGGAAGCAGGTCACAGTACCCGCTCCATGAGCTCAGGCTCACAGGAGAGAAGGATCAGTCTTTTAGGGCCAGCATGGAGGGCAGGAGGACCACCTGACTTGGGGAAGGGACAGGGATGGCTTCCTGTGAGTCAGTTTAACCCAAAGGCAGGCCTAGGGGCAGAGAAGGAAGATGAAAGCATCCTAAGCAAAGAGAACAAGATGGGCTGGTTACTTGAAAACACATTTACTTGAACACTCACTGTGTTATAGGCACTAGGCCAAGCGCTTTGCATAAAAATTTTCGCAGTCGGGCGCCCTGGGTGTCTCAGTCAGCTGTCAGACTCTTGATTTCCGCTCAGGGTGGTGAGATGGAGCCCCTCGTCAGGCTCCGTGTGGGGTCGGCTTGTCCCTCTCCCTGCCCTTCCCCCGACTCTCTCTCCCAAATAAATAAGAATCTTTAAAAAATTTTTTTCACAGCAACCCTATGGAGAGGCAATCAGCCTCTGGAATGGGTTTCTCAAACTTGAATAAGGTAGCTCAACTCCTTTTAAAGGACAAAACTTCTTTGACTCTCCAAGAATATGTCCAAGAATCCCAGTTTGCAAAACACCACTCTGGTTCATTCCACTGGGTGATTTTGGTAAAGCCCTTGTCCCCAGGAAATTAGGGCTAAATGGAGAGAAGACCAGAATGGGGACCAGTGACCATATGATCTCCGAGACAAACTGCAGAGGGAGGGTGGGGGACTGGCACCTTGAGCTCTGGAAGGCTGAGGATCTGCTCCAAGGACACTCGCATCTGCAGTGACTCCTCCACGCTCCGGTGCTCTGGGGGGAGCAACTCACAAAACCGCCTGTGGGCTCTGGCAGAAGGAGAGGAACCTGTTGGCAAACCTTCCTGTGTGTATTACATCCCCACTCCTTGCCTTGCTACCCTTTATAAACCCGGTGAGGAGCTAAGGCACATACACAGAACTTCTCAGGCATCAGGCACAAGCCAAAGGGAGACTACCCGTGTAGTCCCGTATGTAGAAGCCCGTATGTCACAAGACTATGGGCTGAGAGTGCATTCATGCCATGGGTATTTACTGAGGGCCTAAAGCATGCCAGGCACTGTACTGGGCATTGGTTCTAGAGCTCCCTGAGGGATGGAGAGGCTGCAAAAGGAGCCAGAAGTTGGCCCTGAAAAACAGGGAGAAAAGAGTTTGAAATCTCTTTCCCATTTCACTCCAGGAAGCTCCAGCAAAGCCTCCCCCTTTGTAGCAACTACCCTAAACGATCTCTTCCTCAGCCCTCACCTCCTTCCCACTGGGATTATTTTTGCCAAGGGAAGCCAAGGAATCTCCTCTCTCAAGTGCCTTGACCACAAAAAGCTGGCACGCGGCGAGGAAGGGGGTTCCGGCCCGAGTTCAAATCCTCTCACTTGGAGTGTAGTCTTAGGCAAGTTACCAAACTTCTCTGAAACCTGTTTCATTGTCCCGGCACCTCCCTCCTGAGGATTAAATTGGGTAACGCAGGCAACCACTTCGCACAGTTCCTGGCGCACGGAGAGTGCTCAGTGAGCGTTAACGGTCACCGTGTTGATTCAGATCAAGTTACCGGGAGCCAGGCTCCGGGTCGGCGAAGTCCGCGGAGAGCCACAGCAGCCCCTGCCGGGCTGGGGCAGGAAGTTCGGTTACGCAGAAGCCCGCGGAGCGCAGGCCGCGGAGCGCAGGCCCCGGAGCGCCCAGCCGGGCCGAGGCTGCTAGGTGGCCCCCGCGGTGCGCAGCGGGGCCCCCGAGCCGGCAGGGAGGGCGGGACCGGCGGAGGGCACTGCCCGGGGCTCGGGGCCCGGACGCCAGCTCCGGCTCGGCCGCGGACCGCAGGCGGGCGCCTGTCACTCCCTGTGCGGGGCCCTCAGTTTGCCCGTCTGTGGACAGAGCCCCCCACCCCCGACGCCGCCGCTAGAGGATCCGGGAGCTGAGGTTCGACAACGGCACTTACAGGAGGATCTCCTGCTTGGTCAGGAACGTCAAGTCCTGGAAGGCAAAACGGGAGGGGTTCAGCGAGCCTCCCGGAGGCCGCGCCAGCTCTGTCGCCCGCCCCGGGACCCCGCTCCCCAGCGCAGGCCCGCGCGCAAACTCCCCGGGGACCGGCGTCCCGCGCACCTGGTACTCGGCCAACAGCTCCTTGGACAGGCGACTGCCCGAGCCCCCCATCGTCGCGCCGCGCGCACAGCTCCGCCAACTTGCCTCGGGGCGCCGGCAACTTTTTCACTTCCGCCCTCGGGCCGCGTCACCGCCCCGTCCCCGCGGCAACCGCTCCTGGGGCCACCGCCCCCGGGCCCGCCCCCCTCCTTAAAGTGCCCAGGCGCTCCCGGCCCGGTTCCGCCGGCCGGCTCCCCGCTCCGGGCTGTCCGCGGCGAGCTGGAGGCGGGGCCCGGAGCGGGGCCGGACGCTCCGGGGCGGGGCCCAGGCTGCACGGCCCCGCCTCCTGAGTGGGCGGGACGAGCCCCGTCGCGTGCGAGCGGACTGGCTGCGCATGCGTTCGGGACGCCACAGCCTCGCCATGGCCCGGATACGAGCTTGCGGCAAGTGTCGCGTTGCGTCCTTCTCCACTGCTGTCGGTGGTGGCGGCGGCCTTGGGCGCGATAGGGGCCCAAGGGAAGTACCTGGAGCCTGGAAATCCGGGAAAGCTCGAGACTCGCTACGTGGCCGAAGGCGGCCAAGCCGCGCATTGGCGCGGCGACGACTTTTTCACCCAGACGCTGCCACTGCGCCCGCGCCGCACGTGTTGCAGCCCGCATGCCACCTCCAGAAATGACCGGAACCTTGCGGCCCACTGAGGCTGTGCGCTGAGGGTCTGCAGACTGCGGGAGCCGTGCATAGTGATCTTCGATTTTCACAAGAGCCCTGCAAGGTAGGTTCCCATTTTACAAATGTGGAAAACAGGTCCGGGGGAAGGGTTCGACTGGCTTGTTTAGGCTCCGGCATTTAGAGAGCGGTCACCCCGGTCTAAGGTT
This sequence comes from Phoca vitulina, assembly GCF_004348235.1. Lineage (NCBI taxonomy): Eukaryota > Metazoa > Chordata > Mammalia > Carnivora > Phocidae > Phoca > Phoca vitulina. The sequence continues at coordinate 5,498,952 of NW_022589768.1, read as the reverse complement.
CTTCTCACGGCTTCCCAATCCTGTAGACCTCACTCGAGCCGACCCCGCGCCCAGAGCTCTTGTTCGCTCTTGTCGCCTCTCAACCCCTGGGACAATGCTTGGCCCGGAGTAGGCTCTCAACAAACTGGATGCATGAATGCATGAACGAACCTCCACTGTTCCAGAAGTTGAGGATCCCAAGCTGAGAGAGGAGGTGGAGGTGAGATTAATTCTTTTGTTTTCAGCTTTATTGATGTATAATTGACAACGTTGTAGGGATTAGTTCTTGATTCTCCTGATTCATTCTACTTGCTGATCTTTGTAAAGTCTAGATCTGATCATGGTGATTTGAGCTTAAAACTAATAAATGGTTAAAAACCGATATACTGGCCCTCTGAAATCTGACTTCAGCCTCTCTCTGCCCTCTCCTCTTGGCTTTCTGGGTTCCCGCCACAATGGGCTCTCTGTTCCTCTTCCATATTAGCCTCTGGGAAGCCTTTCCTGGTTCCCTAGAGTAGATTAGAAATCTTATACTTCCAGAATAGCCTGTGCTTCTCCTTAACAGCACTGTCTCATGTTGGCAACTTATGTTTACTTGGGTGTTGATTGGGTTAATGTCCGCACCACCCCCATCCCCGCTAGACTGTAAGCTCCATGAAGAGCTACGAGAATCGTGATCTACAAGATCTGATAGGTGGCAGTTGTTGAGTAAATGACTGACCGTAGCTTCCCCAGCACTCAATAAGGTGTTCATCTGAGAGTGGCTTTAGGAAGACTCACTGTCTCAACATGGGAGTCCGACCATTGTGGAAATAATTCCGTTCCAAGAAATGGAGGCTGCAAAGCAGTGAGAACACCAAAACCAGCCAAAGTGAGTGGTTCCATCCCAACCTGATCCTCTTGACAGCAGGCTCTTTCTGTACAAGAAATCGGTTAGTATAATGATAGGCAAAGAACAGGGAGCTGTCATAGTGTCCCCGGTACTAGACTGAGGGGAGGGAGCACCGGCCAGCGAAGGCCAGTCCCTGGACTCTGGTGAGACTATCTCTTCGCAGTGAAGATGTGGGAATTGGCCCTGTGCCATGGGGACCAGCTGTGACATAGATCTCTCCGCCACCTCACTCGGTGCTGAACCCTTCATTAAACAACCTTCTGGTTATAATTTGGCTTCCTGGTAGATGTTTGTACAGAGGAGGGACCATACTGATTAGCCAATAGGAACATTTCGTGCTCTTTGGCGTGTTTCTCATTATACGTTGTTGAATAGGCATTCTGAGTCTGCTTAGCATGCTGTCCTGCCTGTGCTTGACCAGCTCTTGAAACACTGTGAAACTGAGTTGCTGAAATACCTTTTTTTTTTTAATTTAAATTCAGTTAGCCAACGTATAGTGCATCAGCTAATATACTTTTAAAAACAGCTTCTAGTGTTTCTTGTTGTGAAATTATTTTATTTCTTAGTTGGATCTCTTCAAGTTTTGTTCATAACTACCAACTCTTGGATTTGAATTCCACTTTTTTTTTTTTTTTCCCCAAGACATCTTTTCCCTATTTATAATATTATTTCCTTCTTCCTGTTTCCCCTGGGACATGAGGTAGGAGAGCCACACCAGGTTTGCCCGAGGGGGTGACATTTGATCTGAGACCTGCAGGGGTCAGCCCTGTGAAGAAAATCTGGGAAAAGGGTATATTGTAGGCAGGAAGCACAGAAAGCAAGGCCCTGAGCTGGAACAAGTTCAGTAAGTGAGGAGCAGAGTAGGCGAAGGGAAGAGTGGAATGAGAGGAGGCGAACGAGGGAGGCACACCTAAGCCTTATGGACTTTATTCTAGGGGCTCAAGGTCACATCCCTAGTGAGTAATAGAGCAGGAATTCAAACACCTGGTCAGCCAGTAAGGCTTGATCTCTCACCTTTGTCCCAGGATGATACCCAACTCACAAGCTTGTTGTGAAGGTAGGTCACCTGAGAGAACTTAGAAAGCCCCCAGCCATGCCTGGCACAAGATAAACATGTGGCCAGTGCTCCCTTGTTCCTGGTTTTCGTGGAAAGGTTTGATCCTCTCACGTGGTCACTGCTGATTGATCACTGTAAGGTAATTCTTCTTTATTCACAGGTAATGCTTTGTGCCTACTAGCTCACTTTAATGTAAATATGACTGTGCCCACTTTCTATTGATCAATATGTCTTTACTCGTATTTTTAGCCTCCTGGTATCATCTTGGTCCTGGGTCCTTGGTCCTAGCCCTTGGCTTAAAATGTTATTCCATATTTGTATCTAATCCACCCCTTACCCTTGACCTCCACGTTTGACTGTCAGCTGCCTGTACCACTTCTCAGATGCTCAGGCTGCATCTCAAGCTCAGTAATCAGAACTGAACTCTCGATCCCCCCCTTCTTCTAATCAATCTACTCCCACCCCCACCCTGCCCTCAGCTCCTCCATCTCTCTAAAGGCCACTATGGTGTACCTCGTTCCTGAAGCTGAGACCCTCCCAGGTCTTCCTGGTGCCTCAGTCCCCCTAGCCAGCTTGTCAGCAGGCCCTGTTGGTTTGGCCTTCCAAACAGGACCCGCGTCCCCTGCTCTCTATCGCCGTTCCCACCTGTGCCGTCCAGTCACCCTCTCGCTCACCTGGCCATCAGAGTTGCCTCCCAAATGGTCTCCTTCCCCTTTGCTCCCCTACATCCCCCTTCCACACAGCAGTCTGAAAAAAGTTTATGAAGTATCACATGGTGCTTCTGCTTAGAAACTGCCAGTGATTCCTTATTCCATTTAGAATAAAACCCAGGCGCCTGAGCATGATGCATAAGGGCCGCAGCGAATCTGGCCCCTGCTTTCTTCTCCAGCCTCGTTTGCCCCCCTCCCCTTGTTGGCCATGCTCCAGTTAACACTGGCCTTCCTGTTCTCGGAACAGGCCAAACACCTGCCTGACTCGGACCTTGGACTTGAGCTTCCTTTCCTAGAACACATTTTCCTTGGCTCCTCATTGCAGGTGTCCGCTCATTTTGCATGTCTTTGCTCAGCTGTCCCCCCAGAGAGCTGTACCCCGCCCTATTCTTGAAGTACAATGCCCTGGTCCCACGTTTTATTAGTTATCCTTTATCGTATCACATGTTTGTTTTCCACAGAATGCCAATACCATGAGCAGTTAACATGTTCATTTCGCTCCTTGTCTGACTCTACCACGGGATGTAAGTTCCATGACAATAGGGGCCCTTTTCATCTTATTCGCTACTGTGCCCTCATTGCCTCATACGTAGCAGTTACTTTTTTTTTTTTTTTAAGATTTTATTTATTTATTTGAGAGAGAGAGAGCACAAGAGAGGGGAGGGTCAGAGGGAGAAACAGACTCCCCACTGAGCAGGGAGCCCGATCCTGATCCCGGGACTCCAGGATCATGACCTGAGCTGAAGGCAGTCGCTTAACCAACTGAGCCACCCAGGCGCCCCACTTTTTTTTTTTTTTTTTTGGTAAAGATTTATTTATTTTATTTTTAATTTTATTATTATTTTTTAAGATTTTTAAATTTATTTATTTGACAGAGAGAGACACGGTGAGAGAGGGAACACAAGCAGGGGGAGAGGGAGAGGGAGAAGCAGGCTTCCCACCGAGCAGGGAGCCCAATGCGGGGCTCGATCCCAGGACCCTGGGATCATGACCCGAGCCGAAGGCAGACGCCCAACGACTAAGCCACCCAGGCACCCCTATTTTATTTTTTTAAGATCTTATTTATTTATTTATTTGACAGAGAGAGAGCACAAGCGGGGGGAAAAGGGAGAAGCAGGTTCCCAGCTGAGCAGGGAGCCGCATGCGGGGCTCCATCCCAGGACCCTGGGATCATGACCTGAGCCAAAGGCAGATGGCTAACTGACTGAGCCACCCAGGCGCCTCAAGATTTATTTATTTTAAAGAGGGAGAAAGACCGGGTGGGGGGAGGGGCAGAGGGAGAGAGAATCTCAGGCAGAATCCCCACTGAGCACGGAGCACAACACAGGCTCAGTCCATCTCACGACCTTGAGATCATGACCTGAGCTGAAACTAAGAGTCAGACACTCAACTGACTGAGCCCCCCAGGCGCCCCTAAATGTACAGTTCGGTAGTGATAAGTATATTCACGTTATTGTGTAACCAATCTCTACAACTTTCTCATCTTAAAAAATTGAAACTCTATACCCTTTAAACTCAACTTTTGATAGCTCATTTTGTATGTTTTTTAATGTTTCCTTTCTGTTTTATTCATGTGAAGTTTCTGGACCAGCAGAGCTGAGGGAACCCAGACTTGAAGTGAAGCGAAGCAGCTCTGCTGAGGTGAGCCTCCTTGTGAAGTCCTGTCTGAGCCAACAGCAGGCCCTTGTCCCTGACACCTCCGGGTCCACAGGGCTCCAGGGGCCCCGTGGGAGATGAAGGTAGCCATCCATTTCCCCCTGAAGGATTGGCCGTGGCACTTACGCACGTACTGGGCCATCCTCACCCAAATGGCTCTATGCCTGGCCATTTGGAATCCCTACCGAACAGTGGGAAAGCTGTTCCCATAAAAGGAGTAGACGGCTTTGAAACCCTGGCCATTCTTATACAATGGAACACTGCTAGTTTTCTGGAGGGCAGTTTGATAGAGTGTGTGTCAAAAGCCTGACCCAGTGGTTGGGATTTTATTTTAAAGAAAAATAAAAACATGTCTGGAAACAGATACACAGGATGTTCATTGCAACAAACAGATATGAAACTGGCAACAACCTATATGTTATTTATTTATTTATTTATTTATTTAGAGAGGGTGAGTGGGGGGAGGGGCAGGGAGAAAGCGAGAGAGAATCCCAAGCAGACTCCGAGCTGAGCATGGAACCCAACATGGGGCTCAATCCCACGACCCCAAGATCATGACCCGAGCCAAAATCAAGAGTCCGATGCTCAACTGACTGAGCCACCCAGGCACCTGGAGCATGTGACTTTTAATCTCAGGGTCGTGAGTTCCAGCCCCACATTGGGCATAGAGATTACTTAATTTAAAAAAAAAAAGCTGGGGCGCCTGGGTGGCTCAGTCGGTTAAGCGTCTGCCTTCGACTCAGGTCATGATTTTAGGGTCCTGGGATCGAGCTCCGTGTCGGGCTCCCTGCTTACTGGAGAGGCTGCTTCTCTCTCTCACCTTCCCTCTCACCTTCCCTCTCCCTTTCTGTCTCTCTCAAATAAATAAATAAAATCTTAAAAAAAGCTGAATGTAAATGATTTTTTTCCGGGCATTGGAATAAGGGTTGTATTTTATCTTTAAAGATTTTTTTCTTCCATTAAGAAAGTTGACTCAATAGGGGCGCCTGGGTGGCTCAGTCAAGTAAGCGTCTGCCTTTGACTCAGGTCGTGATCCCAGGGTCCTGGGATCGAGTCCCACATAGGGCTTCTTGCTCAGTGGGAGTCTGTTTCTCCTTCTCCCGCTCGCCCTGCTTGTGTGCGCACGCGCGCGCTCTCTATCAAATAAATAAATAAAATCTGTAAAAATAAATAAAATAAAATTTCTAGAAGTGGGACAACATCATGTATTTTTCACCTCTTATGACTGTTTCAGGTCAGCGCCATGGCCGCTCCACAGGATTCAAATGAGCCTTCCTATCTGCTCCCTCCAAACAGTAAGGACTGGGAAGAGCAAGGCATCCCTGACTTTGTCTACGGGCAGAAGGAACTTGTGCTGGAAGGGATTCAGTGGCCTAGCACTGCCCCCGGCCTCCCGGACACGCCGCCGCCGTCTCGCTTCGACTCTGCCCTCTGCTCCGCCTGGAGGCAGCGCATGGACCTGGGGCTCTTCCGCTACCGCCTGGGGGAGCTGCAGACCCAGACCCTCCCTGGTGCTGTGGGTTTGGTGGCTCAGCTGAATGTGGAGCGAGGCGTGCAGAGGAGGCGCCCCCAGAACATCCGGAGTGTGAAGCAGCCATTTGACCCTGAACAGTTTAACTTCCACAAGGTCCGGCCAGGAGAAGTGCTCTTCCGTTTGCTCCGGGAGCCCGATCTCCCAGGTGCTCTCCGGCAGGAGGACATCCTCGTCATGATCAATGTCAGCCCCCTGGAGTGGGGCCACGTGCTGCTGGTGCCCGACCCCCGCCGCGGGCTCCCCCAGCGCCTGCTGCCAGGCGCGCTGCGGGCCGGCGTCGAGGCCGTGCTGCTGAGCTCACACCCGGGCTTCCGCGTCGGCTTCAACAGCCTGGGGGGCCTGGCCTCGGTGAACCACCTGCACCTGCACGGCTACTACCTGGCCCGCAGGCTGCCCGTGGAGGGGGCGCCGAGCGAGCCCCTGGACCCTGGCGGCCGTGTGCACCTGCTCCGGGCCCTCCCAGCTCCCGGCTTCCTCTTCTACACAGGCGGGCCGGGGCCGGACCTGGAAGCCCTGATAGGCAGGGTGTGTCGGGCCACTGACTACCTGGCCGAGCACGAGATTGCCCATAATTTATTTGTGACCCGGGGGGCCCCACCTGGAGAGACATCACCCTCCTCCGCTCTCACAGGCGTCCGAGTAATTCTGTGGGCCCGGAAGTCCAGCTTTGGGGTAAAGGAAGACGAGGCGTTCAATGTCGCCCTCTGTGAGCTGGCCGGGCACCTCCCTGTCAAAACGTCCCGGGATTTCGGCAGTCTGACAGAGGCGGCCGCTCTGGCCCTCATTCAAGACTGTCTGCTGCCCTCGGCCCAGGCGGAAGAAGTACGGGCAGCCCTGGTGGCCGTGATAGCCCAGGACGAGCAGTGAGCCTTCTGGAAGTATTTATTTTCTACCTGGTCTAAGTCCCTTTGCACGTGGTCGTTTGGGCTTCCATGACTGCCACCTTACCCGTCTCAGCCCAAGGGGAGGGATAAAGAACTGACAAGTGATCTCTAAAGAGAAGAAACCTTAGAATAAATTGAATGAATGAGCCGTCATGAATGTATCTGCTTCTCATTTTTCCTCTTGGACAAGCCTCAGGGATGTCAGACCTGTTACTAAGAAGGGAGTAGGGGGGCACCTGGCTGGCTCAGGTCCTGATCTCAGGGTTGTGGGATCAAGCCCCCCATCGGGCTCAGTGCAGAGTCTGCTTGAGGTTCTCGCCCTCTCCCCCTGCCCACCCCCCACACACATATGCACACGTGTTCTAAAATAAATCTTTTTAAAAAACAAACAAAAAAAGAGAATGCACAAGAGTTACATACCCTGTGGTTCCTGGGTGGCTCAGTCAGTTGAGCGTCTGCCTTCGGCTCAGGTCATGATCCCAGGGTCCTGGGATTGAGCCCTGCATCGAGCTCCCTGCTCGGTGGGGAGCCTGCTTCTCCCTCTCCCTCTGCCCCTCCCTCTGCTCCTGTGTGTGTGCTCGCCGTCTCGCTCATAAATAAATAAAAATATTAAAAAAAGAGTGACGTATTCCTGACTTTATATATAGACTTTTCATATCAAGTCTTGACAAAGTAATAGGTCAAGTGCCTCTGGCATTGTGCCCCCACTTCTTCTGCCCTCTCCTCTCTGCGTGTTCTCCCCTCGCCTGCCTCCAATGACCGTTTCTTCATCCCTCCCCTCCATTCGGTCTTGCTCCAGCATAGGCCCTTCTTCGGGCACCTTCCCCCCTGCCTGGCCAACCTTGAATTTCCCTCCAGCCCCCAGCACTGAGTTGAGTGTTCCTCCTGTGCATCATCTCGTGTGAAAAAGGCATCTTCACGACTTGAATACCGCCATTTACCAAGAACAGGCTGGCAGAGCAGAGGTCTGGCAACTCGTCTGAGGCCAGACAGCTCACAAGTGCTGGGGTCAGGACCGCAGCCCCGGTGGTCGGCGGCCAGAGGCTGGCTCTGCACTGGTGACTGCCTCTCTAGACAACGGCCCCCATAGTAGTGGTGGTGTCCTTAACAGGTGACAGGCGCTGAGCTGAGGGTCAGGTCCCTGGGTAGCTGGCTTTCTCTGTCCAGGCCTTGTCTGAAGTTCTTACATAGAATTTTAGGGTTGTATATCCCAGAAGATGTTATAAAGTCTCACTGGGTTAAGGCAGAATATGTACCACGAAAAAAAAAAAGTTCATTAAAAAAAAAGTTTAACATTTACATTTAAATATATATTTGACATTTAAATTCCTATAAAAAATTTGGGGTCAACTTCCTCTTTTTGGCACATCGCAGTAATTTTAGCTCATGCTTCTGTGAGCCTTTGCGTATACAAGCTCCAGTAGCATCACTTTGTGTTGCTCGCTCAGTCTGAAGGAAGTACAGATGACCATTACAGCAAAGGGGACTTTGTGTCCCAGGTGATGAGCCCAAATACCAGGTTTTTCCCCCAGGACTGCTGTTCAGAGGAAAGCCTTCTCTGGCCAAACTAAGTTTTTCCATAAGATGGGGTGGGGGGTGTGAAATAGCTTTTCTTTATGGTGGTACTTCTCAGCTGTTTATATAGCTCACGAATTGTCAAGAAGGGAATTCAGAAGCTATTTCTAAGCTGAAGTGTGGAAAACTTAGGGGACCCTCCATACTCACCTTCCAGCACCACAGAAAGATAGGAAGGCATGATCTAGCCCAGCACCTCTCCACCTCTGCTTGCATTTTGGTAGAGGGCCCATATAACCAAGGGGTTTTGGATTTAATCTATTGGGAAACCTTGAAGAGTTTTAAACTGGGGAGTATCCAATTTGCATTAGAAAGAATACTTAAGCTGTCATGGATGGGTGTAGAGGAGGGAAGAACAATCAGAGTCCAATTAAGAGGTTGCTGCACGGTGGCAAATTCAGGCAAGAATTGGTGATGGTTCAGGTCCCAGAATAGTGCCTGGAACGCTCAATATTTGTGCGAAGAATGAGAAAAAAATGATAATCTGGAAGGCAAGGGACTCCAAAGCATTTCAAGAAAGGAGTAACGGAATATATGCTGAAGAAACAGCAAGAAATGTATGAATCCAACAGTGCCCACGTGTTTTTAAAGGAGGGAGATTTTAAAGTGTCCTCTAGATTCAGGCACACGGGATAGTCTTAAAATGACAAGTCGGCCTGAGCGCGGTGGTCAGAGGGTAAGGACGGCAGGAGGAGCAGTGACGGCGACGGTGAAGGAGCGCCACGAGGAGGCCGCTCTGCTACTCAGCGCAGCAGGGCGAGCGCTGCTCACGGATCCTCCCGAGCGCCGAGCGGGTTCAACCCAGGTCACCCAAACACTGAAGGCAGGCAAGCAGGTGTCTGTCCCCAACGCAGGCTTGGCCAAATAGGCTGCGGGGAGACGTGTGCGAAGCGGCGCGAACGCGGAGGGACTGCAGGTCCCGGCTGATGCGCCCCGAGAGCCGCCGCAGAGGCGCAGCCCCGACCGCGACGCCACCACGCCCGCGGCAGGCGTTTCCGCCCGCGCGCAAGATGGCCTCGGCCCGCGCCCGAGTGGGTGTGGTTCCGGGAAGGCCCCGCCCCCAGAACGCTTCTCCAATGGGGGCCGCCCTCGTGTCCATGGCGACGGCGGCGGCGGCGGCTGCTGGCTTGCTCAAGGAGGCGCCGCCGCCGCCGGGATCTCCGAGCTAGGAGCGAACCCCGGAAGGGGGGGGGAGCGGGCTCCCCCTCGCGATCGGCGGGGACAGCCAGTCCTGTGGCACGAGGAGGCGGTCCCGGAGGCCCAGCGACGCCCGGGAAGGAGCAGGAGCCGGGCGAAGGGTGGACATGAGCGACCACCTGAGACCAGCCTCGGACCGCTAGGGGCGGACCCAGCAGCCCCTCCCCTCTCCTCGGAATCTCGGGTGGGCAGTGCCCGCCAGGGGCTCCCCCTCTGCCAGCAGAGCCCAAGGGGTCTTAGCCATCAAGTGCCAGTGTGTACACATGGAGAAACTGAGTCATGGGACAGGGAAAGGGCCGGCTTAGGGGACCTTTGGTCTTCAGCTCTATTTTAAAATCGAAGGTCCCCCCAGAGCGCAGCCATCCCCCTTCCCATTCAGGAATAAAAAAGCCATGGTCATGGTGCCTGCCAGCTCTGTCCAGCTTCTGCGTGCACCCCAGCGTGTTGTATGGAGGGGTGATCTTGGATGATCAGGGATTGTCGGGGAATCCAACATTTCATAGGCATTCCCCGGCCCACATTGCCTACTTGGAAACCATCCCATTCTGCAGTGGGATTGTTCTGTTCTGAGGGGGCAGCAACGTTCCCCTATAACACCATGAAGGAGGTCCTTTGCACGGACTCCTGCAGGCCTTCCTGGGCCTGGAGGAAGGAAGCTCTGATACATATTTCACTCTCACCCCTCTCTCCTCAGAACCTAAGAGGATGGAGCCAAATCCCTGTAAGACCAGCGAATCGGAGGAAGACTACGTTGAGGAAGAGGAATCCGAGGAGGAGTGTGTTCAAGGGGAAGCTACCATCCCTTCTGACTCTCCTCAGCAGGAACTCTCAAAGGCTGACTATAAGGAATTTGGGGATGGAGTTCCCTTATCTATTGTAGCCAAGAAAATTCCAAAGAAAATCATAGCCCCAGCTGACTCAGATGACTTAGAAGTTGGCAGGAGAAAGAGAAGGCGGAAACGCAGGTAACAGACAGGTGCCTGGGCCCCCTCACCTGCCTGGCTCCAGAAGAGAGTCACCCCTTGGCCTCCCTTCAGCAGTTGGGCGGTCTTCCCTTTAATCTGCAAAAGAGGACAGGGAATACAGGAACATCATTAACCTTTTGGTAGTACAAAAACACAAAATTCTGAACCATTTGAGCTGGCTTGGTTTGCATTTTCAGCACATTTCTATCATCCTGGTCTTTAAGTGGCTTTCAGAGAAAATGAATTGCATTGTAGATGTGTCAGGTGCATCGCAGCCCAGGGTCTGTCCTTTATCCCACTCTGCCTGATTTCCATTATTCCTCCATTCCAGACCCCTGGCCATCAACCTGACCAACTGCAAGTATGAGAGCGGTAAGCACCCAGCTCACTCACACACCACTGCGCGTAAGAGGGCACATGCAGGTTTTGCTGTGGGGATGGTCCCGCAGTCAGGCTCCCAGCCCCTGCATCTTGCTGGGCTGGCCTATAACTGAGCTACTAGCAGCTGAGTTACCACGGTTCCACTTAGTCTTAGTGGTAGGGTGGAAATCCCCCAGTTAGCTAGCAAGAAAAAAAGTGACTGAAGGTCACCATTGCCCTGCCCTTCCCAGATTTTACCAGAATTGAGATGAGAACAGGTCAATACGGGTTTTTTTCAAGGAAGCCCTTGAGGGGGCTTCAGGAATTAAAAGAAAAAAATGACCAGCTAGATCATCTATCTTTTCGTCTCCTCCTGTGCTCACTGCCATCACCACGGGGCCGCCACGGGGCCACCCAGTGTGGGAGGTGCCAGTGTGACCCCTCCGGAGGGTCGGCTCTGCAGGTCAGAAACCATCCCAATTGAGAGACAGAGGACTGACAGGAGCAGAGAGCCAGGCTCTAGTTTTCTCTGTCACAGATTTTGGAAGGGCCCTGACAGCCCCATGACCTTGGAATTGTCACATGGTAATTAAGCTGCAGCACTGAGGTAAGAACCACCTCCGTCTTCAGCCTACTCTCTGGTCGAGTCTCTTCCTTACCTGACCCAGCTACAATCCCAAGGCTTGCTGCCATGTCTCGGCTGGCCCCGCTGATCTCCCTCTCTCCACAGTGCGTCGGGCAGCCCAAATGTGTGGCCTGAAGGAGGTGGGGGAGGACGAAGAATGGACTGTGTACTGGACAGACTGCTCTGTCTCACTGGAACGAGTCATGGACATGAAGAGGTTTCAGGTACAACCTCTGGACCCAAGAGCCTAAAGGGGCCATGGTCCCTGCCTGAATGAGTCCTCCTGTCCTTCTGCTTGGGCACCTGCGGCTGCCACCCTCTGTGGCTGTCCCCCTGGGCAGAGCAGGAAAGGCCACGGCCAGGGCTTCTGCTCCCCTGGAAAAATCCTCCTCTTGGGTTTCTGGAACTTCTATTATAGGAAGGAAGTTTCTGCTGGGCACCGTTTGCCTGAAGGCATCTGTGCCCAGCTGGCCCCCTTCAGGGCAGGTGAGCCCACCTAAGGGGAAGGCTGGAAGGGAGCTTCGGTACTAACAGCCAGGCCAGGAGAGTGATCCAGCTCCTAAGCAGCTTAGCCTAGCAGCCGCATCCATTGACAGTGTGGGGTTCTGCACGGCAGCAAGAAAGTCAGGAAGGATGGGTCCTCAAAAAGAATATAACCTCTTCATGGCATTTTTGTTATCCTCTAATTGAGTCTTTTTTTTTTAAGATTTTATTTTTAAGTTAATCCCTATACTCAACATGGGGCTTGAAATCAGAACCCGGAGATCAAGAGTCACACACTCCACCGACTGACTGAGCCAGACCTCTAAACGGGTCTTTGTGGTGGTTAGCAACACAAGAATGTAAAAAGGTCTGCAGGCTTAGTTTGAGGGGAAGCCAGGAAGGGAATTGAGGAGACTGTAACTTGTCCTACAACAAGTCATGGGAGAAGAGCCCGAGAGAGTGACAGAGAGTGAGCTCGAAGTGCTTGAGAAGCCCCAAGGAAGGGACACGCAGGGAGCAGCTGGAAGATGAGCAAGACAATAATTAACAGCATTCCTTGACGATTACTGAATGTCAGTCACTGTATTAAGTGCTTTTACACTCTTACCTCATTAAATCCTCAAAAACAACCCTGAGTGGCAGATACCCTTTTGTTAAGAGGACACCAAGTTTCAGAAACACTAATTTTCTGCAGCTAGCGAGTGGTAAAGCCCGTGAGACAGGCCAGAACCAACGCGAGATACTGCCTCCCGGCACTGGGGTTCCAACGGGCACCCTGGCATCGTCATATCCGGGGGGGGCTGTGGCAGGGCATTCCTGGGACTGCTTCTCAACTTCCTTTGCTCTTTTGGAAAATGGTTTCTCATTTGCTTGTGCTCCCACGCACCAATTATTCTTTTTTTTTTTTTTTAAAGATTTTATTTATTTGCGAGAGAGAGAATGAGAGACAGAGAGCACGAGAGGGAAGAGGGCAGAGGGAGAAGCAGACCCCCTGCTGAGCAGGGAGCCCGATGTGGGACTCGATCCCGGGACTCCAGGATCATGACCTGAGCCGAAGGCAGTCGCTTAACCAACTGAGCCACCCAGGTGCCCGACGCACCAATTATTCTTATAGGACGAGCCTCCAGTGGTCTGGGGGATGTTATAAGGTGGCTAGAAGGCCCAAAGTCCTGGCAAATCCTTCTTGCTGCCCCTCATTTCCTGACCTCAGGGTGGACGTGTGTTTTGGGAGAGGCCAAGGAGGAGGTTCTCACTTGCCTTAGGGAACCTTCCTTTCCTCCCTTAGGGTATTGGGTACAGCATTTACCCTCATCGTGACTTTTTTTTTTTTTTTTTAGGATTTTATTTATTTGAGAGAGAGAGAACACAAGCAGGGGGGAGGAGCAGAGGGAGAGGGAGAAGCATTGGGTTCTGTGCTGAGCGGGGAGCCCAATGAGGGGCTCGATCTCAGGACCCTGAGATCATGAGCTGAGCTGAAATGCAGAGTCGGATGCCCAACTGACTGAGCCACCCAGGAGCCCCATCCACTGTGACTTCTACCTTGACCTTCCCAGTCCTCCTGGTATGCCCAAGGCCCCAGGGACTGCTGCTTACTCTGCTGGTGGGGTTAGATAACCAACTGACTCTGTTTCAGAAAATTAACCACTTCCCTGGAATGACAGAAATCTGCCGCAAAGATCTGCTGGCTCGGAACCTCAACCGCATGCAGAAACTCTATCCTACCGAGTACAACATCTTCCCCCGCACCTGGTGCCTCCCTGCAGAGTGAGTGAGCCCCTGCTCCCCAGGCTCATATCCTTGGGGAGGAAAGGTTTCACCATCTCGTTCCCTCCAGACTCTGGCCTTGTGACCTAGAAAGTCTCAAGGGATGAGAATTTCAGCTGGTCTAAGAAAAGGAGGTCTGAGACGGAGGCTCCAGGAAGTGTGGACCGGAGAGCAGAGCTCCACAGGGCCTGGCTCAGCTGTGATGCACAGAAGCCTTCTGACCAGCCTCTCTCTGCATGTAGCTTTGGGGACTTCCAGTCCTATGGTCGTCAGCGAAAAAGCCGCACTTACATCTGCAAGCCAGACAGTGGCTGCCAGGGACGGGGCATCTTCATCACCCGAAATCCCCGGGAGATCAAGCCAGGAGAGCATATGATCTGCCAGCAATACATCTCCAAGGTGAAGGGTGCCTCGGAACCACCAGGGCCCTCCCCGAGCCCTGGGGCGCCTCGTCTCTCCCCGTGCCAGAGAGGAAGCCAGCCTACCCTTCGGCTCCTACCCTTCCTGCTGTTTCCCCTTAACTTGGAGGCAGTCCAGAGCCATGGTTCAGAGCCAGCCTGTCTGGGTCTGAATCTGAGTTTTCCCACTTCTTAGATGTGTGATCTTGGGCAATGTCTTATTCTTTCTGTGCCTTAGTTTCTTCATTTGTTGAATGGGAATAATAGCAGTAACTACTTTATGCTTCATATGGTTACTATGGAAATTAAATGAGTTATCATAATTTGAAACGCTTACAACAGTGCATGGGATAGAAGAAGCACTTCAAAGGTATTCTTCCCTGGCGGGTTTGCATGCTTTCAGCCCTTCCTCATTGACGGCTTCAAGTTTGATATGCGAATCTATGTCCTGATCACGTCCTGTGACCCTCTTCGGATCTTCATGTATGAGGAGGGCCTGGCCCGCTTTGCCACTATGCCCTACGTGGAGCCCAGCCATGGCAACCTGGTAAGGGGCCAGCTAGCAGTCCTGGGGGGCAGGGCGGCGACCTCTTCCTGTGAGCACAGAGGTTCTGTGGAGAAACCAAGTAGAGAGGCTTATCATTGTCATCCGTGAACTGGGAATGAACCAGTGAGCACCCTGGCACCTGGCGGGGAGGAGAGTATTTGGTGGGTGGTGACTGCTCCAAGGTCCTCCTTGGAGGAGCCTGGCCTACATCCTTCCCCGGGAGCTTATGGGACAGTTCTTAGGTGAAGAGGGACAGGAGATGAGCCATCCTGGGTAATAAAAAGGCAACGAAGGGCTGGAGAGGGGTGCTGCGGGGAAGCAGTCTGAGCCACAGGGCCACTCTCTTCCCAGGATGACGTCTGCATGCACCTGACCAACTATGCTATCAACAAACACAACGAGAATTTTGTCCGAGATGATGCTGCGGGCAGTAAGAGGTACTCCCTCTCTGATTGCTCTTTAGTCCTACAGTCTCAGCAGCCCATGAAACTGAGCTGGCTCTTGGGAGGCCATTTGCTCAGGAAAACCATCTTTACAGACCCCTGTCTTGTGCCTGACCTCTAAGTGCAGCCCCCCCCCCACCATAAGCCCCACTTCAAGCTCTCACGTAGGCGCCCGGAAGTAGGATTAGTGGTAGGGACACTCCTGTCTGTGGCCCAGACCCACTGGTGTAGAAATGTGTCCTCCTCTGAGCACTGGGCCTCGCAGGAAGCTGTCAACGCTCAACGCCTGGCTGCGAGAACATGGCTACGACCCCCGAGAACTGTGGAGGGACATCGAGGACATCATCATCAAAACCATCATCTCAGCCCATTCTGTTCTTCGCCACAACTACCGAACGTGTTTTCCCCAATATCTGACTGGAGGTACATGTGCCTGTTTTGAGATCCTTGGTTTTGACATCTTGCTGGACCACAAGCTGAAGCCCTGGCTGCTGGAGGTGAGGAATGTCTTTTGGGCTTTGCCAAACCAAGGTCCGGAGGCCGCCCTGAACAGGATGCCTGGGGTAGGAGTGCACTCAGTTGGTGGAACACAGAATGGGGGACGTGGTGGCACTGGGTGGGGATGAACCGGCAGAAGGTGTAAGATCATCTCTCTGCTTTCCACCTGCTGAGTCAAATCTTAGTGGTCTCTGGCCTCCACCATAGGAATCCAGGATTTAGATCCCAAGTGTTCTTCATGTAATCTTTGTCTTTAGGGACACTGTATCTATAGAATCAGGCTGTCTACTTTGCTCCCATCAGCCTGTGTATTGGAGGGATCTCTGTGGCAGAGTCCTGTGGCCTTGGAAGTCAGAAACACCCAGCCCCCTTGGGATGTCTTGACTAGAGCCTCCAGTCAGGCCTGCAAGAGACCACACCTGCTTGGGTGGTCTAGGAATGGGGTGGATAATGACTCCTCCTGGCAGGTAAACCACTCTCCAAGCTTCACCACCGACTCCCGCCTTGATCGAGAAGTGAAGGATACCCTTCTCTGTGATGCCATGACCCTTGTCAACCTCCGTGGCTGTGACAAAAGGAAGGTGATGGAGGAGGACAAGCGGCGAGTCAAGGAGCGGCTTTTCCAGTGCCACCAGCAGCCACGAGAAGCCAGGTGCTCCAGGTGTCTGAGCTGTCTTGTTAGCACTGGCCTGGGCGGAAGAGTGCTACTTTAGGTGGTGAAAGTGGGCTGGGGCTGATTAGCTATGAAGAATAACTTTTCTTCTGCATAGATAATATATTACCTTTCATAGACAATATGTCCAAAATTCAAAAGATACTGTGAATAATTTCTTAACTCTTCTCCAGCTACTATATCCCCCCCTGGAGGAGCTAATCTATGTTCCTAGGGTCACATGTATACTTTCACAAACATTTAATGCGTACATACCTACGTATATACGTATATATTTATACAGATTGTTATTCTCCCTTTACCCAGACAATAGTGTAACTTTCACACTCTCTGTACCATGCTTAGCAGTGTCGTTTGGAGCTATTTCATTTTAGCGCATAAGGAGCTTTATGCAGTTTGACCAGCTGTTTGTTCTTGCTTTTGTTTTTTTAACAAAGCTCCTCTAGAAAGTTTGTAATAATGAAACAGAAAACAGTTTAGTCATTCAATAATAAGGGATTGTTGAAATCAGTCTTTTTCACCCACTGTTGCTTTCATTCTTTTTTTTTTATTTTTTTTTATTTTTATTTTTTTAAACATTTTTTTTTTAAAGATTTTATTTATTTATTTGAGAGAGAGAGAATGAGAGAGAACACATGAGAGGGGATAGGGTCAGAGGGCAAAGCAGACTCCCTGCCGAGCAGGGAGCCCGATGCGGGACTCGATCCAGGGACTCCAGGATCATGACCTGAGCCGAAGGCAGTCGCTTAACCAACTGAGCCACCCAGGCACCCCTGTTGCTTTCATTCTAAGATGGGTTACAAACGTGGTGATTTGTTGCCGATACTAAATTATAATGTTAATAATACGTACAAATGAGTTGGAGTAGATTTAGAATTATTCCCATAACAACATTGCTCTTCGCCACCTGCATTGCACTATGCAGGGCCAGTGTGTATTTGATTTGTCATGATTTCCTGAGGGCCTGGCACACAGTAGGCAGTCAAATGTGTGAATGGAGGGGAAGTATAACTAAATACGCTGGCTATTCCCACAGTGGGACTGCACACGTGACTGTATGAATCATGTCCTTCAGCGGGGAAAAGGGCTGAAAATTACTGGACTTACTAAACAAACATACAGGGGCGCCCTGTATGTTTGTTTAATAAGTCCAATAGTTAAATTGGCTTCCTAGTATTCAAGCGATTCTATGAGTGTATGTGACTCTTGTTCTCGGGATTGTGAGTTCGAACTTCACGTTGGGTGTAGAGATTACTTAAAAATAAGATCTTTAAAAAAATAAAAAATAGGGGCGCCTGGGTGGCTCAGTCGTTAGGCGTCTGCCTTCAGCTCAGGTCATGATCCCAGAGTTCTGGGATCGAGCCCTGCACTGGGCTCCCTGCTCTGCGAGAAGCCTGCTTCTCCCTCTCCCACTTCCCCTGCTTGTGTTCCCTCTCTCACTGTGTCTCTCTCTGTCAGATAAATAAATAAAATCTTAAAAAATAAATAAATAAAAGTACAATCATAGAATCACTTGAATACTGGAAAGCCATTTTAAAATATTGTTGTATGATCCCATTTTTGTCTGAAACAAGAAAGGAAGGAAGGAATAAAGAAAGAGCAAATTAGTTAGTAGCAAAGTTAGGATTCAGACTTGGGGGTCCTGCCCCTGAGTCCATGCTCATAACAAATATACTAACTGCACAGTAAGATTATGGGAGGTTTGATCTTCTTTTTGCACTTCTGCTTTTTCTGTAATTCACATAGATTACTCTATAATCAGAAACGTAAAAGATTGTGATAACTTGGGAGTACTAGCTTATGATGGGACCCCTTTGCACTTAAGATGAAAACCCGATTTCTGGAAGTCAAGCCTCTATTTCCATGGCTACGCACAGGTGGGACTGGCCAGATGGCCTTGGCAGCTTTCCCTACATGGGAAAGGCCATGAAGCTAGCAGGAGATCCTCAAAGCCTCGGCCAGCCTTCCTTTCCTCACTGAACGTTCTCACAATCCTCCTGACTCACTCTGAGCTTGGTTTCCATAGGCGAGAACAAATTGAGTCGTCCCACGCAGCAATACTGGACCAGGAGCGCTATGAGGATTCCCACCTCGGGGGGTACCGGCGGATCTACCCTGGGCCTGACACGGAGAAGTACACACCTTTCTTCAAGCACAATGGCTCCCTTTTCCAGGAGACTGCTGCTTCCAAGGCCAGAGAGGAGTGTGCCAGGTACTTTGCCTTTCATTCTCCTCTGTCCACTTGGGTGGGGCATATCCTGAAGCTGAATTGCTCCCCAGCAGGGTAGAGAGGAAGCCAGACACTTGAGCAAAGGGGAATGGAGTCATACATCCTATCAGACTCTTAGTGACTCCATTTCCACTTAGGAGGTTTCCCATCTTCCCCCTCATTCTTCTCCCGTCAGTGCCCCCAACAGATCATAATTCCCCACTCTCCCATCCCCACTTTCCCTCACCCTGCTTCTCCCCAACACAATTTCTCCAGCATCTGAAGCTGCTGTGTCTTGTCAGGCAGCAACTGGAAGAGATCCGCCTTAAGCAGGAACAGCAGGAGACCTCAGGCAGTAAGAGGCGAAAGGAAAACAGGGACCAGAACCAGGGCGAATCAGCAGGGGAGAAGAGCCGATCCAGGGCCGGGCTCCGGGGACTTTCCACCCACTTGGCTTACAGGAAGCAGACCCGGGAGAAAGAGGTGTCAGGGGTTTGGTAGCTCTTGCCTTTCTGCAGGAAATGGGTTGGGACTCCTAGAGAAGGGAATCTTTGCTGTCCTCTCCTCCTCTTGTAAAAGAGAGAGAGGAGTTCCTAATGAATACACTGGATCTGGCCTGGTGGACCAGGAGGTGAGAGAGAGAACGATAGCAAAGAGAACCTTCCGCTAGGGTCAGGGAAGGGATGGGAGGGTGGGTAGAGTGGGCAGGAGTCCCGCAGCCATCCCCGTTGATGGTGTGGGGCTCACCCTTGGAGATCTTGCATTCATCTCTCATGTATCTCATAGCTGCTACCAGTACACCTGGATACCAGGCATCCTCAGGAAATTGTGGAAGAAGAGGAGCTGGAGCGAGTGAAGGCCCTGCTACAAAGGGAGAATCTCATCCGAAGCCTCGGTATTGTAGAGCAGCTCACGCGCATGCTGCACCCCAGCCACCAGGGCCAGAAAAAACTTCATGAGTATCGGGTGAGGGTCCGTCCGCAGCCTCTCACAGAGCAAGGGAGGAAGGGCTGCAGCAGCACATGGTGGTGGTCACAGCACCAGCCGCTAATGTGATGGTACCTGGCGCGGAGCCTGGGAAAGCAGAGTATGCTGGGTGTTGGGAGAGGGTCTCTGGGTTCCTTTTGCACTTGTTCCCAAGCTCCCTTGTTTGTAGTAATGACATCTGGCAAAGTGCAGCTCCCAACCTTCTCCTAAGAGACCTGTTCCCTATATTCCAGTCTTGCAATAACCCCAAACTCATGATTGACAAAGAACAAGGCCACCACCCTCGGTGGCTTCTGTGGAATCTCTCCCTAGCACTGCCAGTGCCATGGCTCTAATGGGTGATAAGTAAACAGACTTGGGCCAACAGAACAGCTGCCGCATTCACTATTCCCTGGGCTAGTAGCAGGCCTATTGGGTCCTCAGTTTTTGCTGAGCTCCAAAGGAGTTAACAGGTTAAATAGTGGCCACAGCCTAGATGTTTCAGTTACCTATTTTCTCACACCGTTCCATCCAGCCTCACAAGAAAGGTGGTAAGGGGCTGCTCTTCTCCTCTAGCCTAGATTTCACCAGGATGGGCTGGGCAGTCAAGAACTGCAATCTGGGAGTCTGGTCCCATTGGTCCTCCTGAGAGGGGCTGCCAAAGAGCAGGGCCGCCCTCATTTCCTGCATCCAGTTCGGGCCCACGAATTGATCCCCAGGATCTTAGGGCCACTGCCAACCATGAATGCTGCAATTCCACATCATTCCTGGTGCCACCTACAGCCCAAGAACTTCAACTGGATAGGAGATCCAGCAGCCATCGGCCCCTGTTCATTGTCAATGACGACATCTGGAAGGCGCTCTTTTTCCAGTGCCAGAGTCAGGCTCACTAGCCGTAAGTATGCGAAACTAGCTTTGGTCACTCTGACTTGTGTAAATTCCCCCTAGCAAACATCACAGCTGGGATGTTCCCCAAATATAACATGGCACTTCCACCAGTGTGGGAATGGGATAGGTAGTGGACCCTGGTAGAAATGGCAGAATTACAGTCCCAGCACTCAACAAACATAACAGGGAAACAGACAAGTAAACACACAATTACAATACAGTGTGGTAAAGATGCTGGAGGGGAGCATGGGATGCCACTCCTCTGTGTTGGTAATTGGGCAACAGTTGGTAAAGAGGTGAGCGAATCTCCTGTGAATACCAACTCAGGGGACCCATGTTTCCACTGCAGAAGGCCCAGCCAGCAGAAGGCTAGAAGCCATAAACAGAGCCCTGGCAGGATCAGTGCCATCCTCTTTAACCCCAAAGCAGGGCTATCTTCTGCAACCAGAAAGAGTGGCAAGTGGCTCATGGACTGAATGCGCCTTGCCCCCCGCGGTAGACTCTGAACACAGAGCACCCAAGACCCGGGAGCTCACTCTCTGCCCTGCCTCTGCACCCCTGATGCTGCGCACCACTGCCCTCCTTGACATCAGCCACCATAGGTAAATGCAGGATGGAAGCCCAGCACTCAGCCTCTCCTGGAGAGCCCCCTCAGGTTTCCAAAGGGGCAGAGGGCCTTCAATCTTTGCTAGATGAAAGACGGCCACCAAGCTTCAGTTTGAAAAGCCCTGCCCAGGAACCCTGTTTGCACAAGGCAAAACACAAAGACACCAAGAATTCCTCAATACCCTAAGATTATTTTCAGATCCGTAAAGACTAAAAGGAAGAGGAGCCAGGGTCGGCCATGTACTCATCCCCGCCCTTCAAACCTTAGCCTGGATTTATTGCTAGGTGATGGGTCTGAACCCCGGGTGCGGCCCGGAGCTAGAGGTCATCCTGGCGACAAGGAGCCCCTTTCCCACAGGAGCCGAGTGCCTAAGGCACGGGGCTGTCGCCATCAGAGGACCGCCGAGGGGACGCCCTTTCCGCCGCCGTGGCGGAGACAGGCCGGCCTGGGTAGCCGTTGGGGCGGAGGGGCGGCTCTTGGCAACTGAATCCGTCTTTTTATTAAAGTTTATGGCGTTTTGCAGGAGCGTCCTCTACCTCATTCCGGCCCTTGCATTTCAGGCTCAATACTCTCCACATTCGCTGCCGGGAATGGTGGGCCGCACACGGGTTCAAGCCCAGATATCCCGCCCCCGGCCGGAAGCCGGAAAGGCTCGCGGCCATCCCTGCTTCCGGCCCGCCTGTCCACTTCCGCCCCGCCCCCAGACTTCCGGTACTGCGTGTTTCGGGCTGCCGACGGCTGTTGTCGACATGGCGGTTACGCTGAGCCTCTTGCTGGGCGTGCGTGTACGTGCTGCTGTTGCTCGCTGTGGGTTCGCGACCCGGGGGGTGGCAGACCCCGGCTCTCTCGGCCGCGAGCCGGACCCTGATTCCGACTGGGAGCCGGAGGAGCGGGAGCTGCAGGAGGTGGAGAGGTACCGGCTCCTTCCCGGGCCCTCAGCCTGAAGTAGGGCTTCGCGCCCCTGCGCTCCAGGCCGCGCCCCCTTGGAGCCGGGCGTCGTGCCGCCACATCCGCCGTAGCCCTTGTTTCTTATCCGTTGTCAGGGGTGCAGGGGCAGGCGTGCGGCCTCTTTGGGACCACAGCTTTCTTCACCAGTGACGTATTTCATCACCCGTTTAGAAAGTTCGGCATGCTTACGGGCTGTGTTAGGTATTAGATTTCTGGGGAGGTGTATGGAGCAGGTCTGAGCCAACACGCATGGCCTGTTGCCCTTGCAAACAAAGAGAAGAGGGCTGGGCTCTTTGTGATTTAGCCCGAGGCTCTTCAGCCACCCAGTTTGCTCCCACGCATGGCTTCTGCCATTGCTTCTCTCCCCCAGCACCCTGAAACGACAGAAAAAAGCCGCCCGGTTCCAGAAAATTCGGAGGCAAATGGAGGCGCCGGGTGCCCCGCCCAGGACCCTGACGTGGAAAGCCATGGAACAGATCCGGTAAGACTCGTTGTAGTTGGGCTCTGCTGTGATGAGAAGTGATGGATACGGGGGCCTAGAACGTTATTTTTATATTTTACTTTTTTATCATTTTAACATTTCTAAATGACAGGTAGAATAGCATAACGAATTTCCGTAAGCTCGTCATCTAAATTTAATAGTTCTTAACATTAGGACACAGTTGGTTCGTTTTTGCTGAAATTTTAAAAGAGTAAGCTGCAAGACATCACATCATTTAACCTCAGAATCATAGATCGTGACGTTCTTTTTTTTTTTGTAGTGTAAATAATATTTTATTTTTAATTTTTTATTGTTATGTTAATCCCCATACATTACATCATTAGTTTTAGGTATAGTGTTCCATGATTCATTGTTTGTGCATAACACCCAGTGCTCCATGCAGAACGTGCCCTCCTCAATACCCATCACCAGGCTAACCCATCCTCCCACCCCCCTCCCCTCTAGAACCCTCAGTTTGTTTTTCAGAGTCCATCGTCTCTCATGGTTCGTCTCCCCCTCCGATTTCCCCCCTTCATTCTTCCCCTCCTGCTATCTTCTTCTTTTTTTTTTTTCTTAACATATATTGCATTATTTGTTTCAGAGGTACAGATCTGAGATTCAACAGTCCTGCACCATTCACAGCGCTTACCAGAGCACATACCCTCCCCAAGATCGTGACATTCTTAAGCGAAGGTCAGGGATGGGGGCTTCCATGGTTATGTTATGCACGTTTTTCTGAAGAGAAAATCCCTATCATAAAAATCATAGAGATCTCTCTTTTTTTTTAAGTTTTTTGTTGTTTTGAATAGACAATACATTACATATGGTTCAAAATTAGAAAATCAGAACAGTATAATGTGGTATACACATTGAAAAGTTTTAATCCCAGCCAGGCTCCCATGGAACTATTTTTGTGCCTTTTTCCAAGTCTCCTTATGCAAATAGGAGTATGAATATAGATTTTTATTTTCATTTCCTTAATCACAAACAGAATACTGTAAATACTGTTCTACACTTTTCCTTTTTCACATATTTCTTTTTCTTTACATTTTTTTAAGATTTTATTTTCGAATTATCTGTACACCCATCGCAGGGCTCGAACTCACAACCCCGAGATCAAGAGTCTTGTGCTCTACTGATTGAGCCAGGCAGGAGCCCCTTTTCACATATTTCATAGATCTTTCCACTTCAGAACAGAAAGCTCTTTTTTTGGAGAAATCATAATAAATCATAACTTTTTTTTAAGTAATCTCTGTGCCCAGTGTGGGGCTCAAACTCATGACCCTGAGATTAAGAGTTATATGCTTTACTGACTAAGCCACCCAGAGGCCCCAGTAATTCATAATTTAGTTAACCAGTCTTTCATGATGTGTATTTGGGTTGTTTCCATTCACTTGCTGTCGCAGATAGTGCTCTACTGAATATACACATGATTCCACGTATCTGCCAGGTGTATTTGTTGTTTACATTCTTAGAAGTAGAGTTGCTGGGTGCAAGGGCATATGGATTTGCATTTTGATGAATTTTGCAGTTATGTGTCCTTTTCCATTCCCATCAGAATGACTCTGAAGTTGACACCTAGAAGAAAGGGGATTCTGTAGAGCAAGGAGATCTGGTGAACCTGTAGCACGTCTTTCGTGTCGTCCTCCTTTCCCCTCTTGAACAACAGCTTTTCCAAATCTTCTGTCACCTCCCTTTCTGTGGTTAATAGATATCCTTCTACTTCAAAGAAAAAACTGACCATTAGTTAAGAGCCCTTTAAAGCTTCTTGGTCTTCCTCTTTATTTCCCGTTCTCAGTGTTTACAAACTAGGGGAAGTGGTAGCCTTTTACTTGTCTAGGACCAATCCTCTGCACTAGGTCATAGTTGTACCTAATTCCTCAGAGACCTACATCTGTCAGCTTCAGGTTCTCCCTCATCCTTTTGTTCCCAGGTAGCTCTTCCTGGATGCCTGTCCTTGTTTGTTTTGTCACAACGGTGAAACCGTTGTCCACAAATCTTACCAGTGACTTCCTCATTGCTAGGCATTCCTGACACTCTAGTCTCTAGCCTTTCTAGTATTTCTGCAGCATTTGATCTTGTAGTGTGTTTTCTTGAAATTAATTCTCTTCTCCTTTGATCCAGGGTACTACTCACTTCTATTTGTAGGGCTGCTTTTCTCACTTTCCTTCCTGGGCTCCTGTCGTTCCTCCTGTATCTTAAATACTGCCGTTTTTTAGAATTGTGTCCTTTGTCATTTTATCTCCACCTGTTCCATTCATGTGGCTTCAACCACCCCTGTTCTTCGTTTATGACTTCCAAATCTGTCATCTCCAGGCCGTGTTTTTCTTCTGATCTGTATATATTCAACCACACACTAGACCATGTCTGTTTGGATGTCACACGTGTTTTTCAAACCCAACATAATAAAATAGCAAACTCCGCGTAACAAAAGAAAATTTATCATTGTTCCTGTTGACTTTATTTTGCTCCTTTTTTCACTCTACCCCTGAATGGTCCCACCAGTCACTCAGGCTGAAAGCCTGTATCTCCGCCTACTTCTACCCCCACTATTTAGTCCTTACAAGTTCTACCGTATGGCCTTCCTATAACAGTTCTCAACTCTCTTCTTTTTCTGCTTTCTTTGCAACTGCCGCAGTTCAGACTGCCTGGATACCGGGACAGCTTCCTGACCGATTTTTCCATCTGTAGTCCCGCCACTGAAAACCACCCCTGGATTGAGCTTCAGAATGAAAAGCTGCTTGTGGCATTCCACTGCTTAAAATCCTTCCTGTACCTGCAAATGGTTTGCCATAGCTTGCGTGTTCCGAATTGCAATTCTTCTATTTTTGAATACACCCACTTAAAAATCCTTCCTTGGTTCACTGTTGCTTTGGGATAAACTCCAGACTCGTAAGCATGACATGATCTTCCTCCTGTCCTCACTGTTGGACAAGTTGAGCTGTTGCCGGCAATGGTGATGTGCTGCCCTGGCTATCATCAGTACCTTTGCTCTCTTCTTCCTCTCCTCCCCTCTGCCAGCTTAGTACTCTTCATACTTTCAGACCAGCTGTAGGTGGACTTCTGAAGCACTTCCCGAGCCACGCCTCAGGTGTTGGGATATCTTATCCCTGGGTCTCTCCTGGGTGCTCTGACAGCGTCCTCTCCTAGGACTTATCACACTGGTGTTGTATATGTTAATATTCTGTCTCCACCACCAGATTGTATGTTCTTTTTTTTTTTTTTTTTTAGATTTTATTTATTTATTTGACAGAGACAAGGCGAGAGGGAACACAAGAAGGGGGAGTGGGAGAGGGAGAAGCAGGCTCCCCGCCGAGCAGGGAGCCCTATGTGGGGCTCGATCCCAGGACCCTGGGAGCATGACCTGAGCTGAAGGCAGACGTTTAATGACTGAGCCGCCAAGGCGCCCCTAGATTGTATGTTCTTTGAAAGGAAGGACAGTCTTCATGCATCTCCAGGATCTACCTGGGGCCTGGTGCACAGTGGGAGGAGTTTAGTTGACAGAAATAAAGTGACTTGGGCACCTGGGTGGCTCAGTCGTTAAGCGTCTGCCTTCGGCTCAGGTCATGATCCCGGAGTCCTGGGATCAAGCCCCGAGTCGCGCTCCCTGCTCAGCGGGAAGCCTGGTCTCTCTCTCCCATTCCCCCTGCTTGTGTTCCCTCTCTGGCTGTGTCTCTCTGTCAAATAAAATCTTTAAAAAAAGAAAAGAAAAAGAAAGAAAGTGACTTAGGAGTGGTTGGGTGTTGCTATGGGCTCACAGGAATGGAATACAGCCATTTAGTGGCACAAGGTAGAGGCTATATTCGCAGTTTTTCCGAGCCCTCTTTTCACGTAAATATCACTAGTATTATCAGTTAGCTACTTTGATAGCAGACTACTTCACACCTTGAAAACCTAATCCTTTTTCCCATAGGTATTTACATAAAGAATTTGCAGAGTCCTGGTCAGTTCCTAGATTAGCTGAAGGCTTTGGTGTCAGCACGGATGTGATCCGAAGGGTTTTAAAAAGCAAGTTTGTACCCACATTGGAGCAGAAGCTGAAGCAGGATCAAAAAGTCCTTAAGAAAGCTGGGCTTGCCCACTCACTCCAGCAGCTCCCCAGCTCTGGGGATACCTTAAAGTCACTATCTGCAAGCCACTCTGGATCAGGCTCTTTGTTGCTGCAAAGGGGTGAATCCTCATTCAAAGGCTGGGGTCACAGCACAGCTTTGCACGTGATAGAATCAAACACTCATGGTACAAATACACCAAGGAGACAGAAGGGAGGGAGTAAAGGAATCCAGGTCCTGGAGGAGGAGCGCTCCGTGCCTCTTGCAGCAGCTGTAGGTCATCAGCGAGAGCGGCAGAAAGACTCCACCAGTGACGGTGCGGGCAAGAGAGGAACTGACGGCTATGGATTGCCAAGTGACAAGCTGGAAGATGTGAAGTCACAGGAGCCAGGTGATCAGAACTTCAGCAGCAAAGTAGTCCAGAGGGGGCGAGAGTTCTTCGATAGCAATGGGAACTTCCTGTACAGAATTTGAGCTGGAGCATGGCTTATGTAGATGCCAAGTGAAACACAGCTGGGGAGTATATTTGGAGCTGCCTGGACTTCTGTGTATGGATTATCCACCTTGGGATAGGAGGAAATGATGAGCCTGGAATGTGGGAGGAAAGAGCTGCTCATTTGAATCTGACAAAATGCAGTGAACTTCACAGGGCAAATGTGTATGGCAGGGCAGGGTTAATGACTGGCTGGGTAGATTTCTAGCTTCCTGGAGCACTGCTCCTGGTCTGACCCACGTGGATCTTTAGTACTCACCCTTCTTGCTTGGGCTCTCTATGTTGAAACTAGCCCATGTTGCATGTATTGTTAGGACTTTCTGTGATACTTGCAATATATGTTTGGGGAAAAATGAAAAGTTTACCTTCTGACCTCATTTACTTCTTGATTAATGAACATTAATAATTCTGGAACTGCTTAGTCAATTGGTTGTTTTCATTATGTGCAAAAATAAAGTAAAATGTAGCAGTTTGTGTTGATTGGTGCTCTCTGGGGTGGGAGGGTTTACCTGTGAACCTGGGGAGTGAGGGAGGGCAAGAGGCAAAGGGTCCCTTGTCCTTGAACATTAAACACTGGGAGAGAGATGGAGCCTGAGGAGTTCCCAACAAAGGGCCCTATGCAGTTCACCCTGCTTAGTAATAGATTTTGACAGCTAAAAATGGGCCTTCCCTGATCACCTGGTCTAAAGTAGGTCTTCTTTCCTTCAGTTGCTGGGGCTTTGAAAGAGATTGGAGTATGGGGGATTGACCCCTCCCCCCCCAAAAAAGCAGGCAAAGCCTTTAGGGCCCTCAGCATAATCTCTAGCTACTTTCAAAAGCTTGAATAGCATCTGATTTTACAGTTGTCATCAGATTTTTCCAAGGGAGCTGTGAAGTGGGTGAGAACGGGCAATAGGCTCCTTAATTTATGGATTCTTTTAGAGATACTTCATTATAACCAGAAAGTGATGATCAATAGACAAATAAAATGGGACACATGCAAGCAACAGAAGAGTCCGAGGACAGTTTTCAGCCATACCTCATTTTAACAAGTCACTGGCAAAAAACTGGTTATTCAGAATTTAAATATATGCAGGATGGTTAATGAAAATAATTGATTTTCCAAACCGTCATTGAGTCTGTTCATGAGTCTCATTGCTATTTCAAATGTCATTAATAGCGATTACAGTATCATTGATTACTGTTAACTTGGGCATTTGTTCAATATGAATGGCAAGGCCCTGTCACATGCCAAAGTTAAGAGAATCCAGGTGCTGGTAATACAGCAGTGGGCAGATAAGGCCCTGTTCTCCCTGCTCTGTCGCTGTCGTGACACTTATCAATTTTTTTATGATTTAAAAAACAAGGTAATTTGCCATTAGAACCTTTTGGTCATTTTAAGAGGTGGAAGATGTTGTTTGACTAATTTTTAACTCTTGCAAGTCATTTGACTTTCCCCAGTGGGTTATGGAAAATTAGAAGCCGTTAAAAGGCTTTGATATGTTTTCCATTTACCTCATCCTCTACCATCCTATTGCATACTAAGCTTAAATCTTTTTTCCAGTCTTGCAAATGCCAATCTAAGGTTTTGCACCTACTCGTTCTTTGTCTCCAGATTTTCACATGGCTGGTTCCATGTCATTCAAGCCTCAGATCAAATGTTACTTTCTTAAGCTTTCCCTAATCACCCAGTCTAAAGCAACGCCCTTCACATTCTATCACCACACCGTGTTTAATATTCCCTGGCATTTGAAATAGATTACTGCTGTATTGTTTGTCATCACGCACCTTGCCCATGGGGGCAGGAGACCTGTCTGTGTTCATTGCTGTAGTTTCAGCTCCCAACATAGATTTCAGTATTGGCTGAGTAAAGAAATGGTTGGAGAAGCTCACCAATCAGCCAGTCCAGTATGGCAGAAAGCCCTGCCTTTTACCTTTGCCAGCCTACCCATCCAGGCCTCAGCCAACAACAAGACCTAAGTTTCCTCCAGGTTGACCTGTTCCTGCTTTATTCCTTTATAAGATTTTTATTTATTTGAGTGAGAGTGCTTCAGCGAGTTGGGGGAGGGGCAGAGGGAAGAATCTTAAAGCAGACTCCCTGCTGAGCACGCCCCCCACCCCACCAACTCAGGGCTCCATCTCACAACTCGTGAGATCATGACCTGATCTGAAACTAAGAGTCAGAGGCTTAACCCACTGAGCCACCCAGGCGCCCCTGTTCCTGCTTTATTCTGTCAGCATGTCTCAGATCCTAACTCACCAGCTCTGCAGTGTTTTGGGAACCTGCATCCCTTACCCCAGCCCAAGGTGGAAAGGGGGCTGAGAGATTCACCCAGCCTGTGTTCCAATGGGCTGAGGTCATAGGACTCTATGGTGCCCTATCCCCAGGCAGTCCTGTTTCATGACATGATGAAAGACGACATCACAACGCATGAGGTGAGCTGCACTTTGGGGCATAGGTGCAGGGTCTGGTGGAGGAAGCAACAGTTGACAGGGCCCTGCCAAAATTGGAGATAAAGTGGCTGTGGGTGGAATGGACACCTCCTGGCAACCTTGGGATCAAGCTCAAGAGGCTAGCAAACTACAGACAGAAGACACTTAAGTCCCTGTGCCTTGGAGGGTCTATGTGTCACCAATCTGCTCAGGGCTGTTTCCACCTCTGCAGAGATTTGATCTAATGGGGAGGTGGTAGAAAAAGCTCAGTATAAAACACTAGATAAGCTCTTGAAGCCCAAAAGTTTCTTGTTTGTTTTTTGCTTAATCTTGTATTATAGGATTTCTCAAACACAGGAAAGTAGGGATAATATTGTAATGCAATGAACCCCTGTGTACACATTGCTCAGCTTTAACATTTAACAAATGGCCAATCTTTTTTCATTATCTCCCATACTTGCCCCACAGCTCCCCCTGGCTTATTTTAAAGTGAATCCTATGGGATGCCTGGGTGGCTTAGTCAGTTAAGCGCCTGTCTTCGACTCAGGTTATGATCCCGGGGTCCTGGGGCATTGGGCTCCTTGCTCAGTGGGGAGCCTGCTTCTCCCTCTGCCTGCCACTCCCCCTGCTTGTGCGCTTGCTCTCCCCGCCCCGCCCCCCGCAAATAAATAAAATCTCTTTAAAAAAATGAAGCGAAACCTGTATACTTCATATTATTTCATCTGTAAATACTTAATTATTTCATCTGTATACTATGTATCTGAAAGAGATAAGGACTCCCTTTTTTTTTTAAAGTTTATTAATTTTTTAGTAATCTCTACACACAATGTAGGGATCGAACTGAGGACCCTGAAATGAAGAGTCACATGCTCTTCTGACTGAGCCAGCCAGGCACCCCAAACTTTTTTTTTTTAAGATTTTATTTTTTTAGAGCGGGGGTGAGGAGCAGAGGGGGGACAAGCAGACTCCATGCTGAGCAGAGCCTGACATGGGGCTCAATCCCACGATCCGAGACCACGACCCGAGCCAAAATCAAGAGTTAGATGATTGGGGCACCTGGGTGGCTCAGTCGTTAAGCATTTGCCTTCAGCTCGGGTCATGATCTCAGGGTTCTGGGATCGAGCCCTGCATTGGGCTCCCTGCTCCGCGGGAAGCCTGCTTCTCCCTCTCCCACTCCCCCTGCTTGTATTCCCTCTCTTGCTGTCTCTCTCTCTCTCTCTGTCAAATAAATAAATAAAATCTTAAAAAAAAAAAAGTCAGATGATCAACTGACTGAGCCACCCCAGTGCCCTCTTAACTCCTTTTTAACATAGACACATAAGCCATTACTATACCTTAAAAGTTTTAGTAATTAGTATCAGCTAATATCCTGATCGTATTCTCTTACTATTTCATAAATTACTTTTATGGTTCATTTCTTGGAATTAGGATCCAAACAAGGTCCACACATTGCAACATTGCATGATGTAGCTATGTCCCAGAAGTGTCTTATATTCTAAAGTGGTTTCCCTTTCCACGTTATTCCCCTATTTTACAGGTTATTTGACCCATATATTTCCTATATTTTTGAAAAACTTTATTCATTTATTGAGAGAGGGTGCGAGCGCAGGTGGAGGGGCAGAGGGAGAGGGAGAGAGAATCTTAAGCAGACTCCATGCCCAGCATGGAACCGGATGCGACCACCCTGTGATCATAACCTGAGCTGAAGTGAAGAGTCCGATGGAAACCGACTGAGCCACCCAGGCGCCCCTAATTCCTGTATTTTGGATATAGTAGGTTTCATTCCTACGATGTTTATTTATTGTCATGTTCCTACTACCCTCCATATTTCCTATCAACTGGTATTTGCATCTTGAGACTTGATCTGGTTCAATTTTTGGCAATGAGTGAAGCTTTGTACTTCCTATGCATCTCACAAGAAGATGACGATGTGATGTTACGATGGATTAGTGAGATCAGGTATTGTCAGCGGATCTATCCCTTATAATGGCTTTTTTTTTTTAAACAAGGTGACTCTAGATCATTACCATCACCCCTGAAAATTCCCTAGTTTCTCTTCCCAGTCAATTCTTACCCCAAAGTCAATCACTTTCTGAAATTTTTTTTCACCATTGATTAGTTCTTCCTGTTCTAGAACCGTGTATAAATGGCATCATATAGATGCCACTCTGTATCTGGGTTCTTTCATTTATTCAGTTTTTTTTTTTAAAGATTTTATTTATTTATTTGACAGAGAGAGAGATAGCGAGAGCAGGAACACAAGCAGGGCGAGTGGGAGAGGGAGAAGCAGGCTTCCCGCCAAGCAGGGAGCCGGATGCGGGGCTCAACCCCAGGACCCTGGGATCACGACCTGAGCCGAAGGCAGACGCTTAACGACTGAGCCACCCAGGCGCCCCTATTCAGTTATTTTTATTTTATGAATATGCCACAGTTTATTTTGTCCATTTCCCCACAAAGGATATGGAGTCAAAACTCCTGAATCCAAAGGTCACAGCTGGCGGGACTTAGCTTCCACTGGATCCTAACGTGTTCCCCTTCTTCCTCCCGCCGTGTCCCATCTCTCCGCGTCTTGCCTCCTGCAGCTGGGAAGCCAGAGAGCTCCCAGTT
This sequence comes from Phoca vitulina, assembly GCF_004348235.1. Classification (NCBI taxonomy): domain Eukaryota; kingdom Metazoa; phylum Chordata; class Mammalia; order Carnivora; family Phocidae; genus Phoca; species Phoca vitulina. The sequence goes on along the minus strand of NW_022589768.1, from coordinate 5,467,052 downwards.
GGCAGCTAAATTTGTGGAGTAGATTTGACTGACAGCCAAGATCCCCAGGGATCAGTGCCCTCCGGGCCCGGAGTGGCTTTCGCCCATTTTACGAAGTTCTGAAATCGAGCAAAAGTGCCCAACCCTCGCTTGAGCGAGCGAGGAGAATTGGGTGTACCCTTAAAGATTAGTGATGATGGGAACACTTCCCTCTGGCCAGGTAGGAGACTGGAACGCTGACCCTTTGCCTCCCGCTTTCAGATGTCCCTTCCCGCGCGCCGTCCCCGTCCCGGAAGGCTAAGCGCTGGTCGGGCGCACGGGACTTCCGGGAGGTCTAGGAAGTCGCTTCTCTCTCTGGCAGGAGGCGGGGTTTTCCCCTCACGCCGCGAAATCTGTGGGTGTAGGTAGACCGGGATCCTGGTTACAGGCGGAGTGGACCGGGGAGGGGCGGGTCGGTCCCGCGGCTGCTGATCTGGACGAGGGTCCTCCGAGGCTGCGGCTGTCTGAGCGAGAGGTGGCCATTCATTCGCGCGCAGGAGCGAGGGCCCCTTCGGGGGCTCTTTGGAACCGTGCCCAGGCCTGAAGGAGCGCGGTCCTGCGCTGACCCCGGGCTGCTGCCGACCTTCTCTGAGCGGAGGGCGTCGCCCTTCTTCCACCCCGCTGCTCCGGTGCCCGCTGCCATGGCTTTTCCCCATCGGCCGGACGCCCCAGAGCTGCCTGACTTCTCCATGCTCAAGAGGCTGGCCCGGGACCAGCTCATCTATCTGCTGGAGCAGGTCAGTGCCCGCCACGCCTGGGGCCTTCTGGGCATCAACAGTTTAGCGCTCACTGGACGCATAGTTCTTCCTTGCGGAGTCCCCTTGATCGTGTTCCAGGCCCTTGGTATTGTCCTTGGAGCTTCTGGGGCAGGTCCAAAATGAAGCATTTAGAATGGAAAACCAGAGGGCAGTTAGGAGCTGCTTGGGACCTGGCAGAGAAGTCACTTCTTTTTGGTACAGGCAAGGGGAGACACCAGTCGTTGCCCGCATCGCTGGGGGATGGAAGGATGGTTAAGACATCATTGTCCTTAAGGATCGACTCCAGTAGGAGCCTCTGAAATACAGATTACCACACACGGGGTAGTGTGTGGTAAATGGGTGATAGCTAGGGTGCCGGAAGCATTCAGAATAAGCGGTCATTTCTAGCTGGAGTGATCTAAGAATTTTAAGGAGCTGGATTGTGAAGAATAAGCATATTTTCCTTGGAGATGGGGGAGCATGTTCCAGGCAGATGGACTGGTTGGTAGAAGCAAAGCTGAGGAACCAGGGAAGGAGAAGGCCCGTACAGGGAAGAGAGCAATCAGAAGTTACGCAGTGGGCATTAGGCAGCCACTGAAGATTTTCTCTCCCCACTTAAGGGGTGAAGCAATACTCGAAGATGATTCTAGGGGCGCTGGGTGGCTCAGTCAGTTAAGTGGCTGCCTTCGGCTCAGGTCATGATCCTGGGGTCCTGGGATCGAGCCCCTAGTCGGGCTCCCTGCTCATTGGGGAGCCTGCTTCTCCCTCTCCCTCTGCCTCTCCCCCCAGCTTGTACACACTCTCTCTCTCTCAAATAAATATAAAATCTTTAAAAAAAATGAAGATGATTCTTATAGCCATGTGTGGAGTGGGGTGAATGGGGAACAAGAATGCTGGTTAGGAGACCACAGATCAGGTGAAATTCGTGACAGTGGGAAAGAAAGGCAGGGATGGATTTTGAAGTCATGGTGAAAGAAGACTCAAAGATTTACTGATTGTAAAGGATGACAGAGAAGCTAAGCTGAGTTTGAGATTTTTATCTTATGTTAATAGGAAAACAATGCTGTTGCTGTAGTTGTAATGTGTTATATGTATATTTTCTTATTTAATGTCCACGTTCCCTACTAGATTAGAAGGTCCTTGAGGACAGGGAACATGTCTGTTTTGTTCAGCGCTGTGCACCCAGGGAGTACCTAGTGTAGAGTCAAGCACATAGCATGTGTTTAATAAATATTTTTTAGGGGCGCCTGGGTGGCTCGGTTAAGCGACTGCCTTCGGCTCAGGTCATGATCCTGGAGTCCCGGGATCGAGTCCCACATCGGGCTCCCTGCTCGGCAGGGAGTCTGCTTCTCCCTCTGACCCTCCTCCCTCTCATGCTCTCTGTCTCTCATTCTCTCTCTCGCAAATAAATAAAATCTTAAAAAATAAAAATAAAAAAAAATAAATAAATATTTTTTAAATGAACATTGAATTGAAATGGAAAAAAAAATTAGAGGAAGGGGCTGATTAGTTTCGGTTTGGAAAGGGTGAAGTGAAGATGCTAGGAGGAACATCCAGCAGACAGAAACATAGAGCTGCAGTCGGGATGAAGATGGGTACTTGGAAGAACCTCGGAGAACCTCAGGGGATCTGGGACCATATTTTATATCTCATTTATATGCCCCGTAGTGGTAGCACAGTGATTGGCACATAAAAGACGCTCAAACGTGTGAGGAATTGAAAAGAGATGCTAGTTAAGGCTGCTTATAGGTGAGAAGCACATGAAAGAGAGTAAATGAGACCAAGGACGGGCACTTGTACATGGAGCTCGGGAGGGGCTGCCCACAAGGGTGACTTACCATGGCAGGTGCAGGTTTCTGTGCAATAATTTGCTCTTCAAACTGACTTCTTCTGACTTAATTCTTGTTTTGTTTTGTTTTTTAAAGATTTTATTTATTTGACAGAGAGAGAGCGAGAGCAGGAACACAAGCAGGGGGGAGTGGGAAAGGGAGAAGCAGGCTTCCCACCAAGCAGGGAGCCTGATGTGGGGCTCGATCCCAGGACCCCGGGATCACAACCCGAGCCGAAGGCAGACCCTTAACCGACTGAGCCACCCAGGTGCCCCTGACTTGTTGACTGGCACTGCTGTTCAGGCTCGAGCCCTCAGAATCATCTTTGACTCTCCTTCCCTCCTCATATTTAACTGAACCAGTTGCTGAGTCCCAAGGATATTTCCTCACACCCGACTTTAGAGATTATACAATAACATTTACACATGACAGAGAAGGTAGAAGATGAGGGAAAGTATAAAGAGAAAAAAATCACATTCAACTAACAGATACAAGCGCTGTTAACACTGTTAATTTCTTTCAATTATTTAAAAAATTCTCTTACACATTCCATGTATCCTTAACGTATTTTTGTTCATAGCACCACCAGCTTAAATCAGGTCCTCATTTATTGCTACACGCTTGGGCTGCTTGGATTGTTGCTTTAACCACATACGTGGACTCCCTGCCTCAGTTTCCAATGCCTCCAATCCATTGCACTCACAGTGCTTGCCCAATTATCTAACTAAAATTGCCAGCTGAGTGGATTCTTCAAGGCTCGAAAGCTTTCTGTTCCCTTGTTCATAGAGGATCAACTCCAAACTCCCTAACCTGACATTGGGGTCCTTCATGCTCCAGTTCCAGTCAACTTTTTCAATCCTATTTCCCACCATTGCCCTACATCAAGATTTCCCAGCCACTGACATTTGGGGCCGGTTAATTCTTTGCTGTGGGACTGTCCCAAGCATCGCAGGATGTTTAGCAGCATCTCTAACCTCTACCCAGTAGATGGCAGTCAAACCCCTTGCCCCAAGTCAAATAACCAAAAATGTCTCCGACACTGCCAGATGTCCCCATGGGGCAAAATCATCCCTGCTGGAGAACGACTGCCCTACACTTACCTTATGCAAACCAAATTGCTTGTTCTGTCCTTACCATTCAGCCTGTTCTCTTGCCCCGGCCTTTGCTGGATTGCCATCTTCTATCACTGCCAACACCCCACCCATTTGTCGAGGCCTAGTGGAGAGCAAACTTCTTTTTTTTTTTTTTAACTTATTTGAGAGAGAGAGAGCATGAGAGAGCACAAGCAGGAGGAGCAGACTCCCCATTGAGCAGGGAGCCCGATGCGGGGCTTGATCCCAGGACCCTGGGATCATGACCTGAGCCGAAGGCAGCCGCTTAACTCACTGAGCCACCCAGGCGCCCCTGGAGAGTAAACTTCTGATGACTTCCCTCTCTCTGCCACTCAGTGGGACCCCTCCTTCCCCTGGACACATGAGACAGCAGCATCAGAAGGGATGCAGGAATCAGATGGCAGGGATTTGGATGGGAGAGTGGGTGGGTGGCTTTGGACTGTTCTGGGCTAAGTTGTCTGCATTGAACGTGGGTTATTTTTGTAATTAGAAGAAAAACGCTACTTAAAAAGAGATGGCAGTTAGTTGAGGGGTTGACAGATGCAAAGTGGGGCTTTGTTTGGTTTGGATTAGTTCAGCAGGTGATCGGGGTTATTGGGAGGCAGAGTGGAGAACAGAGCCATGATGCAGAACAAGGTCATGGGCAAGCATTGAGTGGTTGAGTGACGAGGACTTAACCTTCAAGAAGGTGAAATAGTTCTCCACTGGTACAGAAAATGAGAAGACAAACTAGGTGAATATATAAAGAAACGTCTGCTGTGGATACAGATAAATAAGATGCTGGGTTAGATGATAGCACTAGGGCACTTCCAACTCAGTCTGTGCTTTTATTAAGTGGATGGCTGGACGAGCTCAGCTGAGGGAGCATATGTGACCTAGGAGTGACCCAATGTACTGTGTCCTTCAGCTTCCAGGGAAAAAGGACTTGTTCATTGAGGCAGATCTCATGAGCCCTTTGGATCGGATTGCCAATGTCTCCATCCTGAAGGTACCTGCCCCTTTTCCCAGTGGACTTGGGCTCCTCTTTGCTCACGAAGCAGTTTTTCTCTTAATGAACAGTACAAATTACTAATGAGTGACTGCCCTTTTAGGGAAATTGCAGGGTAGCTGAATTGGGTGGACAAAGGGGGATGATTGTGTTGTTTGGATTGGTTTTGAATTGTTTGGTTTTGTTCTGTTGACAGTTTGAGGAAAGTTCAGCGGGATGGTTGTCAGGGGCAGTTTGATTCCCAGAAGAAGCACAAAGAGGATCCCTTACAGAAGTCCTCTTTGTGTCCTGCTTTGGGTTTCCAAGAACTTATGTGCATTGTCCTGTTGGGTTCTCTCTTTAGCAACATGAAGTCGACAAACTGTACAAAGTGGAGAACAAGCCAGCCCTCAGCTCCAATGAACAGTGAGTATCTGGGAGAGTCCATCTGGGCTCCAGGCTGGAGGAAGTCCCCGCAGCTCTGCCTCCCGTCTGTCCTTGGCTGGGATCTGGCGCCATGTTTGTGATGTGGGTCACCTCTCTGCACTTCCGCAAGTTCACGCCTAGGTTATGCTTGCCCTCTTACTTGGTCTCCCTTCCGCACTTTCTCCCTCCCCTGTCCTCTTCTCTCTCTAATCCAGTCCACCATCTCTAGCCAGGTCGATTAATCTTTCAAAAATATTTTCATTATGCTCTTCTCGGGAACCTTCAAGCCTTCCCTTACTTGCTGACTAAAGTCCAGATTGCTCATCACAGATTCCAAGGCTGCCTCCAGTGAGGCTCACCTTGCCTTTCCAGCCTGCTCTGTCACGTGTCCCCTCAAGCCTCTGCTTGACACACACTTTCTTTTTCTTTTTCTTTTTTTTACTTTTTATTTCTTTAAGTAATCTCTGCACCCGATGTGGAGCTCCAACTCCTGACCCCGAGATCAAGAGTCACGTGCTCCACTGACCGAGCCTGCTGGGCACCCTGACTCGCACTTTCTCATGCTGCCCAACTATGCGCCCATGCCTTTGCCCTCCGGCCACTCTACCTGCCTCCTGCAGAAAACACCCAGCCTTCCGAGCCCAGCCCCACCTCCTCCATGAAGCCCTCTGTCGCCATTCCGGTCCGGGCTGCTTTTCTCCTCCTCTGGATTTCCATGGTGTTTAGTGTTTGTCCTGGTCACTTGGCACATTGTCACAGACAGCCTGTGTCTGGCCTCCGTTTTTATCTTTTATATTTTTCGATCTTAAGTAATGTTCATGCCTCCTTAGAGGAAAAAATTCTCCTGGATACATGGAGAGTACCTCCAGGAACCCCCGTTTGAAAAACACAGTTTTGTATACTTTCTTGTATTGTTTTTAACACCTGATTATCAATATACTCCATACGTGTGTATCTGACTTTGCCCAGTGGATTGTAAATTATGTGAGAGCAGGAGCTCCTGGGGCCGCCATGGGCCAGTAAGGACCCGCAGTGCCCGGGTACCTGTGGCGTCGAAGGGAGTCTTCTGTGCGCGGGATGTGGTCGGCCGAGAGAGCGGGCATCACTGTGGCTAGGATGAGAGCTAAAGGCCTGGCGAGAAGAGCAAATGTTGGAAGAGTTGACCTTGTTTCCGTTTCTTCTAAGCTGCTCTCACCAACTTCAGGATTTTTCTTCACTGAGGTTTTTGTTTTGTTTTGTTTTGTTTTTACTTTCCCTCTCACAGACTGTGCTTCTTGGTCCGACCCCGCATCAAGAACATGCGATATGTTGCCAGTGAGTATGGTGTGGCGCCACGCATAACTAAGACCTGGGAAAGAGTGGCCGAGATGAAGGGCCGAGGCCATAAGGACCTTTTAATGAGAAAAGATGGTTCGAATGGGCCGCACCACTCGGAGAGGATGTCTGCTTCCTTGCATCCAGTCTAACAGATGGCCCATGGCTTTCTGGGTTGCTTTCCTTCTGTCTGTAGGTCTTGTCAATGCTGACAAATTGGCTGGCCGAACTCGAAAATACAAAGTGATCTTCAGCCCTCAGAAGGTGAGTCTGGGTCCTGGTGGGAGTAGGAGAAGGTAGATCAGGATGGAAGGCTGGGAAGGGGCAGGGGGCCAATAGCTATGTCTCCCCCAAAGCAAGTTATGTGTGACTGAATAAAATGCCTGTCACTGTCTTGTCATTACCGTGGCCCCGGTTGTTTAGCAGAGGCCCTGTTGTCAGACTGCCCCAGTTATAGACTGTGGAGTTGTGAGAGGTGGCCTCTGTGTAGACTTCTGAAGCATAACCTACTGTGTGTCCCTTCTAACTCAGATTTCTGTATGGTAATATGCACTGTGTTCTGGGGCTTCAGTGATTTTGTCCCTTTATCCCTTTAACAATAAATACGGTAAGTCATTACTCCTCCATGCTCATCCAAGGCATGTGGGCGGCTGCCCCCAGGTTGTAGAACCATACCACTGTACTTTGGAAAGGCCCTTTCTTACACAAGAAAGGAGCCGAGAGACCATTTTACTCCCCCCCAGCTTTGAGCCTCTGAGGGAAGTAAAGCCCAGGGTCACACAGTGAGGTAGCCTCGCCAGGCTAGGTCTCTTCCATCTATTTTCGCTCGATAGTTGTAGTGTTCGGTGATCACAGCATGTCCGTTCCCGGATTCCATCAGGCTCTGCTCTCACCCCTATGTCAGCAAGGTGCGAGGTCTTACGTACATGGCCTGCCCGAGGCCTAGGAAGCTGTACCAAGGAGTGCACACCGCATGGAGCGGTTGAAAGGATAGGGATTTATTCTTTCTCAATCTTTCCCAAAAAACTCTGGAGAAAGTAGAAGCAGTAGCTCAGTCTGAGACTCTGAAGCCAGACTGGGTGTGAATCCTTGCTTTAGCACTTGTTCCCTGTGTGATCTTGGATAGGTTACTTAACTGCTCTCTTGGTGTCTGTTTTCTCATCTATAAAATGGAGTTGACAGTAGTACTTACCTTTTATTTTTTTTAAACAAAACAGGGCTGAACATTTTTTTTAATTTTTAATTTTTTGTTTTAATTCCAGTATAGTTAACCTACCGTGTTATATTAGTTTCAGGTGCATGATGTAGGGATTCAACAGTTCTGTGCATTACTCAGTGCTCATCACGATAAGTGCAGTCTTGATCCCCTTCACCCATTCCTCCCATCCCCTCACTCACCTCCCCTCTGGTGACCATCAGTTTGTTCTCTCTAGTGAAGAATCTGATTTTTGGTTTGCCTCTTTTTTTCTTTGTACGTTTGTTTTGTTTCTTAAATTTCACATATGAGTGAGATCATATGATATTTGTCTTTCTCTGACTTAGTTCACTTAGCATAATACTCACTAGCTCCATCCATGTTGTTGCAAATGGCAAGTACTTACCCCTTTTAACTTAAATGACTCCGCTTTTATTAGGAAATCTAGTGAAATTACAGGCTTATATTGTTTTCTCATCACATGAAAGGAATAAGAAGAAAGAGCTAATGAGCTTCCTTTGAAGATCATTTGAAGATTCATAGAAAATCTTATGGCTATTTTTCCTGTTGAGAAATACAAGTATATCAAGTATAACACCATTACCAGGGCAAGAAATTATTAAGATAACCGGTTGGACTTACAGGTTACTTTTAAATGTTATTAACGAGCTGTGGCAATAAATTCTAGCTTTTGGAGTCTTATAAAACCCGTTTTTTCAAATTATATTTCCAAGGAGAGATTTGTTTAAACAGGGAATAGAACAAGTTGGTAACAGTTTCAGATAATCCTACAAGCCTCCATGTTATACAGAAAAACAAAATTGATACTTCGATGAATTTTCTCCATCTCACATCATATCTAACTAGATTCTTTGACCTAATTTTATATTGCAGGACAGTCTCTCCCTCAGTAGCTGTAGGGAAGAGGGAATCTCTCTTTCTGAGACTCCTTTTGTTAATTATGAAGATTGGCAGTTTTCGATCTGGGCTCTGGAATTCCATTAGTTAGCACTAAAAGTGGGCCTCCAGTTTCAGTTTCACTGACGGACCTGACTGAGGGACGGGGCACCCAGCTGGCTCAGTCTGCAGAGCATGTGACTCTTGATCTCAGGGTTATGAGTGTGAGCCCCACATTGGGCGTAGAGCCTACTTAAAAAAAAAGAAATGGGTTAGGGATGAATAGGATTCTTCTGTGTTAAGTAAAATAAGGAATATGTAGCATGAATCTTCCACATCTCGTGGAATCATCATGAGGACAACGAGAGGTAATCCTTATAAAACACTAAGGACCGGGCGCCTGGGTGGCTCAGCTGGTTAAGTGACTGCCTTTGGCTCAGGTCACGATCCTAGAGTCCTGGGATTGAGTCCCGCATCGGGCTCCCTGCTCAGTGGGGAGTCTGCTTCTCCCTCTGACCCAACCCCCTCTCATGTGCTCTCTCTCTCTCTCATTCTCTCTCTCTCTCAAACAAACAAACAAACAAACAAATAAATAAATAAATAAAATCTTTAAAAAAAACACTAAGGATGATGCCTAGCACATGTGAAATATTTAATGCACATCAACTCTTACCATCATCGTCATTATCAGACGGGAGTGCTCCTCCTTCCTTCCTCATTGCCTCCAAGTATTTCGCCTTCTTCCCATTTGTCTCAAAGGAGGAAGTGACCCTGGCCTCGTCCCCTCCCCGATCCGCCGGTTCATCTGTGTTCCTGGGCCCATGCCCGCGTTCCTTTTCTACTATCTTACTTTGTCGGGTAGATTCTTTCTCTTTTGTCTTCAACCATGTCTATTCCCCTTTTTTTTTTTTTTTTTTTTTACAGATTTTCTTTATTTATTTGAGAGAGTGAGCAGGAGAGAGAGAGAGAGCACACAAGCAGGGGGGAGGGGTAGAGAGAGAAGCAGACTCCGTGTGGAGCGGGGAGCCCGACGTGGGACTCGATCCCAGGACCCCGAGATCATGACCTGAGCCGAAGGCAGACGCTCAACCGATTGAGCCACCCGGGCGCCCCATGTCTACCCCTTCTTAGTAATTCTCCCTGCTTCATGTCTTCTCCTGTCAGGGGCTCTCCCTTCTGTTGTGTGGAGACTTGTGTCAACAGTTCTTTCCGCCACTGCTCCAGTGTCCTCACCCCTGCCTTTGTCTTTAATTCGAGTCCCCCGCCAGGGCTCTGTTGTCAACTCGGCGATGCCTGGTTTCCACTTGACCTACTTAATGTCCTTGCGTTTGACACAGTTGCCCATTCCTCCTGAGACTCACCTTTGCTGCCTTTAGAGGTGCCGAGTCCCCCTTTCCCGCCTCCATGTCATCTTTCCGTCTTCTCCTCCAGGCGTTGTCCTGTGCGCCCTTTTAATTGCGGTGTCCCCTACAATCCTGTCCTTAGCGGTCATGTCCCTCTGTGTTCTTTTCTCTTGGACAAACCACCCACTTTAAATGTCCTGTGCCGGGGACCCCAGGCTGGATCTCCAGACCTCTCTCAGTGACTCCAGGCATCCCCTGGACATGTCCTACCCCGCCCCCCCCCCCCACCGCTCCTTCCCTGCTGCCTGCCTCGCTTCCCCTGTTTCTGAGGTACGCTTGTGCCCTCCCTCCCATGTCTGTCTGCGGGGTGCACCCTTTGCGGATGCTTTGCTGATCCTTTGTGGAGCTTTCCAGTCTCGCAGGGAGAAAAGAGCATTGGACTTAATACCTAAATAAAGCAGATAAAGGGAAACAAAGTGCTGGGCTAGATGGTCCCAGTGGTCCTTCCTGTTGTCCTAAAGAGTCCACGCTCTCTTGTCGTTGTCACTGGGTTCAGTAGGTATTGTCCTAAGCAGTGACTGCGGAGGAACTCCAGAGAGATGCAAAGAACAGAGAAGAAGGTGGTCAGCAACCACTCCCTCTTCTTGTCTTTCAGTTTCATGCGTGTGAGATGGTGCTGGAGGAAGAGGGAGTCTATGGAGGTGAGAGGAAGTGGCAGTGAGTGGGGAGGGGAAAATATGCGGAAGAAGGGAAGGAAATAATGCTGGGAGCCTCCTCTCTGCCTGTTGGCCTGGGGGGAGGGGAGGTTCCTGACCACGAGGAGCGGGACAGTGCCTTAAAGGGAAGGCTGAAGGGGGTGCCAGGTGCTGCCATTCCGCCCTTTCCGAGACTCCCACAAGGAAAAAGTGTGCCTTCCCTCCCTCCATTCTGCATGCAGCGCTGACCTGAGCACCGTGCTCCCTGCTGGAGATCCCGCCCTGGTGCCAGAATCTTCGGAGGCCTTCTGCAGTTGGCCCTTTCCTGGCCCCTCAGCCTCACCATGTGCAGCTCCCTCCTTCTCACTTTCCACCTGCCAGCCATGGGCACTTCCCACTTGCTTTTCCTGTGGCCTAGAATATTCTCTACCCTCAGCCTTTTTTTTTCATACCCAAATCTTACTCAAATTCTAAGCGTCAGTGTCACTTCTTTAGGGAAGTCTGTCCTATGCTCCTGTACTTATCCTATGCCCCACGTAGTTGAGGTTCGATCCCTGCAATATTTGTGCTCCCAGACCGCTGTTCTTCTCTGCAGCACAACTGTAATGAGATGTGTCTGGTGTGTTTCTCACTGGATTGGGATTCTCTCGCAGAAAATGGGGAGCATGTCCGTTCCATTCCCGCACCCCCAGTACCCGGCCTAGTGCCCGCACAGACGTGGCTTTCTGTCAGTGTTTGTCGACCAGCGAATGAGTGTTTCCTCGGCACTTCCAGTTGGCACTCGAATGAAAACACGCCCCTCTCACATTGTATGACAGGCTGTGGTGTGCATGTCTCTTCTTGTTATCCGAGCACGAACTCCTTTAAGGCACAGACTGTCACTCATCTTTGAGTGTCCCGTGCTTAGTGTAGGGCTGGGCATGTGGCAGGCGCTCAGATATTTCTGCGTCGCCGTGGTGGACCTTCTCTCTCAATATGGAGCCCTGTGCCTTCTGCGGGGAGGCTGATGCTCTCTGTACCCGCAGATGTGAGCTGTGACGAATGGGCCTTTTCTTTGCTGCCTCTTGATGTGGATCTGTTGAGCATGGAGCTCCCAGAATTTTTCAGGGACTACTTCCTGGTAAGTGCAGGGTCCTTGGGTCTTGGCATCGACAGGTGGGGACACACACGGGGTCCTGTGGGCTAGAAACGTGGACGTAACCTTCCCGTAATTCCTATAATTTATTATGAGGAAGAGCGTTTTGCAGACTGAATGGCTGATGTCCACAGGACTTCCTTTGGGGCCAGAATGAGAGCGGTCGGGCAGTCCCCACACATACCCGGCCTTCCTGCGCCCGGGCTGCTAGGGCTAGCCCCTTTCCCGATTGGTCTCTTGGGCTGCGCCATACCTCTGTGGCCCATACGGTTCCTGCAGGAAGGAGATCAGCGCTGGATCAGCACTGTGGCGCAGGCCTTGCATCTTCTCGGCACCCTCTACGGGCCCTTTCCTAACTGCTATGGAATTGGCAGGTGCACCAAGGTGGGCACGAGCAGGTCTGCGGTCCTGATGGCCCCTATTGTACCCGTTCTCTGCCCACCATGGAGTGCCCAGGGGCATCTGTGATAAGAGCTATATTCTTTAGCTTGCTTTTATTGTTCTAGAAGAGTTCCTCAGAGAGGAGGAGGACTTGTGTGACTGACAGAAGAGCAAGAGCCAGGGCCTCTGGATAGCACTCCTGAGTCTTTTCTTCGGGGGCAGAGATAGTCCTTCATCAGCAGGGGGAAGGCTGGGAGGGGTGGGCACAGACGGGAGTGCAGTGGGTAGTGGTGTTAATAATTAGCTCCCCTCTTGGGGTCAAGGAGAGGTATCGCATGGAAAAGAGTTGGCTTCAGTAGGTGTGGGCTGCAGCAGGGACCTGGACACGAGACTGAGAATATCTTGGTTCCTGGCAGATGTCATATGAATTGTGGAGAAAACTGGAGGAGGAGGAAGATGGCGAAACCAAGGGCCGAAGGCCAGAGATTGGACATATCTTCCTCCTGGACAGAGGTAAATGATGCTCAGCACTCCTGTCATCTCTGGACCCTCGAAGACATGGGGATCCGGCCAACGTGGCGGCCCAGTTAGGATCCTCAGGTCGGGGCTGTGAATGGCGGCGTTGATCGGGAGCCCGGCACTTGGGCCCCGTGGAGGCACGTGAGCTGACGCCGCGCCCACTGGGTAGCCGCGTAGGTCAGGGAGGACCCTCACGGCCGGGGATCTCGGTTTCAGACGTGGACTTCGTGACGGCCCTTTGCTCCCAGGTGGTTTACGAGGGCCTGGTGGATGACACCTTCCGCATTAAGTGTGGTAAGTGGCGTCTTGGCGAGATGGACGGGTTCCTCAGCTCCCGGGGCCTCTCGCAGGGGGCGGGGCTTGTGGGAGAGCCTCAGACTCTGAACAGGCTGCTGGCTTCCAGATAGTTTGGGGACTTTGAGTGGCAGTTCAGGAAAGGGGAGGAGAGGGAAGGCCTCCCTGGAGGTCCTCAGAACTACTCCCTCTGCTCTCAAAGGGAGTGTCGACTTTGGCCCAGAAGTCACATCCTCTGACAGGAGCTTAAAGGTTCTACTCAATGCTGAGGACAAGGTGAGGGTACGGGTGCTGGTGGTGGATGGCCCGGGGGCCACTATTGGCCCGAGGCTGTGGGCCTGGCTCTGGGAGGGGAGGCTGAGCCTGTGGGAGACGGATCCCCCTCCAGGAGTGAGCGTACCCCGGAGCACAATATCTGGGTGTTTAACATACACTTGTGATACCAGCTCAGCTTTCTGTGTGCTTCTGCTAGAACAGCTGGGCACCGCTCTTGTGCTCCTGTCCCACTACTGAGGGAGGAGGGACTAGTTAGGGTTCTCTCTGGTCACTTGTTGCTGCTTGTTGCCCTTGCAGGTGTTTAATGAGATTCGTAACGAGCACTTCTCCAACGTCTTCGGCTTTTTGAGCCAGAAGGCCCGGAACTTGCAAGCTCAGTATGACGTGAGGCTCCAAGCCCGGGCTCCTCTGTTTTGTTTCCCCTCTGTTGGCTTCCCTTTGGCTCCCTTCTGATATGACGACAGCCCCCCCGTCTTTTCTCTTGGAATCGGGGGGACCTGAGGGAGGGTGGTGGCTGCGCATGTCTGAGGGCAGGGAGCGGTTGACCTCATGGGGACTTCCCCCAGCGCCGGAGAGGCATGGACATCAAGCAGATGAAGAACTTCGTGTCCCAGGAGCTCAAAGGACTGAAACAGGAGCACCGCCTGCTGAGTGTCCGTAGGTTTCAGCTTGAGGGGAGGGCAAGGGGATGCTACACAGGAGATCTGCCCCGGGGGGGGTCTTTGTTCACCAGCAAATAATGATCTTGTTTTGTCTGAAATGGGAAGAAGTACTTCTGCATTTTGCCTTAAGAACTTTTTATTCTTGGGGCACCTGGGTGGCTCAGTCGGTTGAGCCTCTGCCTTCAGCTCAGGTCCTGATCCCAGGGTCCTGGGATCGAGTCCCGTGTGGGGTTCCCTGCTCAGCGGGGAGTCTGCTTCTCCCTCTCCCTCTCTCTCTGCCCCTCCCCCAACTTGTGTTCACTCTCTCTCTCTCTTTCAAATAAGTGAATAAAATCTTAAAAAAAAAAAGTTTTTATTCTTCTGGACAATAAAGGCATATCCTACTAGAACCAGGAACATGTCAGCTTGCTTTTTGTCCTGTCTGCAGATATCGGGGCCTGTGAATCCATCATGAAGAAGAAGACCAAGCAGGACTTCCAGGAGCTCATCAAGACTGAGCATGGTAGCCGTGGGGGCCGTGCTTGGCTCCTTCCTGTGCTTCCCTTGCTCCCAGCACCGTCCCACCCAGCAAAGATGCTCTCTGGCTCCTTCCAGCTGATGCTCGCTGGGTGGAATGCTGGTTCCTGCTAGAAGTCCTGGGGGTCCCTTAACCCCCCACCCCCAAGCATGGAGAAAGATGGGGAGACAGACACCTGTGAGCATAGATGGCAAGAGCTAAGCTGCTCCCCCCCGTAACGGGCTCTCCTCTTGCTTCCTCACAGCGCTGCTGGAGGGCTTCAACATCCGGGAGAGCACCAGCTACATCGAGGAACACATAGACCGGCAGGTGAGCAGGTGGCCGGGGTTGTTGGGAGCCATGTGTCGCGGCGGGCTCGGCCTCCAGCAGAAGGAAGAGGAAAGAACGTGTGTCCTGGACCTTGAATTCTCTAGGACTCTCTTCCCATGCAGGTGTCGCCAATAGAAAGCCTCCGCCTCATGTGCCTTTTGTCCATCACGGAGAACGGTGAGCCCCTGGAACCAGACACCAGACTGAAAAACTGTACCTTAGGCATAGAAGAAAGCATTTTGAATGACAGAATATCCTAGCCGACAGAACATTTCCCAGTAATTTCATGGATTCTTTCCCCTGGAAGCTAAAGCAGTCTTTGTTCCGCGTGAGACATCCCGAGGGCCTGGGGTCATTTAGTGTCCCAACCCTGAGCAGGACCACACTCAGCCCCCCCCTTCCCCCCCGTGGAACAAGCTCTGTCACATCTTAGGACCACAAGGGCATAGCGCAGAGTGGCATTTCTCTCTCTATTCCATCTGGCCGCCTATCTTCCACGAGCTTTCATAATAAAGAGTCCAGGAAAAGGGGACAGCCAAACGATTTCATAAACATTCCCAAAAGCTCAGATTCTGCGACCTCCTGTGGTAGAACTTTTAACTTGGTTATGCAACCCTTTCATCTGTTTTTTTTAAAATTTTAATTGGAAGTAGAGGTGACACACGATGGGACATTAGTTGCAGGTGTACGGACAGGGATGGGACAAGTGTGTGCGTTGTCCCGGGCTCCCCGCGAGTGCGCCGAGCACAGTACCATCGGCCCTGCTCCCTGTACCCGTTCGTCCCCATGACTTGCTCACCCCGTGACTTGCACACGCATTCTTTGTACCTCACTGGAGGAAAGCGCCTCAGACCGCACTTTTCGACCTCCTCTGAACACTTGTCCTGTTCCTCGGTAGCCTGTAAAGCAGTACTCGGGCACCGGCCCCAAGCCAGGAAGGAACGTGCCCAAGTCCCTTTGCCTCCCTCCTACCGCCTCCCTCCACCTTCCCTGCCGATAAGCAAGCTGAAATTTAGGAGTCAGTTTAGAATCAGCTGGCTGGATGCAAGGTTAACATTTACTGATTCCTTCCTCCTGATAAAGGTTGTTTGGGGAGCAAGAGGGTGGGTGGGTTGGTTGGTATGGCTGTCGATTTCAGGACACCTCAGCTGGTGTTCGCATGAACCTGTCTTATCTTCCTGACCCTCAGGTTTGATTCCCAAGGATTACCGATCTCTGAAAACACAGTATCTGCAGGTAAGTCCGTGACAATGAACTCTGGAGGGAACTGGGTGGAGGGAGGTCATTGGCACTTCTGAAAGAGGCAGAAGAAATGGCCTCTTTCCTGTGTGCATCCCCATTTTGCTCCCAATCTGGCCTCCCTCTTAGAGCATCTCGGGACAGTCAGCCTCTCAGCACGCAGAGACCCTCCCCCTGCCCGTCTCCCCTATTCCCTGCTCTCTTGGCGGGCGGCTGGTGCTGGGAGCGCTGGGGCCATTGAGCTGTCGGACCAGGTGGTGAGTCCTCACCCCTGGGGCTCTCCCTCACTTTAGCATCTTGTGAGGGGTTGATACGGCCTTCCTTCCAGGTCTTTCTCTAGTCTTACCTCATCTCTGAAGCCCTCCCCAGCACCCTCCCATCAATGGCTTTCTCTCTTCTCTCATAATTTCATGCTTTTCTTTTTTTTCCTCCTTCGTTTGGTGTTTGGTTATTTCTTTAGGGCACAGAATGCATAGCCCTTCTGTCCCTCACCTCCATATCACCTGACAGTGTTAGACCTTGGTGTGGCGGATGCTCAGTAAATGACTGAATTGCATTTTCTTCAGAGCTACGGCCCTGAGCACTTGCTGACCTTCTCCAATCTGCGGCGAGCGGGGCTCCTCACGGAGCAGGCCCCGGGGGACACCCTCACAGCTGTGGAGAGTAAAGTGAGCAAGCTGGTGACAGACAAGGCTGCAGGTGAGCAGGGAGCGCAGGGAACCCCTTCCCTGGCCAGAGTCCTCTCTCCTCGCAGCAGCCAGAGCTCCCTGGGAGGGAGGGAACGAGCTGGGGAAGGAGGGTGTGATCCTTCACTCTTCCTGGCATTACTACTGCGTCTGCTAGCAGGGGCACGTTCCCTTTATTGAACACTTACCATGTGCTGAGACCTGTAGATACCAGTTTCTCACTTAATCCTCACAAACGTAAGCTTCTAACCTCCATTTTCTAGAGAAGGAAACAGGCTGAGTGAGGTTAAGTGACTTGTTTAAGGTCCCTCCGTGAGTAAGTCAGATTTGAGCCCAGGTCGGTTGACTCTGAGGCCCACACACTTCACCAGTGAGCTCGGATCACTCTGTAGATGGCACTGAGTGGACGGCCGGTACCCTGTAGGAAGACTGGTGGGGCGAAGGGTGGCAAGTGTCTTGATCAGTTCCAGGGAATCTTAGGGGAACGGCTTTGAGGAGGGCCTCAAGCCGGGAGCGGTCCTGCTACTTGCAAGGTCCTGCTATTTGTCATTTCCTGAGTGGTATCACCTGGGGTTAGGGTCACGAATCCGTCGATCTTCGATGAGATCCAGCACAGATTTCCTTCCCAGGAAAGATTACTGATGCCTTCAGTTCTCTGGCCAAGAGGAGCAATTTCCGTGCCATCAGCAAGAAGCTGAATTTGGTACGTAGATTCAGGATGGATGGGGAAGCCATGGGTCCAGTCCTTTGCAGAGTACTTTGAATCCCCAACATCTCTTTGCTGTTTTGTTTTTATAAAGATCCTTTCATTTGGTAGCATCATAGCATGAGCTTAATTTAATAATGAGACAAGACACAAAAGATGCATTCACTTAATAAACCTGTAACAAGCACCCACCAAGGCCAGAGGATAGGCTGAGTGCCGCATCAGTGACAGACATGTCCCCTGTCACCAGGGGATCGGCAGCAGGGCATCTTTAATTTCCAGCCCTTCATAGGGAGCACAGGGGAACTCGTTCAGGAGAATCAGTGGGTACTGAACAAAAGTTTCAATCTTTGGTTATGGTTTTTTGTTTTTTGGTTTTTTTTTTAGGGCTTTTGCCGGTTTTCCCTTTAGCTGAAATAAGACCTGTTTGGGGGGATGTACTTTTCTCTGACCGGGTAAAAGGCTGGGGAGGTGAGTTGTCACGTGCCTCACGTAGTCCCCTTTGCCCTTTAGATCCCACGTGTGGATGGCGAGTATGATCTGAAAGTGCCACGGGACATGGCGTATGTCTTCAGTGGCGCTTACGTGCCCCTGAGCTGCCGACTCATCGAGCAGGTGAGAATAAGTGACCCGCTGCCATTCCTGTTTCACTCTCTGCTTTCTCTTGGTCCCTGGCCTATTCCAACTTTCAGCCACCCCCGTAACTAACAAGAGACGTGACAGTCTGGCTGCTGCGACCTCCCCTTCCTCAGCCGGATAGGGTCTCAGACTTGAACCCCGGGCCTCCCAGGTGCTGGAACGACGAAGCTGGCAGGGTCTGGACGAAGTGGTGCGGCTACTCAACTGCAGTGAGTTGGCCTTCACAGGTGCGCGGCTGGCCCTGCGGTCAGGGTGGGGCGGGAGGGGGGCTGGGGGCGCCACGGGAGATCGGAGTCTGGCCTGATCTCCGCAGACATGACCAAGGAGGACAAGGCTTCCAGCGAGTCGTTGCGCCTCATCCTGGTGGTGTTCTTGGGCGGTTGCACGTTCTCGGAGATCTCAGCCCTCCGGTTCCTGGGCAGAGAGAAAGGTAAGAGAGAACAGAAAGAGGGACCTGGGGGACACAGGGCGGTGCTCAGAAGGCTTCCCGGCGGGCCTCTGGGCACCCCTTGCTGTAGTCCAGCTGCGGGTTCCAGTGCAGGGAGCCCAGTTCCACCACGCGCAGCAAGTCGTCATGCCCAGGAGGGTGGCACTGACACGTCTGTGTCTGTAACCTGCTGCTCTGGTCCAGTCAGGGCTATGGAACTGGAGGGCTGGCCGGGGCTCGTCGTGGGGGCCTCTGGTCTGCTCTTAGTCATGTGTGCTGGTGCTTTTGACTCCATAGGGTGCAGGTTCATTTTTCTAACAACGGCGGTCACGAACAGCGCTCGCCTCATGGAAGCCATGAGTGAGGTAAAAGCCTGACGTTCTCTCTGCTGGTGTTGACGTCTTCCCTGAACACGTTTCCCTACGGGATGCAGGAATTTGGTCCCAGCTGCTAACCAAGTGTCTACCAACTACCCTACTAAGAGCCGGGGAGCTCAGAACTGACTCGGGATTTAGAGAAATTATCTGAGGAGAGCGCTCACTTCCGACCCCAGGATATGTCTCCGTTTTGTGTATGAAGTACAGCTTGTGCTGAAAAGATAACGAGGAGGAAGAGATACCGTTTACTAAGTCCTGTTTGAGTATCATTGTAAATAAAGCCTCTACTCTCCAATGTCATGTTTAGTTCTCAACACGCACTTCTGTCTTCTTAGCGAAGCACAGGGGGGCTTCATGGGTTCTGTGGTCTGGACTCTGCAGTAGCTCTGGGCCTGGTCTGCTTCTCTCCTGAAACTTGCCCTATACCAGAGTTTCCTCAACTGTAAAATGAGGGGGATCGATCAGATAGATGATCAGTAAGCACCCTTCCAGTTCTAAAATTGTGCGGTTCATTATACTTTATAAGTAAACCTTTGCCCAATGTGGGGCTCAAACTCATGACCCTGACGTCAAGGGTCATACACTCTACCAACTGAGGCAGCCAGGTAGAGCTTATATTTTAGAAAAGATGAGTTTGTTACTGTTTTAACTTCAGGAGGCACTTCAGTATTAAGCATTTGTCTCTTATTGTCCCATTAGAGCAGGCTCAGCCATCAGCAAACAGTGCTCCTAAAAAGGTCACCAGTGCCCCCCCGCAACTGCTGATTTTAGTGGCCTTTCTCTCCCTTGACCTTTTAAAAATTGTGAACTGTAACCACATCCATCAGTCTCTTTTTGGTCCTCCTCTAACTTGACCTCCCTGATAACCACTTTTCCTTTCTTCTGTTCAGCTTCCGTGACACTCTTTTGTTGTCCTCCTGTGGTCTCCTGGGTTGTGCTTCTGTCTCCTTGGATTACTTGTCTCTGCCTATGCCCTCTCTGTCCAGATGTCAAGCTTTCATCTTCCAGATGTCAAGCTTTCATCTTCCTGCTGAGCTTCACACTAGTATTTCCAACTTGGTCGTTCCACAGGCCCTTCAAACTCAGCGTGTCTAAAAAACTCTCAAACTGAGCCTCTTGTCCTCACTTTGAATCCCCCAATCTGCTCCTCTTCTTGTATTCCTGTAATTGACATCATCATCTACCCAAGTTTTGTTCATGAAAGAAATTCTAACCTTGACCTCGGATGTTTTATTTTCAGTGTGTTGCCTTTTTTTTTTTTTAAAAGATTTATTTATTTGAGAATGAGAGAGAGAGAGCATGAGAGCGGGGAGGGTCAGAGGGAGAAGCTGACGGAGGGTCAGAGGGAGAAGCTGAGCAGGGAGCCCGATGCGGGACTTGATCCTGGGACTCCAGGATCATGACCTGAGCTGAAGGCAGTTGCTTAACCGACTGAGCCACCCAGAGCTTCTTAACCGACTGATGCGCCCTCAGATGTTTTCTTTTATCCCCCACATTCAGCTGGTCCCACTACCCATTATTTCTAAATGCTTCTGGCTCATCCTGTCCTCACCATCCCCATGTCAGAGATCCTTAATATTTTTTGCCTGGGCTTTTGCAAGACTGTCCCTCCCAGTCGCTCGGCTTCCTATCTGCCACTTACTAAAAGAAAGATCCAAATCTGTGTTGTTGGATCATCAAAACTATTCTTTCCATAGAGGAGTGCTGTGTCAGTGCATATTCCAAGGAAAATGCTTACTTCAGGTATCCAGCTAGAATTTTTACTATTTTTATGTCAAGCTATTGTGTAAGATCAAAGACACTGCTGAGAGGGCTGTTAGTCTGTATAAAGAATATGTGGCAGTCAGACGACCCTGTGACCAAGGAAATAGACCGTGGCAGCGCACTTGCATTCTAGAACAATGCTGTCCAATCCTGTAACAGGGTCCTGCTCAAACACACAGCACAGTGTTTTACATGCTGAGTACATGCTCTGAGTGGATATCTTCCAATGGTTCTATGACTTCGTTGGCTTCAGAACTACAGTGCGAAGACATGATAGCAAAATTATCTTATCTCTGGGTACTTAGGATGCTGGCCCTGGGAACGTGCTTGAAGATTGCAAGTTTTTGAAGCTTTCTGAATAACTTTCAAGTTAATCAACAAAGTGCAAGTAAATTTAAAAAGTGGTGTCTACGGCTCACTCCATCAGCCATCGGAATGTTTGGTGTGCTGCTGACGAGTTAAAGGATGTTGAAAGCTCCAGTTAGGGGGTGCCTGGGTGGCCCAGTCATTAAGCGTCTGCCTTCGGCTCAGGTCATGATCCCAGAGTCCTGGGATCGAGCCCCACATTGGGCTCCCTGCTCGGCGGGAAGCCTGCTTCTCCCTCTCCCACTCCGCCTGCTTGTGTTCCCTCTCTCGCTGTTTCTCTCTCTGTCAAATAAATAAAGAAAATATGTTTAAAAAAAAAAAGTTTAAAAGAAAAAAAAAAGCTCCACTTAAGTCCTTCCGAAAGAGAGAAACATGGTCCTGCAGGTGAAGCAAACAAGCATCCTTTACTTTTCCTTCATGGAAAAGGCAAATGAAAAGGAGTCACAGAAGTCATAGATGGCCAATACACTGAGGGGAAAATGTGCGATTTCAGCTATAATCCAGCAAGTGCAAATCAAACAAGGGAATGACACTTTCTGCCTGTGAAACTAGCAGAGATTTGAAAGGACAGTAATACTCAGAGCTCTTGAGGGTGAGAGGCTTCCATAGTGGCAAGGGCAAATTAATTCAATCCTTCTGGAAGGAGAGTGTTCAGTAGCTACTCTTCTAGGAATCAAATGTAAGAAAATAATGCAAGATGCAATTTATGTCTGAAGACATTTATTTGTAAAAATTACAGTCTAAATATCCATTGATGGGGCGCCTGGATGGCTCAGTCGGTTAAGAGTCTGCTTTCGGCTCAGGACATGATCCCAAGGTCCTGGGATCGAGTTCCGCATCAGGCTGCTTGCTCAGCCTCTGCCCCTGGCTTGTGCTCTCTCTCACTCACTCTCTTTCTCTCAAAATAAATAAAATCTTTTTTTTTTTTTTTTTTTTAAAGATTTTCTTTATTTATTTGACACAGAGAGAGAGCACAAGTAGGCAGACAGGCAGGCAGGCTGAGGGAGAGGGAGAAGCAGGCTCCCGATGATGCGGGTGCTCGATTCCAGGCCGCTGGGATCATGACCTGAGCCGAAAGCAGACCCTTAACTGACTGAGCCACCCAGGCGCCCCAAAATAAATAAAATCTTAAAAAAAAAAATACACACGGATAGCAAAACAATTGAATTACGAAGTACCTCCAGCCACAACATCATGCAACTGAATCACTGGAAAACAAAGCTATATATAAGCATTTAGGGATGTAGCATACATTCAGCGAAAATAGGATACAAAAGTGCTTTGATGTCGATTTTGAGTTTTAAAGTTTTCGTATAACTATATAAACCCCTGTAATTTGAAAGAACCATGCCCAGGTGCTCTCCATTTGTGTGCCAATCATGTGACCTGGGTAAGTCCCTCAAGCCGTTCAGAGCCGGTTCTCTCCTGCGTAAAATGGCGATAATACCAAACGGGGCTGTCCTGGAGATTAAATGGGATCGCTGGCTAGAAAGGTGCCGGGCCCGTGAGCAGGGACGCAGCGTTCCTTCCCTCGCCCTCGAGGGCACGACTTCCCGCACGTGGGCAAGGCTGCCACCAGAGATCAGCTCCAGGCTCGCCATCTGCCTGCGCGGGGGAAACGAGTTAAAGCGTCAGGCTTCCCTGCTGAGCGCGCTCCCGCCCAGTCCGCTGGCTGCGGTTCTCGCCCCTTCCCGGCGGCCTCCGGGCGGGGCCAGGGCTTCGAATCCAAACAGCGCCGGGACGGGGTGTGGCCCGCACGCCGCAGCTGGCGCGGGGCGGGGCGACGCGGGGCGGCCCGAGGCGGCCCTCCAGGCTCCGGCGAGACCCGGCGCCGGCGCAGACAGCGACCCCACCGCCAGTCCGAGAGCGAGCGTTTCCCACGCCCAGCGCGCGAGCCCTCACCCCTCACCCCGGCGCGCCGGGACCCAATGCGCGCTCGCGGCTCGCCGCCAGGGGGCGGGGCTTGGCGAGGAGCGACCGGTCAGGGCGCCAATCGCGGGGCTGCTCCGCCTTCGGGCTCGGTTTGAAATTCCGCGGTGACCTAACGGCTCCCGGAGCTGCGGCTTGAAGCAAGACAGCCGGTGTTTGTGGGAGGTTGCTGCGCCCAGCCCCGCGTGGAGGAGGTCTGGGGCCTCGACGGCCGGCTGCTTGGAGCGTCCGCCATGAGGAGAAGGTGCGGGCCGCGGGAGAGTCGAGGGGACGCGGGAGGGAGCGACCCCCGTCCCGGGTGCGGGGCCCCCGAGGCGGCCCGGGGCGCGGGTGGTACGTCAGCCCGCGCCGAGTGAGGCCCGGGCGCGGCCGGCAGGTTTGGGGAGCGCTGAGCTGGCGCCCGGGCCGAGCGCCCCGGTGCGGCGGAGGCAAGGCCTGCCGCGCACCGGCCCCGGCGGCCGCGGGCTCCCGAGGCTCCCGAGGCTCCCGAGGCCCGGACGCGCCGCGGTGTCCGCGAGCCCCGCCCGCCTCTCAGGTGCTGCCTCTTGGCACCTGCGGCCTGTTCTACGTCCTGCGTCTTTTGTGGTCCGGCTTCTCGCTTCCGTTTAAATAAGGCGGTCAGCGGTTCCGTTTATCCGTGTCTTCCGCGGGGTCGGGCTGCAGTGCTAACGTTCTGCCTGACTCGGACAGATAGCCGGGTTTCCCTGCAAGTTCAGGAGCTCCAGTAAGGAATTCCTCTCCGGTGGTTTCCACGACTCCCCCGGCCGTGCTGGGGAAGGGGCGGCCGGCTTGGAGTAGGGGCCGGACTCGCCACGCCGAGTGTCACTTGTCTCTTAGCCCCCTCGTCCCCTCGATTTTCCCTCCGTAGCACTTACTGCCATTTAGTGGAAGGTTTGCTTATTTATCACCTTTTGCTCTCAGAAGGTCAACTCCAAAAGGGCAGCGATGTCAGTTTTGTTCTAAAATAAGGATAATACCAGGGCATAGGGCTCTTGTGTTAAAATGTCTTGTGCTAAAAACGTTATCCCTACTTTCTGAAAGGGGTGGGTGAGGCACTGTGATGATTCATTGTTAGTTTGTAGTTACTGGTCAGGTTGATTGCTCTCTGGCTGTAGAAAGTTCTTCCCTCCATAAGTACTAATTCCCGTCGTTCTTTTTCAAGTGCTTGCCTTCCGGAGAATGGGAATTGAGTACCAATTATGGTACCATTGGAAAAAACAGCCAGGGTTTTAAAAATACAATAAAGCTGTTATTTTTTAAAAATCTGGCACGTAATCTGCAGTGTTTTTTGGTTTGTGACTTAATTGGAAAAAGTTAGCTATGTTTACTAATTTAGCCAAATTGCTTTTACAGAATTAAATGACATGAGATTTGTAGATCTCAGAGCCAGTTAAAACCAAAACAAGTGTCTGTACAGCAAATGGACAGCTAGCCTCCAGCAGATGAATGGGCCACTAACTAAAAGCAGCATGCACGCTGTCGTTATAATGTAAAAGTGAACCATCCCTTGGATTCCATTACTTGAACAAATCTTATTGGGTCTGTTGCAAAATGGGTGTTTGGAATTACAAATCTTCTAGAGACCCTTCTCACTCCAGTACTGTTTTCAAATAATTAAAAAATGTTCCACCCTTCACAACATTCATACTAATTCTTACATCACCCTGACACCTCTTTCTTTCATTCCTAAGATTAGCCTTAACTTTGAAAACCCAGCCACAGTCTCACTCCTCCCCCAGCTCTGCTGCCACGGCCCTGGTCCAGGTCACTGTCGTTATCTCTTGCTGTGTTCTACTGGCCTTTTAACTGGTCTCCCTGCATCTGCCTTGGCCTCCTGAAGCTTATTGTCACCACAGGAGCCAAAATCCTCCAATGATTTCATATTTTAGAGTAAAAGCCTCTCTGCCTTTTACAAAGGCCTCTGGAGTCCTGTTGTACTCTACTCCAGTCATACCAAAGTCCTTGCGCTTTCTTGAACCTACCAGGCTCTATCCTACCTCAGACGTTGGCATTTGCTGTTCCCTCTACCTAGATCTCTCTTCCCCAACATGTCCCATGGCTTGATTCCTTACCTCCTTTAGGTCTTTGCTCAAAGGTCACCTCAGGGAGGACTTTCCACCATTTAATGTAAGATTTGCTTATTGATCGCTTTTCTTTTACTGTTAGAATGTAAACTCCAAAAGGGCAGGGATGTCAATTTTGTTCAGTGCTGAATCCCCAACACTTAGAATGCACCTTGTATGTAATAAACATTCAAGTAGTATTTTTGAATGAATAACTCGATGTTTCAAAAAGTTGTATGATCGTAAGATGCCTCAGTGCATTCGCTGTGCATAATAATTCTCTTGGTGCAATTACATACTGCCTGTAAATAGATTCGGGTCATTTCCCTAAAAGTACAAATTTGAGATTTTTATTCTTCTAACACATCACCAAAAAGCTGAGGATACTTAGAAAAATACTTCCCAAGGACACAAACGGTTGTAAAAAGGTCCAATTTTCCCAGTCTCTTGAAACTAAATCACTGGACTGGAAAAGGTCTCAAATGAATGATTTCTTACCTTTTGTGTAGCATAGAGTTTGATGGGTTTTAGTACATTCACAGAGTTGTGCAATTATCACCACAGTCAGTTTTAGAACATTTTCATCATCCCTTCAAAAAGCCCATACCCATTAGAGGTCAGTCCCTTTTCCCACCTTCCTCCCCCCCCACACCCCAGCCCCACAGAACTACTAAACTACTTCTGTTTCTTATACATTTGCCTATTTTGGATATTTCATATAAATGGAATCCTATGATACATTGTCATTTGTGACTGGCTTCTTTCCCTTGGTGTAATGTTTTCCAGGTTTATTGCCAGATAACATTCCATTGGATAGGTATATCACATTTACCTATTCATTAGTGGATGGCCATTTTGGGTTGTCTCTACTTTTTGGCTATTATAAATATGCTGCTATAAACATTTGTATATGAGTTTTGTGTGGACATGTTTTCATTTCTCTTGGGTAAATACCTAAGGAATGGAATATCTGGGTTATATGGTAACTCTGTGTTCAACTGAGGAACTGTTAGACTGTTTTTCAAGGAGGCTGCACCATTTTCACATTCCCACCAGCAGTGGATGAGGGCTTTCGATTTCTCCACATCCTTGTCAACACTTACTACTGTTTTGTTTTCTTTTTTAACTGTCTTTTTTATTATAGCCATCTTGGTGCCTGTGAAGTGGTATCTCTCTGTGGTTTTGGTTTGCATTTCACTAGTGGCTGTTGTTGCATTTCACTAGTGATGTTCAATGTGTTTTCACATGCTTATTGGCCATTATATATCTTCTTTGGAGAAATGTCTATTCAGATTCTTTTCCCATGTGCTAGATTTTTATGCTTCAGAAAAGTGATCACTTTACCCTCTGAATGTGTTACAGAGCTAGGCAGCACTGCTTTTAAATCTGTCAATATGTGAGAGCTTATAAACTGAAGGTAGCTGGAAGTTAGAGGCATAATGAGCCTTTGGCAGGAACTCAAGGCCACTCATTTTACATTTATTGAACAATTGCTGTGCACTAGGGTCTGGTAAAATGAAGATGGATAAGATCTGGTAGTCCTTGCCCTTGAGTCTATGGTCTACAGGGTGGATGGGGGGGTGGGGGGGCGGGCGGAGAAGTGACTGTGAGGAATCCACAGCTGTCCAAAGAAGGTAATGGCAGGTGGAAGGTAATGTACAGAAGCATGGCCGTATCAACAACTGAGAGCTACACATGGCTGAGTGAGGGGCGTGTCCAGGAAATGCTCAGAAGGTCAGTTGGCTGGAGTCTTAAGGAGTGAGCTGGTGAGAGAGATTAAGAGACAAACCTGAAGAGGGGTTTTAGAAATCCTTTCCTTTGAAAGTGGTTGAACTGTTTCCTGAGGGCAATGGGAAATAGTTCAGTCGAGGCCTGATTGGATTTTGTTTTCAGGAGAACCTAGCTGCCCTAGCTGTGCCTGTTGGCTAGGGTGGGGTGGGCCAGACTGGAAGAGACTGTAGAGCACTCCCTAAAGTAGTGCCCCTCAGGGCACGCCCCAGGCTGCTCTGGTCTGGCTCTACGCTGGGCTTTTGCATTCAGATTGAATATTGACCACAGCCGAGATCTTGTAGTTTTTGTTTTTTTTTTTTTAAAGATTTTATTTATTTATTTGACAGAGAGAGACACAGCGAGAGAGGGAACACAAGCAGGGGGAGTGGGAGTGGGAGAGGGAGAAGCAGGCTTCCCGCGGAGCAGAGAGCCCGATGCAGGGCTCGATCCCAGGACTCTGGGATCATGACCTGAGCCGAAGGCAGACGCTTAACGACTGAGCCACCCAGGCGCCCCTTGTTGTTTTTTTTTTTAAGATTTTATTTATTTATTTGAGAGAGTGAGGTTGAGCATAAAGGGAGAGTGAGAGAGTGAGAAGCCGACTCCCTGCTGAGCAGAGAGCCCGATGTGGGACTCATCCCAGGCCACTGAGGTCATGACCTGAGCCGAAGGCAGACGCTTAACCGACTGAGCCACCCAGGTGCCCACTGTAGGTTATTTTTAATAAAATGCAAAGATTAGGATTTTGATTTATGCATTCTTTTGTTTTAAAATTGGAGTTCCAGGGGAGGCTCTGTAGTTAAATTTTAGTTAATTGAGATTAGAATAATTAACGTTAGTTGATTGAGATTAAATGCCTTAATTACTTGTTAACGTTTCTAAAATGAACGAGTATAATAAATTCTTTGAAACACTATTCGCTATCTGGGTATTGATACTGGCCATCTGGTATAGGCAACTGGTGTTTGTGAGTGCCAAAGCTTTTCTTCATCTAGGAGAGGTGACCTTTTTTTTTTTTCTTTTGGATAAGCAACCTTTATCTTATTTATTTTTTAAGATTTTATTTATTTATTTGACAGAGAGAAACACAGTGAGAGAGGGAACACAAGCAGGGGGAGTGGGAGAGGGAGAGGCAGGCTTCCCGCCAAGCAGGGAGCCCGATGTGGGGCTCGATTCCAGGACTCTGGGATCATGACCTGAGCCAAAGGCAGACGCTTAACGACTGAGCCACCCAGGCGCCCCAGATAGGCAACCTTTAAATTGGGATTTCTTGGCTAGAGAAATGTCTTAGATGTGAAAATATTCTTGGAGATCTAGGCTGGTGACTCATAGAACCACTGAATACTCGGAGGCACAAAGGGGGCCAATGAGAGCCTTGAGCCCCCCGCTTGTGGATAGCACATGAAGAGCTTAAGTGACTTGTTCTAGGCCTCACTGCTGACTGGTGGCAAAGCACATCCACCTCCCCTGGTGCCAGAGCAGTGTCTTTGTTAGCCATTTGTATCTAAGAAAGGAGAGAAAATTTCTCTATTTTTTGAATGTTATGTGAAGCAGACTAATGGTTATGATTTTTAAAGTTAAACTTTTTTTTTTAAGATAAAATACAAGGTGCCCAGTTAAATTTGTATCAGATAAACAATTTTTTAAAATAAACTTTTTGTAACTGAAGACTAACATACTGAAATGTGCATAAATCCAAGTCCCAACTCAATTTTCACAAAGTCAGCACACACCTATGTAACCAGTGCCCCTTGTACCCCTGCCAGTCACCACCTCCCAGGACAATGGTGACCACCGTTCTGACTGCTGAAAGCATACCTTGGTTTTGCCTGTGTTTGAATTTTATATAAATGCAATCACGTAATGATATATGCTTGCTTGTCTCGCTTGTTTCACTTAAACTGTTTTTCCTTTTCTTCCCCAACACTTTTTTTGTTTTTTTCCACATTAGTTTTGTTTTACCCCCCTCCTTTTTTTTTAAGATTTTATTTATTTATTTGAGAGAGAGAGTGCATGCATGAGTGGGGGGGAGGGGCAGAAGGAGAGAGAATCTCAAGCGGACTCCATGCTGAGCCAGGAGACTGAGGCAGGGCTTGATCTCACAACCCTGAGATCATGACCCTAGCTGAAATCAAGCGTCTGAGCCACCTAAGGGGCCTCTTACCTCCTTTTTTTTTTTTTCTTTTTAGATTTGAGGTATAATTTACATACAGTAAAATTAACTCATTTTACATGTATAAT
Source organism: Phoca vitulina (assembly GCF_004348235.1). NCBI lineage: Eukaryota > Metazoa > Chordata > Mammalia > Carnivora > Phocidae > Phoca > Phoca vitulina. Next base: position 5,438,219 of record NW_022589768.1, on the reverse strand, counting down.
TTGAATTTTGGTCACTGCATACAGTTAGGTAATCACCATCAAGATCTAGGACCATTCCATCACCGTAAAAAAAAGTTTCCTTGTGCCTTTCTGTAGTTGATCTCCTGCTCTGATCCCAGGCTTTCTTTCACTGTAGTTTTTTTTCCTAGAATTTCATAAAATGAAATCCTATAGTATGTAGTCTTTTTGCATTGCTGTATTATTCCATGGTAGGAATGTACTGTTTATTCTGTTGGTGGACATCTGGGTTGTTTCTACTCTTATGCTATTATGAGTAGTGCTGCCCTGACCCTCCTGTGCGTGTCTTTACCATGTGCATGTTCGGTTCTGTTGCACCCACCCGCATGTAAAAGTGGAACTGCGAGGTTTGGCTTCAGTAGATGCTGCCAGCAGGTTTCAAAGTGGTTGTACCAGTTTCCACTCCAGACAGGTAGTATATGAAGGTCCTGGTTTTTCTGTATCCTCACCAACACTTGATGTTTGTCGTTTGTAATTTTAGCCATTCTGTAAGTCAGTAGTTGTAACTTAAGAACAACAAAATTGTAATGACTTGCCGGCTGTTTTATAGGAGCTTCTCACCAAGCAAGGTCTTGTGTTAGGTGGGAGTTTATTTTGTGTGGCTTGTCTTTCCTTTTTAAGTAATCTCTACACCCAGCGTGGGGCTCGAACTCACAATCCTGAGATCAAGAGTCCTATGTTTTGCTTGACTAAGCCAGCCAGGCGCCCCTGTCTGTTTTTCTTTTATAATTCTGTATTGTACTGCCATGGGTAGAATTGTTGATGAAAGTCCTGATTCTGAGTATTATTGAGAGGATTGACTTTCCGGGGCACCTGGGTGGCTCAGTTGGTTGAGCATCCGACTCTTGATCTCAGCTCAGGTGTTGATCTTGGGGTCATGGGTTCAAGCCCCTCGTTGGGTTCCACGCTGGGTGTGGAGCCTACTTCAAAAAAAGAAGAAGAAGAAGATTGAATTTCCACAGTGTAAGATGATACCGAATTTTGCTTTGCCAGTGTTGTGGTGTTTTTGAAAATAGCAGTTAAAGCTGAATGTTTTCAATTTGTTTTAGCCTGAGGCCACTGAGAAAGGAGTCTATTTTCTGTAAATGCTGCTTTTAGTCTGGGGGCAGCGGCTCATGTTCCTGGCTTCTCTTTTGCTTTTCAGTGAGGTGCTGGCAGAGGAGTCGATAGTATGTCTCCAGAAAGCTCTGAATCACCTTCGAGAAATCTGGGAATTAATTGGGATTCCAGAGGACCAGCGGTTACAAAGAACTGAGGTTGTAAAGAAGCATATCAAGGTGAGTGCGTCGTACTGGTCTGTTTGCAGTGGGACAGCAGTACGGATACTGGTGTCCCATTGGAGATGGTCGGGGAAGTGACACTGGAGTGTCACAGGCTCTTCCTGGTTTTGTTTCTATTTAAGTCCTTTCTTAAGAATTTGTAATTATGAAGGCTTTGGTGGTGTTGGTTTGGGGTTTTTCTCCCATTGGCCCCAAACTTTTATGGGACTGTTTTCTCCCTTGTAGGACCTCCTGGATATGATGATTGCTGAAGAGGAAAGCCTGAAAGAAAGGCTCATCAAAAGCATTTCCATCTGTCAAAAAGAGCTGAATACCCTGTGCAGCGAATTACACGTCGAGCCATTGCAGGTACGTGGTCGGGCCTTGGGGGCTCCTGCTTGGTCTGAGATTTAGGAAGGAACTCTGACTTGGGCCTGCAGATGGAAGATTTCCTTGTAGAATCTTGGCCATAAAAAGCGGGCAGAATTTGCCACCTAGTTGATTAGTTCCAGCAACTTTCACTTAGGTAAAGAGTTGCCCTGTTGAGAGGTGGAACAGCTAATAAGTGTTACAATCCTTTGATCAAAACCAGCTTCCTCTTGCCATCATTTTGCGGGGCATATAACTTTTTTTTTTTTTAACTCTAAGGAAAAGCTAGGTATAGACAGTACTGTGCTATTCTTTCTCCGAAAGAAAATGAAAGGCACTACCTAGGAAGCAAAAGTGACTGGTGATACAAGGGAAAGTTACCAAAAGACCTGCCTTTGTGGGTTTTTTCATACCCAGTAGTTGTATACCACTGAACCAGCCAGAATGGCTACTTGAGGAGAAATGTCTCAAGAGCTGGAGTGTCTGGAGAGCATAGTCAAATTCAGAGCATGCAGGATTGTCTGTGTACCAGGCTGAGAGGTTGCCGTTGGTGGTCCAGCACAAGGCAGGGCTTGAATGAAGACACCAGCAAGGATGAAATGAATAACAGATAGGATAGAGGGTCCAAAATATGTCCCTGGGGAGGACCAGTAAAAATAGTGTTGGGATCATAAAAATGAAAACCAACGTGGAGCTTGGGAAGGTAATTCAATAGCTGTGAATGTAGGGCTAGCACAGGATGGCTATAAGATTCTTGGGTCCCTCTCTCTGTTACAGCAAGAACTACCTGGGTATCTAGATGGAGTCAGCCTAGGAGGGAGTTTCTTCCTTTTCCTTTTCCTTTTCCTTTTCCTTTCCTTTCCTTCCTTCCTTTCAAAAGATTTTCTTTATTTATTTGAGAGAGAAAGCACAAGTGGGGGAGGGGGGACAGAGGGAGAGGGAGAAGAAGCAGACTCCCCGCTGAGCAGGGAGCCTGATTTAGGACTCGATCCCAGGGCCCTGGGATCATGATCTGAGCCGAAGGCAGACGCTTAACCAACTGAGCCATACCTGGCAGCCAAGAGCAATCAGATCATAACATTAGTGGAATTTCCTGGAATCTACAGAAATGGCATATATATCATTGATTTTATTTTATTTTATTTTTTTAAAATTTTATTATGTTATGTTAGTCACCATACAATACATCATTAGTTTTTGATGTGGTGATCCACGATCCATTGTTTTCGTATAACACCCGGTGCTCCATGCAGTACGTGCCCTCCTTAATACCCATCACCGGGCTAACCAATCCCCCCTCCCCTCTAAAACCCTGTTTGTTTCTCAGGTCCATAGTCTCTCATGGTTCATCTCTCCCTCCAATTCCCCCCACCCATTTTTCCCTTCCTTCTTCTAATGTCCTCCATGCTATTCCTTATGTTCCACAAATAAGTGAAACCATATGATAATTGACTTTCTCTGCTTGACTTATTTCACTTAGCATAATCTCCTCCAGTCCCATCCATGTTGATGTAAAAGTTGGGTAGTCATCCTTTCTGATGGCTGAGTAATATTCCATTGTATATATGGATCACATCTTCTTTATCCATTCATCTGTTGAAGGGCATCTCAGCTCTTTCCACAGTTTGGCTATTGCGGACATTGCTGCTATGAACATTGGGGGTGCTTATGGCCCTTCTTTTTATATCACTGATTTTAGACAAATAGTTTCTTTAGTCTTTTTCTTTTAACTTTCAATGTGAAATTAGGTGAGAAGTTAGATATACAGTGATAGATCTCCCTTAAATTATGTGACAGTCTTTTATTAGTTCATGAATGTTGAATAAAATTGTGTAAATTTTTAAGTCCTATAACTGCCACTTTTTTTCCTCTTGTTAATCAGTTGGAGTAGAGCAAGGACTATTGATTTTTATTGGTTAGGTGATATTCTTAGGATTATTAGGATGAGCATCATGTTTTGAACTAAATATACTATGCTATAGCTAACTCAAAGCAAGCTTTCCAACCACTTTTCACCTCTTGCAAAAGTGTCCTGGTACCTTTCCTTATTCGAGACCTTTCTTAGGGAACTCTGTTTGTGCCATGTTTTTTTGGCCATGAGTTGACTTATCTGTAAGTTTACCTTAAAAGTCTGTCATCCAAGGGGCGCCTGCATGGCTCAGTCAGTTAAGCGTCTGCCTTTGGCTCAGGTGATGATCCCAGAGTCCTGGGATTGAGTCCCATGTCAGGCTGCCTGTTCAGCGGGGAGTCTGCTTCTCCCTCTGCCCTTCACCTGGGCTCGCTCTCTCGCTCGCTCTCTCAAATAAATAAAATCTTAAAAACAAAAAAAAAAGACCTGTCATCCTAGCCCTCTTCCATTGTCCTTCTCTTCATTTGAAGAGATCCACTTGGAACCTTCTCACAATAGTACATTGTCTTCTGCAGGAAGAAGGAGAGACGACCATCTTGCAGCTAGAAAAGGATTTGCGCACTCAGGTAGAACTGATGCGAAAACAGAAAAAGGAACGAAAACAGGAACTGAAACTACTTCAAGAACAAGATCAAGAGCTGTGTGAAATTCTTTGCATGCCCCACTATGACATCGACAGCACCTCAGTTCCCAGCTTAGAAGAGCTGAGCCAATTTAGACAGCACGTGGCCACGTTGAGGGAAACAAAGGTAAGCGCTTGCAGTCATACTTCCTAAAAGTCAGTTTTGACTTTCCTGTACGTAGGTACTTGTAATCATTTTATTTTATAGGCATCTAGACGTGAGGAGTTTGTCAACATAAAGAGACAGATCATCCTGTGTATGGAGGAATTAGATCACACCCCAGACACAAGCTTTGAAAGAGATGTGGTGTGTGAAGATGAAGACGCCTTTTGTTTATCTCTGGAGAATATTGCAACACTACAAAAGTTGCTTCGGCAGGTAATGACTACTCACATTATGGCCTGGGATCTCCATAGTGTCCAGAGATTTGAAAAAACTGACAGTTTTGTCCTTCTGTCTTAAATAAGCCAGTGTAAGTTAAAAGAATGAGGGAGGATAAAGATAGTAAATATTATATAACCTCGGGGGGTTTTTTGTCTTCTTTTTAACAAAAAATGTATTTGTGGCTCTAAGAATGAAATTGAAATCTTGGATGAAATACTATTAGTCATGTGAATTAACTTAGTATTTAATTTTTTTTTAATAATCTGAATCCTAATTCTTGGGGCTTGAGATCATACCATAATGGCAGCCATACAGTTTGTGTTCAGAAGTCATGAAAACACACTTCTTCACAATCTAGTAAAAGTGCTTCTGTCTGTGGGTCCAGACATTTCTTTGCGGGAAGCCACAGGGCTGGCCTTCTTTGTGCTGCTGTCTTTGCCATAACCATTGGCTCTCCTTGCTACAGCTGGAAATGCGAAAATCACAAAATGAAGCCGTGTGTGAGGGTCTGCGGGCTCAGATCCGAGAGCTCTGGGACAGGCTGCAGATACCTGCAGGAGAGAGAGAAGCTGTGGCCGCGGTCATGACTGGGTCAAAGGCCAAGGTCAGGAAAGCGGTAAGAAATCCAACGGGCACTGGGTCAGCAGTCTCTACGAGTGTCAAGTGTATTGTCTTCAACAGTGTCTGCCTCGAGCGAGCCTGTTTTTTGTTTTGTTTTAAAGATTTATTTATTTGAGAGAGAGCGTGTGCGCAGAGTGTGCAAGAACACGAGTGGGGTGGGTGGTGGAGGGAGAGAAGCAGACTCCCCACTGAGCAAGGAGCCTGATGCAGGGCTCTATCCCAGGACCCAGGGATCCTGACCTAAGCCAAAGGCAAACACTTAACCAACTGAGCCACCCAGGCATCCCACAAACCTGTTTTTAAGGCAAGCATTAGACAAGGGTGGCTGTAGCCTGCTCATCTTCTGTCCTTTGTGGACATTTCTTAGGTTTCTGGCTCCCATGATATCAGTGTTATAAAAAGTGTTGACTGGGGCACCTGGGTGGTTCAGTGGGTTGGGTGTCCAGCTGTTGAGTTTGGCTCAGGTCATGATCTCAGGGTCGTGGGATCAAGCCCCACACCCAGCTTGGAGCCTGCTTGGGATTCTCTCCCTCTCTGCCATTCTGTGCGCGGGCATGCACACTCTCTCTCTTAAGAAAAAAAAGTGTTGATTTACCTCTGTGGCTTTGTGTTATAATTTTATTTAAACGCCGGGGGCGGGGGGGGGGGGGCTTTTGAACTTTTGTATTCCTATGTGAGAGTAAACGTATGGCAAGCACCTTTACCAAGTCTCTTTGTTACAGCTGCAATTGGAAGTGGATCGGTTGGAAGAACTGAAGATGCAAAACATGAAGAAAGTGATTGAGGCAATTCGAGTGGAGCTGGCTCAGTATTGGGACCAGTGTTTCTACAGCCAGGAGCAGAGACAGGCTTTTGCCCCCTACTATGCTGGTTCGTACACAAGCGGAGGTCTTCCTGAGGGCAGACATTCACCAGCACGTATTTCCTCTACCAAACAGATACAGCTGCCTTTTCAAGCCATGTAGCATAAATTGCCATTCCTGCATAATTCACATTTGCAAATGCCACTAGGAAATAAAGGGCCTCTTGATTCCTGAAGTAGTAAATTACTGTAGCCTGTAGTTGTGAGGCTCGAGTCTGTCGGGTGCTTACTCCGTGCCACGTGCAGTGTTAGAGCCGTAACGCTATTATCTCACTTAATCCTCAGCTCAAGAGATGAGGACACGAAGGCACATAAATGTTCAGCAAATGCACTAAGAGGCACACAGCAGGGCAACAGCAGAGCCCATGTGTGAGCCCCTGGAATCCATCCCCAAGAGCGCAACAGAATTCGAGTCTGACCTGAACAGAGTATAAAGATGAGATTGTACTAAGTTTTTATTTTTATTTATTTTTATTTTTATTTTTTTAGAGATTTTATTTATTTGACAGAGAGACACAGCGAGAGAGGGAACACAAGCAGGGGGAGTGGGAGAGGGAGAAGCAGGCTTCCCGCGGAGCAGGGAGCCTGATGTGGGGCTCGATCCCAGGACTCTGGGATCATGACCTGAGCCGAAGGCAGACACTTAACGACTGAGCCACCCAGGCGTCCCTGAGATTGTACTAAGTTTTTAGACATTTTCTGTGAGCAGGATGGAAAGGAAGACTGTGAAGGAAACCTAAATAAGGCAAGAAGTGACACAGAACTTTTGAAAATCTTCATCATTGTAACCTACACCCTAGCTCCTTACTCCCTACTCTCCCCAGACTGATCATGTGACAGAGCTGGCTTTATCATCCACAATATATACTTAATCATGTGTCATTTTTACTATAAGGAAGAAAAACTGATTTCCATCTTGGGAGGATGAGGATGAGGGATTAGTAAATTGGGATACTAAACACTAGAGGAATTTTTTAAAACTTCTGGGCCTGTATCTTGCAGAGGACTACACGGAAAATCTGCTCCAGCTCCATGATGCTGAGATTGTGCGGTTAAGAAACTACTATGAGGTTCACAAAGAACTCTTTGAAGGTGTCCAGAAGTGGGAAGAAAGCTGGAGACTTTTCTTGGAGTTTGAGGTACCGCCCTAGCTTCTGTTTCCCTAAAGTAAAATCAAGGCTTAAGGCCTGCCCTGCACAGAGTCAGAATCCACTCTCCTTTCTCTTTACCAGGTTTCTAACACCCTGTCTTCATCACTAAGTTTCTGAGTTACTGCTAACCCATCTGTGTTTGCAAAGCTCATAGGTGGGAGCATAGAACTAAATTAATGCCTTCAATAAGGTAGAATTCTTGCATAAAGAAGTCCAGAGGTACAGCATACAGGGCAGGTCCAGCTGTTCGACAGTCAGTGGTGTCCCAGGCTTCTCCAGCCCAGGGCTCCCCCACCACTAAGGGGTGGACATTATCCTCAGGTTCAGGGTAGCTGTAGAGCTCCCACTGTTGCGCTTCATGCACTGCCCCTCCAGCCCCTCTGAGGGCTCTTCCCAGCCCCTCTGCTTGCACACCACACCAGCTGCTGGTGAGGCTGGGGGAGCTTTTGCCACAGATAAATTCAGGTTCTCCGGACAAAGGAAGGAGAGGGCAGATGGGGGGGCAGTTATTATTTGCTACCATTCCAACTTCTGTCTTCTTAGAAAGTTGCCTGGGTATTAGGGCACATTTGTATAGTCTGAATTCCTCTTCTTCTGACAGACTTGGCACTCACAGCTTTCCTCAGAGCTTTTCTGAGCTCAGGGCTGGGACTTGGTTGAGCCAGACGAGACATGCAGGGCACACGGAGACTCCTCAGAGCTTGAAAGGGACCGTTAGAGAATCTGAGTTCAACTCCTTCAAGGTTATAGGAGGGAAACGAGGACTCAGATGGAGAGACCTGTGTGAGATCTCACAGCTGTTTAAGAACAGATGTCCTACTGTTACTCCTTAACTTGTGGTTGAAAGCAAGAAGGAAGGGTAGTAAATGTCAGTAAAGAGCCAGATAAGTAAGTCTGTGGACATGCCAGTATTTAAGGAAAAATAAAAGCATTACCATCCCCTGTAGTTAGTGTTTATGGGCAGTTAGCAATCAAGTGGTCTGGAAGGGGGAACAATTTCTTTACAAGCTTTGCCTCCAAATTGTCAAGATTGTTTCTAAAGTTTTCTGATGATCTGCTCCAATTTTTGAGTGTATAAATCTAACTTATATGCACAAATTACAGGCTTAAATTACTGTTCTGGTGTACCGTATACATGATACAGTAACAAAAAACAGAAAAGAGGAGGAAGCCTAACACTTTACATGTTTATTTGCCTATTTTGTGAGTGTTAATTTCATAAACACCGGATTATAAACCACCTAACTGGGCACATTTAAGCTGCATTGTCAATATGCTAGAAGTGAGTGGGCAAGTAGGGGTGCCACCACCAAGCCCTCCCGAGTGTAGACCTCTCCCTTGTCCCTCCACATATGTTCCCTATAGATGACAAGTCATCTTTGACATCTGAACCAAGGAAGGGAGCCAGTGACATTGTGCATTACATATTAAAGCCTATCTTATTTTTTTAAAGATTTTATTTATTTATTTGAGAGAGGGAGAGAGCCAGGGGGAGAGGCAGAGGGAGAAGCAGACTCCCTGCTGAGCCAGGAGTCTCAAGTGGAGCTCAATCCCAGGACGCTGTGATCATGACCTGAGCTGAAGGCAGATGCTTAACCCACTGAGCCATCCAGGCGCCCCCTCTGTTGCTTTTAGATTAAAAAGGAAACCGTAGTTTTTTTACACACCAGTGGATGATCTTGCATGTTCCTGTGGTGCTCACAGCCCACTCTCCTGTCTTAGAACACCATCATTTCTCGCTGCTGACAGTGGGTGGGAATGCGAAAATCTCTGAGTCTCCTTAGTATGTATCAGTTTATGAGAGCAAGGAATCTTAGCAATAGTTACTAGTCTGATCATCTCAGGGCCTACTCTAATTAAAAGGTATTTTTTGCAGAGAAAAGCTTCAGATCCAAGTCGATTTACAAACCGTGGAGGAAATCTTCTAAAAGAAGAAAAGCAACGAGCCAAGCTTCAAAAAACACTCCCCAAGGTAACATCGCTACTAAGAGTTGTTGGCGCTTTGCTACAAAATACTTTACTTTTTTGTATAGTCTTTGCTTTGAATTGTCTTGCCCCAGAACTGTCTTCTTTTCCAAAGCTTAGGCAAGGATGGTAAGTATATACTGAGCCTTCCTGGTGTAAGCACCTGAGTATCAAGGTTTCTTAGCTTTCTAGGGCTGCCATAGCAAAGTGCCACAGACTTCCGGGGGCTTCAACAACAGAGATTTATTTTTTCACAATTCTAGAGGCTAGAAGTCTGAGATCAGAATATCAGTAGGGCTGGTTTCTTCTGAGACCTCTCTCTTTGACTTGTGGATGACTTGCCTTCTCCCTGTATCTTCACATGGCCTTCCTTCTGTATCTATATCCAAATTTTCTTTTAACAAAGCCACCGGTCACATTGGATTAGGACTCACCTCAATGACCTCATTTTTTTTTTCCCCCAAATGACTTCAACTTCATTACCTGTATGTCCAAATAAAGCCACATTCTGAGGTACTGGGAGAGTTAGCACTTAAACATAAATTTGGGGAGGATACAATTCAGCCTATAGCATAAGGCAAGCTTTTGAGAAAGTGCGAGAGTGCAGGGTGGTGGGGTGGAGGGAGGGAGAAGCAGACTCCCCGTGGAGCAGGGAGTCCGACACAGGGCCCACTCACAGGACTGGGAGATCATGACCCAAGCCGAAGGCAGACACCCGACTGACTGAGCCACCCAGGCGCCCCTACTGTTGTCCATTTTAATAGTAGTAGTAATTGTTATCATTTATTAAGTGCCAGATACTGTTGCAAAGTGCTTTCCATTTATTAATTCATTTAGTTGTCACAACATCCTTATGAGGTTGGTATCATTTCCATTTTTATAGATGAGGAAATGCCCTGAGAACTTCAGTAACTTGCCCACCTTTTCATAGCCAGTGAGAGGTAGATTCCAGATCAGAACCCAGATAGTGGTGCTCGTAACCCACACTGCCTATTTCATGTTGTTCATCTTCCCCAGTGCTGCCTCCAGCTTTAGGCACCAAAACCCTAGTTAGACTCTGGGTTCCTGCCTTTTCCCACCTTCATGTGTGTTATGAATAAACCATTACTAGGCTTTACTTTCCGGTCACTCTGACCTGTACCCACATGGGTCCAGCAACTTGATGTTCAGCTCATGGTTCTCTGGGGTGGGGTCCTCCTTTGGGAGAATCATTTCATTCGAGCTTCATACCAAAGATTTGAAGTAATTAGCATGTCCTTGTCTATGATCCCAGTTGGAAGAGGAATTGAAGGCACGGATTGAAATGTGGGAACAGGAGCATTCGAAGGCATTTGTGGTGAATGGGCAGAAGTTCATGGAGTACGTGATGGAGCAATGGGAGATGCATCGACTGGAGAAGGAGCGAGCCAAGCAAGAAAGAGTGAGCGAGCATAGTGGGGGACAAAGGGACAGGGGGAATGTGAGCAGCCCAGGGTCTCTGTGAGGGATGAGGGGTGGCTGAAGAGGTAGCCCTGGGTACAGGGACTGGGCACTCGATTTCTGGCCCTGCTTCTGTCCCATCTCAGGCCTATTCCCTTCCTGAGATTTATCACTGTTGCTTCTGACTTCCACACAGCAACTCAAGAACAAGAAGCAGACAGAGACAGAGATGCTCTATGGCAGTGCTCCCCGAACCCCCAACAAGCGGCGAGGACTGGCACCCAACACACCGGGCAAAGTGCGCAAGGTGAACATGAGGCTTTGTGAACCACTCTTTTTTTTTAAAGATTTTATTTATTTTGGGGCGCCTGGGTGGCTCAGTCGTTAAGCGTCTGCCTTCGGCTCAGGTCATGATCCCAGGGTCCTGGGATCGAGCCCCGCATCGGGCTCCCTGCTCCGTGGGAAGCCTGTTTCTCCCTCTCCCTCTCCCCCTGCTTGTGATCCTGCTCTCACTGTGTCTCTCTCTGTCAAATAAATAAATAAAATCTTTAAAAAAAAAAAATAAATAAAGATTTTATTTATTTATTAGAGAGAGAGAGAGTGAGTTAGCAAGAGCAGGAACACAAGCAGAGGGGAGTGGGAGAGGGAGAATCAGGCTTCCCACTGAGCAGGGAGCCCGATGCGGGGCTCGATCCCAGGACCCTGGGATCATGACCCGAGCCGAAGGCAGACGCTTAACGACTGAGCCACCCAGGCGCCCCTGTGAACCACTCTTTACGAGGGGCTGTTGAGGCTAGGGCTCTTGGCCACCTCTTGCCTCCTGCCCTACAGATGGGAAAGGGTTTTGGGGGCCTTCTGGTTTGGGTTCCTCTAAAAGTATGAATGGAAGACTATACTTATCCCCAGCAGCAACTCGATAATGACCGTCATGGAGCGGTCAGCTCGGATGTGTGCCTGTTGTTGAGGTCTCGGGTTAAACTCCGGGGAGACCATACTGCCAACAGTCTGTAATGATGAAGACCTTCAAAGGTTCATCCTGGAATTCCAACAAGTGACCGTGGTATTCTGTGAAAGACTTTCATGTTTAGTAAATGGAATATTCAGTACTCCTCAATCTCTGGAGCAGGAAATTGGGGAGAATTTTAACCTTTTCTTTGATAAATGAAGTAGAGCATTATTTCCCTTCTCTTTCCTCAGCTCATATTTTCTAACACATAGATAGTTAAAGAATTACGTGCAGGGGCGCCCGGCTGGCTCAGTCAGTAGAATATGCGACTCTTGATCCAGGGACCAGGAGTTTAAGCCCCATGCTGGGGGTAGAGGTTACTTAAAGAAAAAAAAAAATCACCTGCGATAAACTCCAAGAGGACCACTGAGAATATTTTTCCTGATTTTAAAAAAGCTTTTAAATAATATATTTTTAAAAACAAAACAGAGATTACATATAATTTGGATTTCTGCCTTTTCCCTACTTGGTATTGGTTGTGATTTTTTTTCATAGCATCAAACATTCTTCAAATACACGCTCGTTATTATTAGCTGTACATTCTATCCTGACATGCTGTCATTTATTAAACTAGTTCCCTATTGTTATTATATAGTTTTTAAAGATTTTAAAGATTTATTATCTTAAAAGAGTGTGCGTACCCATGCTCAAGGAGGGGGAGAGGGGCAGCGGGAGAGGGAGAGAATCTCAAGCAGGCTCCATTCCCAGCACAGAGCCCAGCCCAGGGCTCGATCCCATAACCCTGAGATCACAACTTGAGCCGTAATCAAGTCAGACACTCAACCGACTGAGCCACCCAGGTGCCCCTACCTAGAGTTTATTTTTTTTAAGTTTAGTTTTATTGAGTAAAATTGGCACGTGAAGTGTATGCTTTCATAAGTTTTGACAGATGTATACACCGCGAAACCATCACCACAGTCCAGCCTGTGAACACATCCATGGCACGCGAAGTTTCCTCCTGCAGGTTGTGTTCCCTTTGCTCCCCCACAGCAGCCACGGACCTGCTGTCACCACTGACTAGCTGCATTTTCTAACATTTTATATACGTGCGATTATACAGTATGTATTCCTTTATGGTCTGGCTTCTTTCATGTAGCATCTTTGTGAGATTCATCCATGTGGTTGCGTATGTAATAGGTCACTCCTTTTTAATGGGGACCAGTAGTCCATTGCATGACTCGACCACAATTTGCTTACGTGCCTGTGGATGGACATTTGGCTTGTTTGCGGTGTTTGGGCTATTACACAAAAAGCAGCTATATTTGTACATTGGTCTTTGTATGGATATCTGCTTTCATTTCTCTTGTGTAAATACCTAATTTGATAGATTTAGAAACAAAATGGCTGTACCATTTTATAGTTCAATCCAGATAGAAATCGGCTTTGAACACTTATCACAGGTTTCCTCAAAGCTCTTAACCATGGAAACCCATCTTTCTTAGACGGTTTCCTATATTCCTTTCTCTCTAGTGTAGGGATGGGCTGCTGAGCATGTTAAATATGTTCTGTCCTTCTGGTCTCCTTAGCTGAACACTACCACCATGTCCAATGCTACGGCCAACAGCAGCATTCGGCCGGTCTTCGGGGGGACAGTCTACCGTTCGCCTGTGACTCGACTTCCACCTTCTGGCAGCAAGGTTAGTATGTTCTGCGTACAAGGACGTCACCAACACAGCTCCAGCCTATTTAGGGGCCCCACCTGCTTGTTCCAGTTTCTAAGATCCCTGGATTCAATTTTCATTGAGATGCTGAGAGTAAGCTAGCTTATCTGTCAAAAAAAAAAAAAAAAAAAAGTGGTCATTCTGAACCCCAGTAGTATCATGGGAATCACTGGGATGTAGTTCTGTGGGCTCAGTTCAAAGCCGGGTCTTCAGCTGCTGCTGAGTGAGGTCCGACGACCCTGGTCCACGAGACAGTCGGGGTACCCTCACGTAAGGAGAGGTAGGGAATATGGGCTAAATGTGTCTTCCAAGTATTTTACAGACTGGGCTCAAGAGAGGTACTCTGCAAACCATTAAGAATTCATATATTTTTTAAAACCACAAGTAGAGACATGAATAATATAAAGACATTATTAGCCTTTGGCCACTTGCTCGTGCAGACGTGCCTGCGTGTGTGGGTGTGTGTGGTCATTATGAGCATGATGCACGGATTTCTCTCTTTTCTTTGCAGCCAGTCATCACTTCCACTTGTTCGGGGAAAAAAACACCCCGTGCTGGGAGGCATGGAGCCAACAAGGAGAACCTGGAGCTCAATGGCAGCATCCTGAGCGGTGGGTACCCCGCCTCGGCCCCCCTCCAGCGCAACTTCAGCATTAATTCTGTTGCCAGCACCTATTCTGAGTTTGCGGTAATTCACCTTTTCTAATATCTACCAGTCTCTGGGGAGCACACAGTTGGGGCAGAGCGGGTTTCTTCCCCAGGGCACCCGGACGATTAGGACAGTTCTTTGGAGGCTGAGAATCCCTTTCCTGCCTTGACCGTGGCATGGGGTCGGGTGGTTTAAGGGGATATATAAGAAGGAAGTTGGCAGTAGCAACTCGACATTGAACCTGGATCCTTCTGCTTAAGAAATACCATTCCCTGGCTGCAGGAGGTGACTTCTGATCACTGCCCTGGTGCTCTCTTGGTGGAGTTCTTGGTAATTGTCTTAATTCTTTGTTCTTAGAAGGATCCGTCCCTCTCTGACAGCTCCACTGTTGGGCTTCAGGTCTGTATGGCAATCCCTGCATGTCCCATGTCCGTTTTCCAAACTCCTCTGTCACATCTGCTGGCTTAATTCCCATCTGGGCACAGAGCTACACTAACCAATCTCAGCTGTACTATCCTAGAACCTTTTTTTACAAAGGAAGCAGGAATTCCTAACGCAGAAATCAAAAATACTTTCTGATTTAAGTCCCAACAGCCTAACCTGCTGATTAACACCTGTTCAGACTTGAATTGGATTCTCAGCCCTACCTAAAGTCAGGCAAAGTTTTTTTTATGATGTATTTCACACCAGAAGACCGTCACCCTCCCCAATTGTGACATCAGAGGCCTCCAGTGTGCTGGAAAGAATAGAGGCCCCATCACGTGGGGAGGGGAGCCCCAGCTGTGTGCTATCATGAGGTTCTTGGCCTGTGTGCTGATTATTTCCTGGAGTATATGCCTTACTAACCGCCTGGGGCTGAACTGCCAACTTTCTGTCTCCTGTGAGCTCCCCACTGCTTGCATCCTTGCCTCTGAGCTGCTCAGGCGTACACGCGGCTCTGGAAAAGTGGTTTTTCCCCAGACACTCTTCAGTTCCTAGTAACCTACTCCATCTTGACTAACACTTAACTGCAGTGCCCTTTACTTAACAATGTGTGCTCTCTCCTCCGTGTCTTCCTGTTGAGGGGGGGGGCTGCTCCTCCCGCATGCTGCCGACTACCTTGCTGCAGTGACGGAGAATGGGGCAGGTGCCCGAGGCTGGAGCTCGGAAACTAGCTTCATACTATGGCACTTTTTTCAAATTACACGATTGGTAGGGCTTTATTTACAGAAGTGTGTCACTCTGGCTAGCTGACTGCTGGACAGAGGGTCCTGCTTTCTCTTGCTTGCTTAGCCAAGCCCCGTGTCATCCCCTTGGGGCTTAAATGTACCTGCTTATCTTTATGGCAAGGCCGAGGGAGGGAGGGTCTATCTGGTTTGGGTTGCTATGGCTGGTAGACCCCACCAGGCAGTACCAAAGCCAGCGGACTAACCTCGACTAACCTCTCTCTTACTCAGTGGTCATTCGTGCTTTATCTTCTTCTATTCCATGTGCTCCAGCATGAGATCAAATCACCAGCAGGTTACAAGGCCCTCAGCCCCAGGGATTGGTAGATAGATGGTCTGGCCCCCTGCTTTATAAAGGGCTCAAAAGACCAAAGGTTGTTGCCTGCCCACCTTGATAACTCCAGAGAGTACTTTGTGAAGTGTAAGGGATTTCTCTTCTGTGAGGTTTTAACAGAACGTACTGGCTAAGGAAAGGGGTCCAGGGTCACCATGTGCACGTGCTTCATCTGTGACTAATAGAATGGTGCTCAGAGTCTCTCATCTGATGTTCCTAACACGACCCGTGCTGGAGAGGGACCTGGGGCTCGGAGAAACACACGCCCGTGCACACGAGGGCGGGGCGCGTGGGAGTGGGTCCGTAGTGCCACTGACCATGTTTATTTTTCAACAGCGAGAACTTTCAAAGGCTTCCAAATCTGACGCTACTTCTCGAATCCTCAATTCGACCAACATCCAGTCCTGAGAAGCCCTGATCAGTCAGCTGCTGTGGCTTCCTGTGCTTAGACTAGATCTGATTAGACAGGGGTGATTTTTCTTGAGTTTAGGTGTGCTTGAAAATCTGGTTCCACTGCCATGGGCCTAACGACAGACGTGAATGAGAGTTACAGATGAAGATCCATCAGAGGTTTAGTGGGTCTTCAAAAACTTGATTTTGTTTTGACCCAAGAAATACATTAAAACTTAGTTCATAGTGGTAAGTGCAAATTTTAGCAGATGGAACCTGATTTCTTTGCCCCATAATTCTACTTGCCGAAGCACGAGCAAGGGCTTGTATCTCCCCATTGTGTAGGAAAATGATTGTGCCCACCCTGGGGGCATGGGACAGGAAGTAATGTCGGCCTGAACCCTTAGAATTAGTAATTCACATCTTTTGTGCTTAGGGATGTTCCATTAATGCTATAGCTGTGATAGCTTTGCTCTCACTAAAGATCTGTCTCCACCACACAGGATAGCCTTCCTCCTGATGAGGGTGTCTGTGTGTCAGAAGTTGAGGTGGCCTGACCTACTGCCAAAGAGGTGACAGGGAGGCTGGGAGCTCCTTTGTTCAACTGTGTAGTTTGGTTATATAGTGCAATGCCCTTTGTGGGGTGTGTACGAACACACACGCTCACCTGAACGCTGTTTCTGTAGTCTTCTCTGGGTCGAGGCCCCCAGCCCTGTGCCCACTGGGCCGGAGTTCGTCTGCCCCCTGCAGTTGGCAGCCGCGGTGGGAGGCGGTCGGGACGGGTTGGGCCATTTCTGTCCCGGAGATCTGGAACTTTGCACATGTCAGTACTGGGGAGTTCCTCACCTACCCTGCCGATCACTACTGCTCTCCCCGAAGCACTATTTATTCTCACCCTGCCCGCCCGTGCCAGTTCTACCGTCAGCACGTTCAATGGTTCTCAAAAGCTTAC
Source organism: Phoca vitulina (assembly GCF_004348235.1). Lineage (NCBI taxonomy): Eukaryota > Metazoa > Chordata > Mammalia > Carnivora > Phocidae > Phoca > Phoca vitulina. The sequence goes on along the minus strand of NW_022589768.1, from coordinate 5,421,442 downwards.
GGCGTGGGTTTGGTCTGTGTCAGCCATGCTGCTTAGACGCATACATGTCCTGTTTTTAAAAATATAAATATATTCTTGAAAATAAATTAATGCGTATACTGACGTTTCAAAAAGATGATACATGGTGGTGGTTTTTCTTTTTTCCCCCAAATCACTTTTTGGTCAGTTTGGTCTGTGGAAAACAGAAAAGACTAAAAACATACAAGAAATTTTTTTTTTTTTTTTTTTTTAAAGATTTTATTTATTTGACAGAGAGAGACACAGTAAAGAGAGGGAACACAAGCAGGGGGAGTGTGGGAGGGAGAAGCAGGCTTCCCAATGAGCAGGGAGCCCGATGCGGGGCTCGATCCCAGGACGCTGGGATCATGACCTGAGCCGAAGGCAGACGCTTAATGACTGAGCCACCCAGGCGCCCCCATACAAGAAATTTTTAGTCAGGAGTGTGATTTTTATATTCTTTTATGCACTTATTTCTAAATTAAAAATATTTTATTTTGAGAAAAAATCCAGCTCCTGATATATAAAGGGGCTGAAGTCATATTAGGAAATTTATGGCTACATTGTCGTCTGCCCTTAACAGGATTAGCTTTTATAGGGTGAGGTTGCCTGGCCCTTTGGTTTTTTAACAGCCTTTGATTAGAAAATACACGTTGGAAGTGTATACTTGGATAAATTTTGATGTATATGTACACCTGTGAGACCATCGCCCCAATCAAGTCCTGTTATCCTAGGTTTTGCAAAAATCTTCTCCCAGTCTGTGGCTTCTCTTTTCCTTCTTTTAACAGTGTTTCTGAACAACAGAGGGTTAACTTTGATAAAGTCCCGTTTCTCTTTAGATTGTGCGTTTGTTCTAAGAAATCATTACCTAATCCAAGAGGTAACGGTTTTCTAGAAGTTTAAAATTTCAGGTTTTGCATTTATGTCTGTGACCCCTCTGGGCTCTGTGTATTTATGTGTGTGGCTCCAAGTCTGACTTCAAGTGCATCTTCCTTGCATACCGATATCAAGTTGTCCAGCAACGTCAGTTGGAAGGCTGGCCTTTCTCCACTGCGCTGCCTTTGTGCCGCTGTCAAAACTCAGCTGTATCCATTTGTCCTAATGCCCATACTCTATGGTCTTGATTACGGAAGATTTAATATTAATTCTTGAAACGAGGTAGTGTTAGCTTTCTAATTTTATTTTTTCATTTCTGTCACTTAAGTAGGCTCCACACCCCATGTGGGACTTGCACTCATGACTGGGATCAAGAGTCACATGCTCTACCTACTGAGCCAGCCAGACGCTTATACCTGTAAAAGTCACTTTGGCTGTTTTTTTTTTTTTTTTTTAAAGATTTTATTTATTTATTTGACAGAGAGAGAGATAGCGAGAGCAGGAACACAAGCAGGGGGAGTGGGAGAGGGAGAAGCGGGCTTCCCGCCGAGCAGGGAGCCCGATGTGGGACTCAATCCCAGGACCCTGGGATCGTGACCTGAGCCGAAGGCAGATGCTTAACGACTGAGCCACCCAGGCGTCCCCACTTTGGCTGTTCTAGGTCCTTTGTATTTTCATATGAATTTCAGAATTAGCTTGTCAGTTTCTACAAAAAATCGAGGATTATTGAATCTATAGAAGAATTTAGGGAGAACTGACATCTCCATTTTAGATGTTCTCTCACCGATATTTTATAGGTCATATATACAGATCTTTCACATCTTTGTCAGATTTATTCCTAAGTATTTCATATTTATTGATGCTACTGTGATATTCTTAAATTACAATTCCTGGTTGTTGCCTGCCTCTAGGAATGCAGTTGATTTCTGTATATTGCTCTTGTATCCTGCTTGCTAAACTCACTTATTAAAAGAAAAATGAGAGGCACCAGGCTAGCTCAGTGGGAGGAGCATGCAACTCATGATCTTGGGGTTGTGAGTTCGAGTCCCATGATGAGTGCAGAGATTACTAAAAATAAACTTTAAAAGAAAAATTATCACATTTGGCACATTCCTTCATGGCTTAGCCATGAGACAACTCTGTCTCAGCCTCTACTTCTTGCTTGTGTGGAGCCTAAAGACTAGCCTGAGTGAAACCTGATGTTTTCTCAGGCTTTTCTGAGCGTCTACACCAGCCCTAGGTGTGGGCTGTGCTTTCTCAGTTCCTCAGTACACGGTGGGAGCTTTAAAAGGCCTTTCCCTACGTATCTCCTTTCCCAACTTCTTTCTTCCCAGGCTTTTTTGTATGTCTGTTGCCTGTCCCAACTATCGTCCCTTCTCCAAGTTGACTGACAGTTTCTGCCAGTTCATTAGCTGCTTTTATAGAAAGAGCCCTGGAGTTCCCTACACCATTTTCAGTGACATCCCAGTTCTCAATGTTTATACACCTAAAACAGCTTCAAAATACACAAAGCAAAAACCAATAGAACTGAAAGGAAAAAACGGACAAATTTACCAGATAAAAAATAGTCAAGGTTCTAGAAGAAACTAATCCCACCAATAACCAGCTGGACCTAATTGCAGAACACCATCCAGCAACAGCAGAAAACATGTTCTTTTGTAAAGTGCATATGGAATAGTCACCAAAATAGACCATATTCTGGGTCATAAGCCTTAACAAATTTTTTAAAGATTTAAAGATTTATTTTAGAGAGCCCATGCACACAGAGGGGCAGAGGGAGAAAATCCTCAAGCAGACTCCCCCCTGAGCGATGGAGATCAACTCGGGGCTCGATCTCACAACCCATGAGGTCACGACCTGAGCCAAAAGTAAGAGTTAGATGGACACTTGACTGACTGAGCCATCCAGGTGCCCCAAATTTTTTATAAATTTAACTGATCAAAATGTTCTCTGACCATAATGGAATTAAACCATAACAACAACAACAACAAACCCTCTCAGAAAATGCCCAAATACAATCTTTAAAAAAAGAAAGTTTCAAATGAAATTCAGATACTTTCAACTGAAAATTAAAATACGAAATATCAAAGTTTGAGATGTAGTTAAATCAATAGAGGAAATTTTACAGTATCAAATGCTTATATTAGAAGAAAAGTCTCAATAATTTAAGCTTCTACATTAAACAACCCAAAGTAACCTCACAAGAAGAAAGGAAGTAAACTTAAGAGCAAGAAGCAACGAAGTTGAAAAGACCAAAGCAATACAGAGGAAATAAAAATCTGGTTCTAAAAAAAAAAAAAAAAAATGGTAAACTTTAAGGGATAAGGAGAAAAAAATACTAGGAATCAAAGTAAGGCTATCACTACAGATTCTACAAACTTGAAAGGGATCATGAATGAATATTATAAACCATGCACAGAAATCTGACAACTCAAGTGGACAAATTCCCTAACATAAATTATCAAACTCACCCCAAAAATAATCCGAATAGTCCTACAGCAATCAAAGAAATTTAATCCATCATTGCAAACCTTCTGAATATGAAAACTCCAGGCCCAGGTAGTATTACCAGTAGATTCTAAATAACACTAATTCTATATAATTTCTTCCAGAAAACAGTAGACAGCACTTTTCACTCATTTTATGAGCATGACCCTGGTATCAAAACCACAGAAACACAAAACAAGAAAACTACAGACTATTATCCCTTGTGAACAGACACAAAAATCCTTAATTATAGCAAACTGAATCCAATAACCTAAAAGAATACACATCATCACAAAGTAGGGTTTACCCTGACAAGGCTGGCTCTAGATTGCTGGTGGAAATGTAAGATGGGGCAGTTACTTTGGAAAAGTCTGGTGTTTCCTTAAAAAGTTAACTTAACATGGGACCCAGCAATTTCACTCCTAGGTATTTTTTTTTTTTTTTTTAAGATTTTATTTATGGGGCGCCTGGGTGGCTCAGTTGGTTAAGCGTCTGCCTTCGGCTCAGTCATGATCCCGGCGTTCAGGGATCGAGCCCCACATCGGGCTCCCTGCTCGGCGAGGGATTTTATTTGAGAGCGAGCGAGCATGAGCAGGGGGAGGGGCAGAGAGAGAGGGACAAGCAGACTCCCTGCTGAACGGGGAGCCAGATGCGGGTCTCGAACCCAGGACCCCAAGATCAGAACTCGAGCCAAAGTCAGACATTTAACCAACTGAGCCACCCAGGCGGCCCTCACTCCTAGGTATTAATACCCAATTGAAACATGTTCACACAAAAATATATTTACGAATGTTTACGTTATTAATAGCAAAAACGTAGAAATCATTCAACTGTTCATAAACAAAGTATATCCGCACAATATTATGCAACCATAAAAAGGAATACACGCTACAACATGGATGAACCTTGAAAATACTGTGCTAAGTCAAAGAACCCTGACATAAAAAGCCATATGTTGTATGATTCCATTTATGTGAAACATCTAGAATAGGCAAATCATAGAAATAGAAAGTGAGAGTAGTGGTTGTCAGGGGCTAGAGGTAAATGGGCAGTGGCTACTGATCGGTAAGGGGTTGCTTTGGAGGGTTAGGAAAATGTTCTGAAACTAGATTGTGGTTATGGTTGTTGCACACTGTGAATGTACCAAAAACCACTGAGTTATGTAGCTTAAAAGGGTGAACTCTGTGGTATGTAAACAATATAATTTTTAAATTAAATCACTGTAATCTACCATATTAACAAACCAAAGAAGAAGATCCACATGATCGTATCAATTGACGCAGGAAAGCATTTAACAAAACTCATGATAAAAACTTCCAGAAAATTAGGAAAAAAAGGAATGTTCCTTAACCTGATAAATGGCATCTACCAAAGTCAACTCATAGGTAACATATAACGACTAAAGACTGCATGCTTTCCCCGTAAGATCACAAGGGAAAGAGGTCTACTCTCACTACTACTATTGAGTATTATACTGGAGGGCGCCCGGTGGCTCAGGCGGTTAAGCGTTTGCCTTCAGCTCAGGTCGTGATCCTGGGGGGTCCTGGGACTGAGTCCCGTGTCAGGCTCCCTGCTCAGCCGGGAGCCTGCTTCTCCCTCTGCCTGCCACTCCCCCAGCTTGTGCTCTCTCACTCTCTCAAATAAATAAAATCTTAAAAGAAAAAAGTATTATACTGGAATTCCTAACCAGTGCAATAAGGCAAGAAGAAAGAAATGACATATAGGGGCGCCTGGGTGGCTCAGTCGTTAAGCGTCTGCCTTCGACTCAGGTCATGATCCCAGGGTCCTGGGATCGAGCCCCGCATCGGGCTCCCTGCTCAGTGGTGAGCCTGCTTCTCTCTCTCCCACTCCCCCTGCTTGTGTTCCTTCTCTCGCTGTCTCTCTGTCAAATAAATAAATAAAATCTTTAAATAAATAAATGCTCCTTCCTTAAAAAAAAAAAATGACACATAGATTGGAAAGAAGAAATTAAACTGTCTTTATTCACAGACATGATTGTGTGGATTCCAAGGAACCTACAAAAAGCTCCAATTAGTAGCTTAGCAAGGCCATAGAACACAAGGTTAACCTACATACTACATACATACATACCAACCTCATTTCTACATACTAGCAATCAACAATCAAAAACTAAAATTTGCAAAACAGCATTTAAAATAACTCCAAAACAATGAACTACATACACCTAGGTATAAATCAAACACAACACATGTTAGTATCTGTCTGCTGAAAACCGTAGAATACTGACGGAAGAGATAAAGCCTAAACACATATACTATGCTCTTGGATTGGAAGACTCAACATAGTGAAATATCTGTTCTCCCCCAAATGATCTATAGATCTAATGTAGTTCCATTCAAAGTCCCAGCAGAATATTTTTGGTAGATACAGATACATTAACATACATTATATGGAAACACAAACTAGAATAGCCTCAGAATTTTTTAAAAGAACCAACTTAGAGGACTCACCCTATGTAATTTGAGGCTAGTTATAATATAGCTATTGCAATCAAGACAAGGTGGCATTTATTGGTGAAAGGACAGAAACGGGTCAGTGAACAGAACAGTGAGTCTATAAAGACCCACACAAATGTAGTCAAATGGTTCCTGAAGAAGGTGCAAAGGCAAGACAGGATAGTATTTTCAACAGATGGTGTTGAATAATTAGATATTCACATGCCAAACAAAGCTCTACCTATGCCTCACTCCTTACAAGGCAAAACTTGGATCAAAGATCTAAACATTAAAATCTAAACCAATATTTCTTTTAGAACAGAAAACACTCATGGTGTTTGGTTAGGCAGAGTTCTTAGTTAGGACATCAAAAACATCCATAAAAGAAAAAAAATGGCGAGTTGGGCACTCTGAGCATTACTTGGCACAGAGTAACATTTAACACAAACTGGTTAACACCAAAAGATACCACCCAGACTGACAAACCAACATGGCAGAAAACATTCGCAACATGTAACCATTAAGGGACTTGCACCTAACATAAATGAAGAAAACAAATCACTAAGAAAAATACAGAAAAATTTAAAAGGGCAGAAAACGGAAACAGGCATTTAAGACAGAAAAACTCCAAATGGCCAATAAATAAATGAAAAGCTGCCCGACCTCCCTAGTACTGGGGGAAACACAAACGGAAACCGCCGCATGTCCGCCCGGTGTTTGAGCCGCTACGGACCCCACGCTGCTGGTGGGGCTACACAGTTCTCTGGTAAAGATACCTCGGCTGCCAGTTCTACTCTGAATATTCTGCAGATGAACCTGGACACATGTGCACGAGGTTGGTGACCAACAATCAGAAACAAAAATGACCATCGGAGAGGATTCTGGGAAAAGGCAGAGTAGGAAGTACCCATCTCCGCACCTAGACGACAATGGCGCTGGCAGAATCGGTTTGGTGTAACTGCTTTGGAACTCGAGTTTGCTGAAGGCTTGCCACTTGCAGGGGGAGGCGGGGATGGTAAAAACTGTGATGAACTCTGGGCGGTTTCAGCTCTGCACAGTAGCGGCCACCCCCCCCCCAGCCACCTGGCAGCAGCTGTACAAATATTCCCCACGCAGCCGCCACACAGTTCTAAGAGTCAGGTGGGCAAAAGGAACCTGTCCTCCAAATAGCAGGGCTCTGTGTGCTGGGTGCTGCTTCTGATCACGGGGGTGCGGAGAGGCAGGCGGCCAGGGTTGCGGTACCGCCGCGTATGGTTGCAAGCCTGTCCCCACTCGGGTTCACGCGACTTCCAGGAGATTTGAAGGGCTGGTGCCTTTTGGTTCCCCCTTCATTTTTCACTTTTCACCTTTTAGAAGGAGCCAGACATTAAAGACTGGCACACTGGGGGCATCTGGGTGATGCAGTCGGTTGAATGTCCGACTCTCTGATTTCTGCTCAGGTCGTGATTTCAGGGTTGTGAGACCAAGCCCTGCAATGGGCTCCACACTCAGCAGGGAGTCAGCGTGAGATCTTCTCTCCCTCCCTCTCTCTCTGCCCCTCCCCTCCATGCTGCACACACATGCTCCCTAATAATAAATAAATCTAAAAAAAAAAAAAAAAAAAGAAAGACTGGCGCATTCCAAAACTTCTGCATATGTGGGGAAAATTAGAAAGGGATTGTGTATGCCCAAGGAAAGGCTTAGAAAAGACATAAGAAGACAAAGTTTACACCTCAGGCTGACTCTTGGTACAGAGACCGCTTACAATAAGAAAAAAAATAACAAAAAACAGCAATCCTTGGAAAGGGGAGAATCCAATTTCCAGAGTTACCACATTACTGGATTCAAATGTCCCCTGTTCAACAAATGTCAAAAGGTTTACAGAGAAACAGGAAAGTATGCCAATTCAAAGAAAAAAATAAAGGATCTGTCCCTGAAAAGCTTAATGGCAGGCATGTTTGACAAAGGCTTTCAAACAATGGTCTTAAACATGCTTAAAGAGCTAAAGGAAGATGTGGAGAAAGTCAAGAAAGCGTGTGAACAAGACGGAAATATCATTAAGGAGATGGAAAACCTAAAAAGACATTCTGGAGCTGCGAAGTACAGTTCTCAAATTAAAACCTCACCAGAGGGAGTCAAAGGCAGAGTTGAGCAGGCAGAGGAAAGAATCAGATACTGAAGACAGGACAATGGGAATGATTGAGACTGACGAGCAGAAAGAAAAAAAGGACTGAGCAAAAGCGAACAGAGCCTAACAGACCTCCAGGACGTCAACTCAAGGCCAACACCTACATCATGGGAGTCCCGGAAAGAGGAGAGAGAAAGGGGCAAGGAGAGCATTTGAAGAAATAATGGCTGAAGACTTCCCGAATTTGAAGAAAGACATGACTATAAACATCCAAGAAGCTCAATGAACTCCCAAGTAAGATGAACTCAGCCCCATATTAAGACACATCACAAACTTTCAAAAGACAAAGAGCAAAACTTAAAAGCAGCGAGAGAGAAGCGAATCATCACATACAAGCCATCCTCAACAAGATCAAGTAACGTGAAGCCATAGGGAGAAATGAAGACCTCAATAAAGGTAAATACATTGGCAATTATAAAATCTCTTATTGTACAATTGGCTTGTAACTGTACTTTTTGTTGTCCATGTGACTTAAGAAACTAATTCATTCAAAGAAAAACAATTATTAATGTAAAAGGTAGTTTCACTGTACCTTTGGTTTGTAACTCCAAATCTTATTTTCTACATGATTTGGGAGACTAATGCATTTAAAAGAATTATTAGTTCATGTTCTGGGGCACACATTGTATAAAGATGTAATTTTAGGACATCAACAACAAAGGGGTGGGGGCAGAGCTATATAGAGGAGCAGAGTTTTTCCAGGTTACTAAAGTTAAGTTGCTATAAATTCAAATTAGAATGTTACAATTTTGATATTAAATGTAATCCCTGCAGCAGCCACAAAAGAAATAGCTATGAGGTTGCACAAAAGGACAAGAAGAAGAGATTTAAACATTTCACTACCAAAAAAAAATCACCCTAAACACAAAAGAAGAAATGCAGGAAATAAGGGACCAAAAAGTGACAGTATGTAGAGAAAACAAATAGCATGATGACAGAAGTCAGTCCCTCCTCATCAGTAATTAGTTTATACGGAAATGGGTTTAATTCTCCAATCAAAAGACAGCGATTGGGGGGCGTCTGGGGGACTCAGCTGGTTAAGCGTGTGCCTTGGCTCGGGTCATGATCTCAGGGTCCTGGAATCGAATCCCACTTTGGCCTCCCTGCTCAGCAGGGAGCCTGCTTCTCCCTCTGTCCCTCCCTCCTGCTCGGGCTTTCTTTCTCTCTCAAATAAATAAATAAAATCTTCTTTTTTTTAAATTTAATTTATTTATTTGACAGAGAGAGACACAGCGAGAGCAGGAACACAAGCAGGGGGAGTGGTAGACGGAAAAGCAGGCTTCCCGCTGAGCAGGAATCCCAATGTGGGGCTCGATCCCAGGACCTGAGATCATGACCTGAGCCGAAGGCAGACACTTAACGACTGAGCCACCCAGGCGCCCCAATAAATAAAATATTTTTTTAAAAAGACAGCAATTGGGCGCCTGGGTGGCTCAGTGGGTTAAGCGACTGCCTTCGGCTCAGGTCATGATCCTGGAGTCCCTGGATCGAGTCCCCCATCAGGCTCCCTGCTCGGCAGGGTGTCTGCTTCTCCCTCTGACCCTCCCCCCTCTCATGTGCTCTCTCTCTCTCATTCTCTCTCTCAAATAAATAAATTAAAAAAAAATCTTAAAAAAATAAAATAAAAAAGACAGCAATTGGCATAATGGCTAAAAACACATGTACAACTGTATGCTGCCTACAAGAGGCTCACTTGAGATCCAAGACATATGCAGGCTGAAAGTGAAAAGATGTAAAAAGATATTCCAGGCAAATAGACACCAAAAGAGAGTAGGAGCTATAATAATATCAGGCAAAATAGACTTTCAATCAAAAAAGGTACATGACTCAAAAAAGAACATTACATATTAATAAAAGGCTCCATACAGCAAGAAGATATAAAAATTATCAGCATTTACACACCTAATGACCATTAAAATATGTGAAGCAAAAACTAACAGAATTGAAGGGAGAAACAGGTTTTTTTATTAACATATAATGTATTATTTGTTTCAGGGGTACAGGTCTGTGATGCATCAGTCTTACATAACACCCAGTGCTCATTACAACACATACCCTCCGCAGTGTCCATCACCCATTACCCCATTCCCCAGCCTCCTCCCCTCCAGCAGCCCTCAGTTTGTTTCCTGAGATTAAGAGTCTCTTATGGTTTGTCTCCCTCTCTGGTTTCGTCTTGTTTCATTTTTTCCTCTCTTCCCCTATGATCCTGGGAGAAACCAGTTCTGCAGTAACAGTTGGGAGACTTCAATATCCCACTCACAATAACGGACAAAACAACCAGGCAAAAGTAAACAGAGGACGTGCATAACACAGTAAACCAACTAGATCTGACGGACATGTGCACAACGCTCCAGCCAAGAGCAGCACACACATTCTTCTCAGGTGCACATGGGACACTCCCCACAATAGACCACATATTAGGCCACAAATTAAGTCTTAAAGATATCATACAGAGCAGTCCGTATCAAAATACCAACAGCATTTTTCATAGAACTAGAATAAGCCTAAAGTTTGCATGGGACCACAAAAGGTCCTGAACAGCCAAAGCAATTTTGAGAAACAAAAACAAAACCAGAGATATCACAATTCCAGACTTCCAGTTATGTCATGAAGCTGTCGTCATCAACAGTATGGTGCTGGCATAAAAATAGACACATAGGTCAGTGGAACAGAATAGAAAACCCAGAAATAAACCTACAATTATATGGTCAATTAATCTTTGACAAAGCAGGAAAGAATATCCAATGGGAAAAAGTCTCATCAACAAATGGTGTTAGGAAAACTGGACAGCCACACACAAAAAAAACCCCAAAACCCCCAAACAAAAAACTGGACCACTTGCTTTTACCACACACAAAAATAAACTCAAAATGGATTAAAGGCCTAAGTGTGAGCCCTGAAACCATAAAACTCCTAGAAGGGAGTACAGGCAGTCATCTCTCTCACACTGCAGCAACACTTTTCTAGATACGTCTCCTGAGACGAGGGAAATAAAAGCAAAAATAAACTATCAGGACTTCATCAAAATAAAAAGCTTCCGCACAGTGAAGGAAACAACCAACTAAAAGGCAACCTACCTCCAAAGAAGACATGCAGATGACCAACAGACACACGAAAAGATGCTCCACTTCACTCATCATCAGGGAAACGCAAATCATAACCACAATGAGAGATCACCTCACACTGTCAGAATGGCTAGAATCGAAGACAAGAAATATCAAGTGTTGGCAAGGATGTGGCAAAAGAGGAACCCTTCCACTGGTGCAGCCACTGTGGAAAACAGATCATCCTCAAAAAGTTAAAAATAGAACTACCCTACTGGGTGTTTACCCAAAAAATACAAAAACATGAATTTAAAGGGATACATGCATCCCTATGTGTATAGCAGCGTTATTTACAATAGCCAATTATGGAAGCAGCCCAAGTGTCCATCGATAGATGAATGGGTAGGTACGCCTGGGTGGCTCAGTCGTTAAGCGTCTGCCTTCAGCTCAGGTCATGGTCCTAGGGTCCTGGGATCGAGCCCCACATCGGGCTCCCTGATCCACGGGAAGCCTGCTTCTCCCTCTCCCACTCCCCCTGCTTGTGTTCCCTCTCTTAGCTGTCTCTGTCAAATAAATAAATAAAATCTTTTAAAAAAAAGAAATAGATGAATGGGTAAAGAAGATGTGGGGTGTGTGTCTGTGTGTGTGTGTATGATGGAATATTATTCAGCCATAAAAAGAATGAAATCTTGCCATTTGCAACAACATGGATGGAGCTAGAAAGTATGATGCTAAGTGAAATAAATCCTTCAGACAAAAACAAACAGCACAGAATTTCACTCATATGTACAATTTAAGAAACAAAAGAAGCAAAAGGAAAAAGGACAAATCAAGAAAGAGCTGTAGAGAACAAACAGATGGTCACCACAGGGGAAGTAGGAGGGGAATGGGTAAAACAGGTGAAGGGAATTAAAAGTACACCTATCAGGATGAGCAGTGTATGGAATAGTTGAATCACTACATTGTACACCTGAAACTGATATAACACTGTATGTTAACTATCCTGGAATTAAAGTTAAAAAGTTAATAAAGATATCATACACAGTATCTTGTCTGACCACAGCAGGATGAAGTTAGAAATCAGTAACAGAGAAAACCGAAAATTCACAGTATTGTTGAAAACACCAATACATTTATTTATTTATTTTTTTTTTTAAAGATTTATTTATTTATTTATTTGACAGAGAGAGACACAGCGAGAGAGGGAACGCAAGCAGGAGGAGTGGGAGAGGGAGAAGCAGGCTTTCTGCTGAGCGGAGAGCCCGATGCGGGGCTCGATCCCAGGACTCTGGGATCATGACCTGAGCCGAAGGCAGACGCTTAACGACTGAGCCACCCAGGCGCCCCGTAATCACCAATACATTTAAAACAACCAATGGATCAAAGAAGAAATCATGGGACAAATTAAAATATAGAGACAAATGAAAATGAAAACACAACATACCAAAACTCACGGGACACAGCAAAAGTGGTGCTAAGGGGAGAATTTATAGGTATAAATGCTCACATTTAAAACAAGAAAGAGGGCGCCTGGGTGGCTCAGTCAGCTAAGCGTCTGCCTTCAGCTCAGGTCACAATCCCAGGGTCCTGGGATTGAACCCTGCATGGGGCTCCTGCTCTGCGGGAAGCCTACTTCTCCCACTCCCCCTGCTTTTGTTCCTGCTCTCGCTGTGTTTCTGTCAAATAAATAAATAAAATATAAATAAATAAATAAATAATAAATAATAAATAAATAAATAAATAAATAATGAATACAAACAAGAAAGAGGGCGCCTGGGTGGCTCAGTCAGTTAAGCGTCTGCCTTCAGCTCAGGTCATGATCCCAGGGTCCTGGGATCGAGTCCCGCATTGGGCTCCTTGCTCAGTGGGGAGCCTGCTTCTCCCTCTGCCTGCTGCTCCCCCTGCTTGCACTCTCCCTGGGATAAATAAAATCGTAAAAAAAAAAAAAAAATCCTAAAATTCATATGCAATCTCGGGCGCCTGGGTGGCTCAGTTGGTTAAGCGACTGCCTTTGGCTCAGGTCATGATCCTGGAGTCCCAGGATCGAGTCCCGCATTGGGCTCCCTGCTCGGCAGGGAGTCTGCTTCTCCCTCTCCCACTCCCCCCTCTTGTGCTCTCTCTCTCTCTCTCACTCTCTCTCTCAAATAAAAAAAAAAAAAAATAAATAAATAAATAAATAAAATTCATATGCAATCTCAAGGGACCCCAAATAGCCAAAACATTCTTGAAAAAGAAAAACAAAACTAGAGGACTCACAGTTTCTGATTTCAAAACCTAAGACACAAAGCTTCAATAATCACAGCAGTTACGGCAGTGCATTAAGGACAGACACACAGACTGCTGGGACAGAACAGAGAGCCCACAAGTAAACCCTTGCATATATGGTCAAATGATTTTTGACAAGGGTGTCACGACCATTCAATAGGAAAAGAACAGTCTTTTCAACAAATGGTGTAGGGAAAACTGGACAATCACACACAAAAGAACAAATTCGGACCCTTATTTAATATCATACATGTAAATTAACTCAAAATGGATCAAGGACCTAAATGTAGGACCCAAAACAATAAAACTCTTGGAAGAACACACAGGACAAAAGCCTCCTGATGGTGGATTTGGCAGTGATTTAACAGGGCACCAAAGGGCACAGGTGACAGAAGAAGAACAAGCTGCACTTCATGAAAATTAAAGTTTTTTTGTTTTTTTTACATCAAGAGACCCCATCAACAGAGTAAAAAGGCAATCCACAGGAGAAAATATTTTCAAATCACATATCCGATGAGGAATTAATATCCAGAACACAGGGGGAACTCCTAAAACTCAACAACAAAAACCAAATAACTCAAATCAAAACATCCAAAGCGTTCGAATAGGCATTTTCCATATGAATGGCAATAAACACATGAAACAGTGCATCACTAATCATTAGGGAAATGCAAATCAGTAACACAGGGAGATAGCATTTTATAACCATTAGGATGGCGATTACCAAGAAAAACAGAAAACAAGTGTTGGGCAAGGATGTAGGAAAATTGGAACCTTATACACTGTTGTAGGAATTAAAAATGGTACAGCCTCTGTGGAATACAGTATGTAGGCTCATCGAAAAATTAAAAATAGAATTATCATATGATCCAGAAATTCCACTTCTGAGTATATACCCAAAAGGACTAGAAATAGGGTCTCAAAGAAATATTTGTACACCTATGTTCATAGCAGCATTAGTCACAGTAGCTAAAACACAGAAGCAACCCAGTGTCTATCAACTGACGAATGGATAAACAAAATGTGGTCAGTACTTGCGATGGAATATTACTCAGGCCTGCAAAGGAAGGAAATTCTGCAAAATGCTACAACATGGATGAACCTTGAAGACATTATGCTAAGTAACATAAGCTAGTGACAAAAAGATAAATACTGTAGGATTCCATTAATATGAGGTGCTCAAAGTAGTCAAAATCAGAAAGACAGAAGGTTTCGGGGTTGGCGGGGGGGGGGGGGGGGGTGGGGGGGGAGTGAAGAATTACTGTTTAACAGATAAAAAGTGTTTTTGGTTTTTTTTTTAAGATTTTTTTTGTTTTTTTAAAGATTTTATTTATTTATTTGAGAGAGAGAGAATGAGAGAGACAGCACATGAGAGGGGGGAGGGTCAGAGGGAGAAGCAGACTCCCTGCCAAGCAGGGAGCCCGATGTGGGACTCGATCCAGGGACTCCAGGATCATGACCTGAGCCGAAGGCAGTCGCTCAACCAACTGAGCCACCCAGGCGCCCTTTTTTTAAGATTTATTATTTATTTATTTGATAGAGAGCATGCATGAGAGAGTGAACAAGTAGGGGGGAGGGGTAGAGGGAGCAGCAGACTCCCCACTGAGCAGGGAGCACGATTCGGAGCTCCATCCCAGGACCCCGGGATCATGACCTGAGCTGAAGGCAGATGCTCAACCAACTGAGCCACCCAGGCGCCCCAACAGGTAAAAAGTTTTACAAGATGAAAAGAATTATGGGGGGGGTGATGGTGGTCCTGGCTGCAGAACAGCGTGAATTTATTTACTGCTACTGAAATACACTCTTAAAAATGGTTAGGACAGGGGCGCCTGGGTGGCTCAGCCGTTAGGCGTCTGCCTTCAGCTCAGGTCATGATCCCAGTGCCCTGGGATCGAGCCCCGCATCGGGCTCTCTGCTCCGCGGGAAGCCTGCTTCTCCCTCTCCCACTCCCCCTGCTTGTGTTCCCTCTCTCGCTGTCTCTCTGTCAAATAAATCAAATCTTTAAAAAAAAAAAAAAAAAGGTTAGGATAATATATTTTTATGAGTATTTTAACTCAATAAAAGAAAAAATGACCAACAAAAGAATATATAAGGAGGTGTATTCACAGGATGGAATACCGTTAACAATAAAAATGAATGAACTGCAGGGCACAAGGCAGAAGGGTAACAAACAAGACACAAAGGAACATACCCAAAATGATTTCATTTACATAAAGTTCAAAGCAAACAAACTAAACTCTATTGAACAAGGATGCATACAAGGGTGATACAACTCTAAGTGAAAATAGGTAAGAAAAGATGACCAGGATGACCCCTGCTGGTCCCCAATCTTGGCACGACCTCAAATCACCTTGGGTTGGCTGGGGGAGCTTTGAAATCTACCCCCTCCAGGCTCCGCGCCCAGAGGTTCGGATTTCACTGTGTCTGCAGTGCTGGCCTCGGGCATGCCCTTCCAGAGCTCCTTAGGTGTCGCTAACACGAGGACAAAGTTGACGACACGGCTCTCCGGTGAGGGCAGACGCGGGGCCTCTGGGGTGCCGGCAATGGTTTCCTTGGCTGGGGTGAGGTTCACTGGTGTGACTGGATCATTAACTATACATTCATTTCACGCCCTTACCCGTGGCTGTCAGCTCTCCCCTCTCTCCACAGCACACACGTACGTGTTCCAGAGCCCACAGCTCACGGCCCTTACTTGGAGCTGCTTATCTACAAAATATTCCACACGGCGGGGCCGATCCAAGCTGGTCGTGTCCTTGTGGCCAAGCTGTCCATATTTACCTAAAGGGAAATGAGCCGCTTGGCCATCCTCCCCGCTGGGCCTTGGGGCTTTTCCCCTCCAGGAAGGAAAATCAGCCCATCAACCAAAGTGCAGGGCTTGAGCCACCACTCCGCTGGTGTCTGCTCTGGAAATTCAGGCCAGCGCCACAGAGCCTTCGGGGCCAGGCCACCCCCCAGGTCCCCAAGAGGCAGCTGCCACCAGCCACGCCAGGCAAGATGCTCTTCCAGGTTCTCTGCTCCTAACCCCAGACCCTAGTGCCAGACCAAGAGAGGTGTCATAAATGCTGCCTAACTCTTCCCTCAAGACAATTTTTCAGAAAGATACATGGGAAGTACTAATATCTACCTCTCTCCCATGTGGTCTCTGACTTCGGTGCGCTTAGATCTGTTCTAGGCAAGGGAATACGCAGCATTTCCGTCCCAGACTTCCCAGGGGTCAGGCCGAGGCCCCTGCTTCCGACTGCTGCGTGGTTGTGGTCTCCTGCCCTCTGCCCCCGGGCCCCTTCCTCCCCTGGTTTAAGCATCACACAAACAAACCTTTTACTTACCCCAGCCCCAGGTGTACAGCTCGCCAGTTCCTACAACCAGAAGGACAGTAAGGGGCTGTCACAAGGCATTTGTCTAGCATGACCTGCCACGGTCCAGAGCAGCACCTTCTAAGTGTCCTGAGCTCTGCCCGGCATAGCACAGCATACTCTCTAACAACTGTCTAATCACACCCGGGGCGGGAGAGGATCCAGGTGTCAGAAGTTTACCTTCCTGGATGCCAACTGGTCAGCCGGGCTCTCTCAGCTACCGAGTTCAGGAGGCTTAGCACCTGGACCGCTCAGACCAAGCGGCCGGCAAACACCAGCGTCCTTCCAGAAGGAGGGGCCTTCGCGGCCTGACAGCTGGGGGGCTACCGTTAAAGTCCCATGGGGGTTGGGGCTGTTTTCGCTGAGGGAGGCGGCTACTCAGTACTTGTCAGAGACACTCAAAGTCGAAGTTTTTAAGGGGATCACAGCCTTGTCTGCAGCACCAGCTAAGGGATGGCGAGGAGGCCTTCCTGCTCCATCGTCAGCCGCCCGCCCAGCCCCACTCACTTGTCACCACGGCTGTGTGCCGGGAGCCACAGCTGGCCTTGACTGCATCTGCGCCCCCGGGGAGATCCAGTAAAGCTGGGAAGGGCTGGAGGGCTATGAAGGGGGCCGGGGCTCCGTCCTCACCCCCGCTGGGGCCACCTTCATTCAGTCCGCTGGCTTCAGAGAAGCAGCAAGAGAGAGTGAGGAGGATGGTGACCGGTAACGTGGAGCACCGGCTGCACCTCAGCCATCCAGGACCTCAGGCGGCACGACAGCTCCACGGGGCCCCTGCCATCGACACCGCGGCTGCCGCTCCCAGCCCCCGCGTTCCCCAGAAGTGCTGGAGTTGACAGGTCGGGGGGAGTGCGCTGAGGAGGCAGGCATCAGCCCTGCCATACCCCCATCCCTCCCCAGAGCCCGGAGTCCTACAGAGGGTCCTGGGGTCCCAAGGATGTCCCGTGTCCCTTCTGAGCACTACAAGGTCTCAGGCCAGCATGTGGCCAGGAGTCAGGAAGGACAGAAGCATGCGTGGAAGAACTGACCCTCACCTTCCCTTGCAACTGTCTTTCCATCCTCTGCCAGGCTCCTGGTGGGCAGGGCCAGCTGCCCGGACTCATTCCAGCCCCAGATATAAATATCCCCAGTCTCTGAAAAAGAGATGCAAGGGACCCATTAAACAGACTGTGAACCACACCCTCACCCTCCTAAGGCCCCTGAATCCGTCCAAACGCCCGCATTACCCACTAATGCTGCCCCGCCCAGGCAGCCCTCCCACAGGCCCCAGCAGCTTCCTGGTCTTACAGGCTCCCTTGCCCCTCAAGTGCTTCCAGCGTCCTTTCTTTTTTTTTTTAAAGATTTTATTTATTTATTTGACAGAGAGAGAGAGTGTGAGAGGGAACACAAGCAGGGAGAGTGGGAGAGGGAGAAGCAGGCTTCCAGCCGAGCAGGGAGCCCGATGCGGGGCTCGATGCGGGGCTCGATCCCAGGATCCTGGGATCATGACCTGAGCCAAAGGCAGTCACTTAACCAACTGAGCCACCCAGGCGCCCCCGTCCTTTTCTTTAAACAGGGTCTCCTGGATCTTCCTCTCCAGTTTCACTTTTTCCCTTTGTTGCTAAATTGCCCCCGCCCCACCTCCCACGTGTGAACCGGCCGAGCGCCATCTTGCACAACGCTGCCATGACGACAGTTCGGAGACCTGAACGAAGCCTCCTTGAGAACAGCCCCCAGACACACTTTCTTTTTTTAAATAACACACATAATAGACCCTAAGAACACCCTTGGGGCATAAGGTCCTTGGATCTGCTCTGGAGAGGGAACAGACACAGAACTATTCTCGAACATTCTCCTCCTGGGTGGTCGCCCAGCACGGGCTCCCAGCCTCTAGGGCTATAAAGGCAGGTCTGACGGGAGGGGGGCTGCGGTCACAGCTGTGTTGCAGCCGCCCAAGACGAGTCCGGAAGCTCCCTTAGTAAACCGTTTCTTGTCAAGCTGGACTTGTGGACCTTTTTCTTTGGTCTAGACTGCTTTGGAGATTGCTTCGCATAAACTTAACTTTCACGGAACACGCCACCACACACACTTCAGAAATGTATCCCTGGAAATTCCCAACAACCTCCGTTTCAAACCCACTGAGCCCACGACACCCCTTTCCTCAGCCCCACCCACCACTGGTCCCAGTGAAGGCCTTTTCTGGAAGCTCTCACCTTCCTTGCCTCTCATGTAAAAATTCACTAATGACAGCAGCTCATTTTTATCAAATGTTTACTTTGTGCCAGATTTTAAGCACTTTTCAAATATAATCATTTAATTCTCAGAAGAGCCCTACAGAGGGTTATAGGACAACATCCCTGTTTTATTCATGAGAAAACAGGGGACACGAAGAAGTGAAGTGCTCTGCCCAAGGTCACAAGGGGCACAGTGATGATCTGAACTTAGCAAGTCTGGCCTGAAGCATCTGTGCTCCAAACACGCTAACAAACTCAAGACCTCAAATTTCTAGCAACCTGAAATGGGAGACTTCCCATCTGGCTGTTTCTAGTCTTCTCTTCCCGTCCCTCCAGTCCAGTAGTTTTCACGCGTGGCTGCCAAGCCAGGCCCATGACAGGAGACTGTGGGGGTGGTGGTGCAGGCACACGACGTTTTTAAAGCTGCCCCGCACCCCCGGGGACAGAAGCGGCAGCCAGAGCCCCAGGTGCAGACCCTTGCAAAGACCACCTGCTCCCAGCCTCACCCAACAGCCTAGCAATCAGCTACAGCTGAGTGGCCTGCCAGGGCGGTGGACTTACGATCCCAAACGAAGGTCCTCATTCTGGGCTCACCCTCACCACCATCATCCTCCCTGTGGACATCTGCGTGTCACTGTGTGCCACACATCATGGCCACCTGACGCCCTGCACCCTTTCTCCTCCATTCTCCTCAGCTCAGCTGCCTCCTCACCCCTTCCTGCGCCCTTGCGGAGTGTTTTAGAAACGCAGCCCTGGCTGGAGGCGGAGGCCTGGGAGAGGTAGGGAGCCCACCATCAGAAGACAGCAAACATTGGGGCGCCTGGGTGGCTCAGTCGTTAAGCGTCTGCCTTCAGCTCAGGTCATGATCCCAGGGTTCTGGGATCGAGCCCCACATCGGGCTCCCTGCTCAGCGGTGAGTCTGCTTCTCCCTCTCCCACTCCCCCTGCTTGTGTTCCCTCTCTCGCTGGGTCTCTCTCTGTCAAATAAATAAATAAAATCTTAAAAAAAAAAAAAGAAGAAGACAGCAAACATCTGCAACAGTCACGGTGCGAGTGGGAAATAGCCCGGGCAGAGCGCTGACTTTGAGAGGCACTGAGGAGTCCTGACAGACCTGGCTGATTAGTATGGGATGAACGTGGAAGGAGGCCTGGCCAGACTACCCACCAACACTGGAAGAGGAGGAAGAAGGTTTGGAGCCTAGGAGACCTTGAGTTTGTCCGGAGAGGCACTATGTCACTTACGACTCACACACACGGAGTGCCAGCCACCGGCGGCCACCTCAGCCATGGGAAGGCCCTGCAGCGCCTCCAGCAGTCTCGGCTCCGGCTCGGCCTCCAGAGTCCCGTGGCCCAGCTGCCCGTGCCTGCGCAAGGGAGAGCCCAAGCGGGTCCTCCTCCCCTTCCTTCCCAAGCACACGCGCGGGTCCCCCCTCGGAGCCACGTCTATCTGCCCCCGCCCCGCGCCCACATCCGGCCACGCCCCCTCACCTGCCCTGGCCCCAGGAGAACACCTGGCCCGCCTCGTCCAGCAGCAGCGCGTGCTCGGCGCCCAGCTCCAGCCGGCGCGCCCGCAGCCCCGGGGCCAGGGGCCGGTAGAAGGGCGGCCGCGGACTCACGTAGGCGCGCGCGCCGGGCAGCAGGGGCAGCGCCCCGGCCTGGGCCTCAGCGCCCGCGCCGTCTGCCCCCTCGGCCTCCGGCACCAGCGTGTGGGTCCACAGGGGCTCCCCGCGCAGCGCGGAAGCCGGCGCCCAGGCCTGCAGCTCCGGGCCGGCGCGCAGCACCACGAGGAGCGCCTCGGAGGCCCACGCGTCCCTGCAGCCGCCCGCCGCGCCGCCCGCCGCGCCCGACAGCTGCACCTGGCCTCCACCTGCGAGAGCGGAGAGCGGGCTGGGGAGCGGCCGCGCCACGCACGCGGGGCCCGGGGCGGAGGCGGGGCGGAGGGGGCGCTCACGGGTCACGACGGCGGTGTAGCTCCAGCTGGCGCTCACGCGGCGGACGTCGGCGCCCGCGCCCGGAGTCCGCAGCGGCTCGGGGCTGTGCACCTGGCGCCCGCGCCCCGAGCCCAGCGCCTGCCCGAAGCCGCAGAAACCGAAGCCGAACCAGGACCCCCGGCGCTCCTCGGCCATGCTGGCCGCCACCTGAACGGGGTGGGAGGCGGGACAGGGTTAGGAATCCCACCAGACTGAGGAAGATTCTGGGCTGCCCAGAATGGGGCACTTGCCCTGTCTTCCCTTTGACTCAAGCAAGCTCATTGCTCCACAGAGTAGGCACCCGGCATTTAAGTGGCCTCCCCCTTAGACGCTGTCCTAGGATGTGAGCCCCTCCGGCTCCCAGTGTCACGCACATTATCCCATGTCATCTTGGGAACCAGAATTACCCCCATTTGACAGAGGAGACTCCCAGAGAAAGTAACCCTTACACAATCACGTAACTTAGGACCAAGAGGGGCAGAGGCCGAAATCAAGGCCCCCCGACTCCACATACAGTGCTCTTCCCACCAGGGCAAAGCAGAGCGTTTGGGAGACAGCGCCCTGTGCGGGTTCCACCAACTCCAGGGCTCACGTGTTTGCCTCTGTGCCTGTGTCCTCGGTCCATTTACTCAAGCCTTCTGAGCCCAGTTCAGTTTCTTCAGTTTTACAAAGGCAGGGATAGGAGAGCGTGCTGTGTACGCACCTTGTGGAACTGTGTGGAACAGATGGAAACCAACGGTTCACGTACTGGCACAGATCACGACAGGCACAAGGCAAGTACTGGCTTATTAAATCCAGTACTTAGAGTTGATTTTAGAAAGTCCAGTGGTACTTACTGGTTTTCAAGGGACCTATATAAACACCACTTCACCTGGACCTCACCTAGTCATTCATCCGTTCTGCAAGCATTTACTGTTGCCTTCCCTTGGGCGGATGAGAAAGACGGCTGTCTGCCCCCCGGGAGTTCACACATAAATCGGGAAGCGAATACACTGTCCCGTGGTCACAAAAACAACGCCGCTTTTTCCGTACAGCATGTTCGGCTTTGAAGTCAGCTATGGGGTCCCTCCTGCGACCAAAGCTCCTTGGCCCAGACCTGGGCTCCTAACCCAAGGGGGCCTCTGACCTTGATCTTGACCCTGTGCC
Organism: Phoca vitulina; assembly: GCF_004348235.1. Classification (NCBI taxonomy): domain Eukaryota; kingdom Metazoa; phylum Chordata; class Mammalia; order Carnivora; family Phocidae; genus Phoca; species Phoca vitulina. Next base: position 5,399,469 of record NW_022589768.1, on the reverse strand, counting down.
CTCCACCCTCCTCGGGCAGCTCCTCCCGGCGGGCAGTCTCGAGGGAGGAAAAGCGGGGATGCAGGGCAGCCGCCCAGGACCCGGGTGCCGGCCGCCGCGGAGGAAATGTTTGAAGAGCCGCCCCCCGGCCCAGGCGCCCATTGGCTGCCGCAGCCTCCCCGGGCCAATCGCCGGCGAGGGCGGTGACGTCACCGCTCGGGGCGGGCGGCCGCAGGGCGGTGCTCACCTCGGTACCCGCCGTCCCGGCCGCGGCCTGTCCGGCCCGAGCTCTGTCGAGCCGGCCCGGGGGTGTGCGCTGTGCCGCTGCAGCCTCGGGTGTGAGGTGGGGCAACCTCCGGTGGGCGCGGACCCGAGGCAGAGGTGGGCCGGACGGTCCCGCCCCCTGCAGGCCCGCACGAAGCTCGGGTTAGAATCCGAGCTCCAGGGCTGGCGAAGAGCGACCGCGGCGACACGGGCACCCGCCGCTCCCCTCAGCCCCGGACGGCGGCAGCTCACGACCCACACGAGAGGGGCTGATGCCCAACCGGAAGCAGTCGTACTAGGCGGGCGCGTCGGCGAGTTTGGCCTTCCATTGGCTCGGGGCCTGTCACTCATCTCTGCGAGCCAATGAGCTTCAACCTGGACTCCCAGAACGGAAGCGGGTTCTCGCGGCTCTCTGCCCCGGCGGGCGGTGGAGCTCTCGCTCTCCCCTGGATCAGCTACAGGGTTTTTCCGTGAGGCAAGAGCAGGCCAGGACGACACACGAACCCCAAATCCAGCGCACTGCCCAGGGGGGGCCACTGGGAACGCTCAGTACAGAGACAAGGGCATTGAAGGACCAGCATCGACGAGTCCAAAGCCATTTATTCCCACGCGAATGAAGAGATTTTTATTAGCTTCCTAGGTTTACCCTGATCCTCCAGCAGGATTAAAAAGCGCTCAGCAGGCTGCAGGGTGAGGAACCGCCGGAGTCCTTCCGTGCAGGTAGCTGCGCTGTGTAGCTGGGCGGCGCACTCAGCCAGGCCCCTGCCTCCGGACGGGGAGCACGACTGACGTGCACGGCCTCGTTCTCGGAGGGCCGCCGTGCTCCCGCCAGCGCGCTCGGGTGAGGCTCCTGGCTGCTGCGGCTGCCTGCCGTGCCCTTCCCAGGGCCGGGAGCGCGCGTCCCTAGCGGGCTGCACTGCTACGGGGGGCCCCGCCGCGGGAGGCTGGAGGCAGCGGTGGCGCAGCAGGGCCCAGACGGACCGTGGTCCCCGATTCCGCAGAGGACATCGGGGCAGCTAGGGAGGAGAGGCCCGCGTGCAGCATCCCAGCCCCCAGCAGCCAAGCTGTGTCCGCCCTCGCTCCTCCGCGGCAGCAGGTGGCGTGTGCGTGAGGCAGCCGCTCACTCGCCGTCCCGGTTGGCTTTGATAAGCCCGTATTCCACGGCCTTCCCCAGGCAAGCCGCAGCAGCTCTCCTGACGGGGCTCTCCTTGCCCTTAGCCAGCACCGACAGGATCTCCAGCACCTCGCTCTCCATGAGCGTGCCGGCGACCTCTTTGGAGGCCTCCACCATGTTCAGTGCCACCACCACACCCCGGTGCTGCAGCTCCTGGTTGGGGCTCAGGAGCAAGGCCTGCAGGATCTCCAGCCAGTGTGTGGTCTGCGGGAAACAGGGCAGCATCACCACCGAGCGGCAGGCTCAGACCTGGCAGGAGCACTCCCACGTGCCCTGGGATGCCCCCCCACCGGCCGCCATGCAGGGCGTTCCAGGCCCACATCCCCTCCCCCGCCGAGAAGAGGCACTGACCACTTGGGGGATGCGGCTGCAGAGCGAGGGCCGCATGGAGGTGAGCATGGCCAGGCCCCCAGCAGCGGCCCGCCGCAGCAGCTCATCCTCCTCTCCGCTGTACAGCACCAGCAGCTTCAGCCGGTCATTGCCCTTGGCTTCGAAGAGGTCCTGTACCTGTGGCCAGAGGAGGGGAGGGGACTGAGTGAGCTGCGGCAAAGCCAGGCGGGGCACAGGTACCTCTGCGCACCTGCCCGTCAGGACCACCCGGACCCGCCCTCACCTCCTTGCTCATGGCCAGGTTACACATGCACTCCGTGGCTGCCCGGCGGATCATCTCGTGCTCCTCGAACATGTAGCCCTCAATCATGGGCACGGCCTTCTCCTTCAGGATCTTCTGCCTGCGGGGCCAGGGTGGAAAGGTCAGCAGCCTCAGAGCTCCTGCACCCACTTCCCCCACCCCCGCATCCCCATGCATTCGAGCCCCGGGTCAAGGACCTCGGGCAGTGTCCAAAGACCCTCCTGCACCAGGTATGAGCTGCGGTGGCTTCCAGCTTCTTCACCAGGCCTAGGAGGTAGCCTGGGACCGTGGAAAATGCTCTAAGGTAGGCGTTCGGAGACCGGGGAGCTGGCGACAGTGCTGCTAACATCTAATATTTAAGCGCTTACCCTGACCCAGAGCTTGGACTCTTTCTTAATCCTCACCACGGCCCTACGGTGAAGGTGCAGGTACGCTTACTATTACTATTTTGCAGAAGAAGAAACTGAGGCTGAGTGCAGACAGGGAGCCCAATGTCACCGTTCTCGGTAACAGCTGACGCATACCACTTGGCCACACTGCTGGGAGCGAGCCAGGTGCCACGTACTCGGTGATTCTGCGTGTATTTTCTCATTTAAAGCTCACTACCACTCCTGAGGTAGGTGCTACACCCATGCCATTCCACAGAGGGGAAACTGAGGCACAGAGCAGCACTTGTTTGCGGTTACACACTAGCAACCAGTGAAGTCAGGACGTGAACCCAGGCGGTCTGACTCGAGAGCGTGCACTGGCACTGCCCCGGGCCTTGCGCACTGGTGGACCGAGGTACAAGTCAAACCTCCTGGCCTGTCTCCCCAGCTACAGGGAAGCCCCTGTGAGGCTCAAGTCAGGCAGTGACCGAAAGGTGCTCTTCCAACTGTAAAGTGCTGCCCTGGGGACCTTACCGGAGCCTCTCACTGATCCCCGCCAGGTTTGTGAGAGCCATGAGTGCCTCGAAGTTCTGCAGGCCTGAGCAGTTGAGGTGCAGCAGGGAGACAAGGGGCCGGACCACCTCATAGATCTGTAATACAGCCACCTGTCAGGGCCACTCATCCAGCCCCCACCAACCCACCAACCCGAAGGTGAGAGGCCACCTCCAGACGGAAGGCGGCCCTCCCCACCCCGGGGCTTCCTGTCTGTCCCAAGGAGGAGCCACAGCCCGGGTCAGAGGCCATTAGGGCCCAGGGAGGGGTGGAGGAGAGGCCAGGGCTGGGGCAGCAGGACACGCACCCGCTCGCCAGGAAAAGTCATCTCCGGGTTGGAGGTGATGGTGAGCTTGGCAAGAGCCTGGGCTGCCTTCGTCTGCCCCACGTCGGTGCCTTCCAGGGCCAGCGGGAGCAGAGCCTGTGGGGATGAGCCGAGCCGTCAGGGTCTGAGATGTGCCCTGGAGGGTAAGGCCCAAACCACCAGCCCGGTCCTGACGGTGGCGCGCTCACCTCTCTCCTCCCTCAGGCCTGTCGACACTCCCGCCCAGACCCTCTTCCTCTCTCCCAGGCCTCTCCTCAAGCTGCCCAAACTCTTCCACAAACACTAAGGGCCAGCTGCGGCTTGGGCTGGGCCGCGGGCCACGCAGGCCAATGACACGGGAGAAAGGAGGAGAGTCCGGATCTCGATGGGCACCAACCCGCCCCCGGCAGCATGGCTCTCTCAGCAGGAACACGTTCCTGCGGGTCCCTCATACTGTGTTCCAGCCTCGTCTCTGCTGTGGCAGCCACTGCGTCATGCCTTATAGACCATCGGGAAGGAATCTGTAAGGCAGCTTACCTTGCCCCCGCCCTGAGCCACCACAGTGCCACGGTCCTCTACCTCGTCCACCAACGCCAGGAAGACCCTGCGGGGAGACGGTGCGGGTGGGCGGGGGGCTCTGGGCGGCAGGTACGCGGGCGGCCCCCCCGCGCCCCTGCTTCCGAGTCAGGCAAGGTCTGGCTCACCTGGAGAGCAGCTCCCGGCAAGCACTGGTCAGCACGGGGCTCTCGGTCTTCACCATGCACGTCATGGCCGACACCACGCCGGCCTCCAGCAGCTTCTTCACCCGAGCCCGCACGAAAGCCGGTTTGTCCTGGGAAGGAGGCAGCTTAGCAGAGGGGCCCCAGCTGACTGGACAGGGAGAGGGAGACCGTCCTCACAGCCCCAGTTGATGGGCGGGAACACAAAGGGAAAGAAACCCACTTAAACGGGCGGCTGCTGCGGAGACCCCCAAAGCCTCTCAGCGGCTCCCTCACCTTGGGGTGCTGCTCGGGCACATGCTGCTTGGCGTACTTGGCCAGCTCCACCATCTTGGGGTCAGGCTCCTCACAGTCGTAGCTGTTGGTGCAGTTCACCAGTGCCGAGGCCACCGCAAAGAGCACTGACCTCTCCTCGGACTGCGCGCAGGAGAGGGGCAGTCAGGTGGCCGTCCCCGGGCCTCCACTTCCGCCCTCAGCTACACCACCGGGGCAGCAGGATGAATGGGGGAAGCTCCCAGGCCCACCCTGGCCCCAGACTCTTGGGAGCTCACACACGCAACTTCCCTAACTCCCCCAGAAACACTGTCCTGCCCGACGCGGCCGGTGCAGCCCCGCAGGCCCAGGCTACGGAGTGGCCACGCAGGCTGCCAAAGCTCCCACCCTGGGGCCATGAGAGCCACTTCCCGAGATCTGCCAAGAAAACCTGGTCAATTCTAATCGCAGATACTGTTCCCAAATGACTAGAGAAACCCAAGGAGCTACCCTGCTGAGCTGGAACAGAGCCTTCAGGGCAGCCTCATCTTCCACAAACTCTTCCTTCACGTCGGCGTCGAAGGTGAGGTAGGCCAGGCCCTCCACTGCCCAGCGCCGTGTGCCTGCGTCGATCTGGTCATTGCACAGCCACCTGGGGATGTGCAGGGTAGTGGGCAACCATCAGAACTGGGGGACTTCCCCTCTACACACGAAGCAGTTCACGTGGCAGGATCCAGGAGGGTCTGCCTGGGGGACAGCAGGGTAGTGGGGAGGCCCCATCCTCCACCCAGACCCTCCTCTCGAGGCCTAGCTGACAGGTGGGGAGCCATGGCAACACCAAATAACTCACTTTCGACACTGCTTGGCCAGTTTGAGAGTGGAGCCTTCAGCAAACTGCTTCATGCTGAAGTCTGTCCCTCCAGCCGAGCCGAGCTTACAAAGGCCCTGGGGGAAGAGGCGAGAACCAGCCGTCGGTCTCTAGGGATAGAGGCAGAGCTGGGCTCCTCCACACCCGGCATGGGCTCTCTCCGCGACATTCTGCCGGGCCCTCTGGAGGCCACACACATCCCTACCAGGCTACTACCTAGAGCATTTGGCAGCAAATCAGCTCCTGGGGCGGTCAGGTGACACATCTGGTAGAGACTGACGTATTGTCCACTGTGCAGTCCCGGACCCCAACCCCCCAGATCTGCACTGGGATTTGCTCGGTTCCTTTCCATGTCATACAGAGCTCTTTACAGGTGAAGCTAACACGTGTGTGCGGAGAAGACCGGTGCCCCAGGCAAGGCAAGATCCTTCTGGGATGGAGACACCCAGCACTAAGTGCCCTAAGGAGGAGGACCAGCCTTCCCGAGGTGCAGCAGGCTCATGGAGGCCAACCAGAGCCCAAAGCTCCAGCATCTGGGGCCACCTGGAGGCTGAGCCTTTCCACACGGCCCCTCCACCCGGCCGGGCCAACTAGCCTGGCCCAGCAGTCCCCCTCCTCCATCGTCTCCTCCTGAAGCTTCTCCCACCGCCTCCAGGGGGCAGCATGTGCCGTCCTGCATTCTCGGGGGTCCTCTGTGGACAAGGCTCGTGTCCCTGACTTGACCACGAGCCCTGTGGTAGGAGGAGCCAGGGCTCATGCCTCTGGCCTCGACAAGGCCCTGCATAGCCCATATTTTCACCAGGCTGTGCTGGAGCCACACCCGGACACACCAGCCACCCAAAAAATGCCCCTGCCTGCCAGCGGGCCTGCCCAACCCAGGCCTGCCCGCTCACCACCAGCGCCCGGATGCGGATGCTGTCCTTCTCGCTGCGCTTGTACAGGTCCTTCAGCAGCGAGACGCCGTTGGCCGTGATGAATGAGGCCCGCTTGGCCTTCCCGGCCGCGTGGATCAGGGCCTCCACGGCCACCAGCTGCTCCTCCTCCTGCTCGGAGGCACACAGGGCCATCACGCTCTCCATGACGCCGCTCAGCTCCAGGGCCCGGTTGCCGGCTTCACATGGGCCCTGCAGGAGGCAGGACACCGTCTGGATGGCCCGCAGCTTCCCGGCCAGCCCTTGGCCCTCAAACCAGCTCCTGAGGGGCACAGGGTAACAGTGGTCACCCCAAGGCCGGCATAAAGGGACTCTCCTTCCCTCCCTTCCCGTCCGCCGGCCCGGCATCTGCACTACCTGGGCAGGAACAGCAAGGAAAGCTGCCCCTGGGACCTCGGGCACATGCCCCTGGGCACCGGCGGCCCATTTTCTCTCGCTAAGGTTTCGGGCCTCCCCTGATCGTACATCTGACCTAGGTTACTCTCGCGCACACCACCGTTTAGCTCCTTTCCTGCACTTCTGACGATCCAAAAGTGCTCTGCTTATTTCAGGATTTGTCCTCAGTCCCAGCTGGAAGCTCCTTACGGGCTGGACTGTCGTGCTGCACTGCGGTGTTGGAACGCACACCCCGAAGTGCTCAGTATGCACAGCGCGCGCTCGAGGACGTTCGCTGCGGCGTAGAATGGAGGAAGAACGTCCCCCGGGGAGGCCACTTTGGAAAAAGAAGTGTGGTCCCTGCGAGGCCTCCCCAAGGCTGCTCTCCTGGTTGAAACCCTTTCACTGTTGCCCCTCCCCAAGGAGCGCAACCCCGTCGGCGCCCCTGGCAACGGGCCGCGGGGCCGGCTCCCTTACTTGATGTAGTTCTCACACAGTCGGTGGAAATTCTCCCTCTCGGCATCACACTTCAGGTCATCAAAAAGCTTGCTGAGCAGCACGGAGGCACTCATGCGGCTGTTTGCGGTCACCGCGAGCTCCCCGGGAGGCTCCTGCACAGAGCCCCCCACCTCCAGAATCTTCTTCAGGCCTGAAAAGACACACTGCTATGGAGGCAGCAGAAAGCAGGCAAAGGGAGGAGGTTCCCTGGGAGGGGCACGGACAGGCAGGGCCTCCCAGAGACGAGGGTACACAGCGTGGACAGCCGCGTGCAGGGCAGGCTCGGAGAGCCCTGGGGGCTGATCCACCGCCTCCAGGGATAGTTGGGGTGTCAGGGAAGGCCCGTGGAGTGAGGACTGCATGCTGGCCCTGCCCACGGGTTCCTCATCTGTAAAACTAAAGGGGAAAGTACCATCCAGGCTTCCCAGCATTATGGGGACACCAAAAGATGAGCACCCGATAAACGTCCTCATGGAGGGACTTTGCCAAACTTTCCTTATCTATTTTTTAAGGGAAAAGAAAAGTGTCAATTGATTACTGTATATATATGTGTGCACATATGTACATATGTATTTTTTCTTAAAGATTTTATTTACTTGAGAAAGAGAAAGTGCGTGCAAGCACACGAGTGGGGGGGGAGGGGCAGAGTGAGAGGGAGAAGCAGACTCCCTGCTGAGCAGGGAACCTGACACAGACCTCAATCCCAGGACCCTGGGATCATGACCTGAGCCAAAGACAGATGCTTAAGCGACTGAGCCACCCAGGTGCCCTAATACTTCTTTTTTTTTTTAAGTACTCTCTCTGCCCAATGCAGGGCTTGAACTCATGACCCCAAGGATCAAGAGTCGCATGTTCCAGGGGTACCTGGGTGGCTGTCGGTTAAGTGGATGACTCTTGATTTTGGCTCAGGTCTTGATCTCAGGGTCGGGATATCGAGCCTTGCGTCTGGCTTTGTGCTCAGCGGGGAGTCTGCTTGAGATTCTCTTCCTCTCCCTCTGCCCCTCCCCGCCCCATCACAGGCACGCTCTCTCAAATAATAAATAAATCTTTAAAAAAAAAAAAAAAGGAATTGCATGTTCCCACTGACTGAACCAGCCAGGCGTCCCAAGAAGTGTGAATTTAAATAGTAAACTTTTCTCTGAGTACAGAAGTAATGCTAATGCACACTCACTAGGGAACACCTCAGATACAGAAAGCCGATCCAGCCTCCCTGCTGATGCGCTGGCAGGCCTGCTCGAAGCGCACGCATGTGCACACGGGCACGGCTGAAGGGTCTCGCTCTGGGCCCCTGAGGCCACAGTGCAGGCCACAGGGTGCACTTCGGTGCAGACCCACGGCCGGGTACAGTCACCCAAGCAAGATGTAACAGATACGCTCAGTCTCCTTCCCCCTCTTCAAAACTGGTCACCTACCTTGGTCAATGACCCAGAGGGTGAGGCTGTTGTTGGGGTCCTTCAGAGACTTCCGGGGCACTGCTTTAATCAGGAGGGTCAGAGCATTGTCCCGGCCTTGGCCGGAGACCCCCACCTCAGTCAGTAGCTCCAAGAGGTTACTGATGAGGACCTTTAGCTCCCGGGCAGGATCTGGCAATGAGAAGGCATCAGTGAGCCCCACAGTGGTGCAGCCCTGCCTGACCCCTCACCTTCCCAATAGGCCAGGGAGACACAGGAAGGGGAGACCAGCATCCTGGGCTCTGGGCTGGGCTCCAGCCTTCCCCGTAGATACCCTCATTGCTTCGAATCTGGAGTAAAATACTGTCACTGAGCCAGATTCCTGAACAACCTGCGGTGGCAAGTGTGGTCCCCCAAGAGCTGGCGTGGCCGGCTCAGCCCCTTCCCCTCCATGATCGCAACACCCAAAGGACCACAGACCTGCTTCTACTCACCCACAATGATGGCACCTTCTTTGCCTCTGAAGCCTTTCTTGACGCCTTCCTTGAGGGCATCAAATATAACCTGCAGCAGGTGGCAGGCAGCCAGGGACACGGCTTGGTTTTCCACGCCCAGGATGGAGACCACACGCCGAGTTCCCAGCACACTCAGGGTTGCCACCGTCTGGGTGGGAGAGAGGGGACAGAGCCTCCAGCTGGTGCAGGGCAGCCACAGGGATCCCTAACTGGGTCGTGAGTATGGCCAGAAGGGGAAAAAACATCTGGGTGGAAGGCCAAGTGGAATCAGAGTGGGCCTGACTATGTGACCCGGGGTAACACCAGGATTGTTTTGTGGGAACGGCTTCCTAAAGGAAACATTCCAGAGGAATCCACCACTACCTCTCCTCAGGTCGTCAGAGACAAGGAACACTGTGACCCCGGGAACAGCTGCTTTGGTTCGTGTTTCCCCAGAACCCCAGAAGCCTGGACAAGCTCCGTAACTCCCAAGTCCAAGGACACCTGGTTCCTTTCCAATGGTGACCCTGAGGTTCTGTCTGCAGCCTGAGGATGTGGACATGCATGGAACAGACGACAAGGCCTCTCCAGCCCATTTCTAAGCTGGATATCCCAGAGGGTCACCTGGGATGGGCAGGAAGGCTGAAGGAGGTAGACGGAATTCCCATGGCTTTACTTAGTCCTGGGAGACCCAGAAATATAGCCTGAGTCTCGCCTAAAGAGCTTCCACGGAATATCCCATAGCTCCATCTCTGATCTCAGAATTATGGGCACCTCTCAAAGGAACCAAGGGTTGAGTTCCTGTCCCCTGGTCCAGCCAGCTCAGGCAACAGCTAGGGCCTGGACTTCACCAGGGCAGGACTGTTCTTGCACAAGTGTCTGTGCTGGACATGTCCCATCTACGCTGACAACCAGTTCAGGGTCAAGCCCCTCCTATCTGGTCCCTGTCTCAACGGTACAGATGCTGTGGGTGACATCACTGACCACGTCACTGGCTGGAGGACACCCCTGCAGGGGAAATGTCAGTTTGATGGTTAGGGAAGGACGGGGCCCCTTTCCTTGCAGCAGCTTGCTTTTACCGTACAATGAATGAGTCCAAACAAGGCGTCTCTGAGCCGGCTCCAGGAAAGCCTAGCTCAAGCCTACTTAAAGTACGGGCTCAGGGTGCCATTGGGCTGCTTCCGCTTTTTACAGGCCCCAGTTCATCCCAGATCATGATGGCTTTTTTGGAGCCATTTTAAGTTTTCCTCTCATTACAGGTCTCCTTGTACTCTGCCTTCCGTTCTTCCGGGAACAGTGAGGGGTGGAAGGGTGGGTGGGTGCGTGGAGGAACAGAGGGCCTGACTGAGGCAGGAACTGGCCCTCGGGCCCCACCTACCCGTGACTGGTGCTCGGAGCAGATGCCGACCAGCGTGCGCAGAGCCGCCAGCATGAGGTCGGCCTCGCCCGTGTCCAGCAGGCGCTGCAGGAGCTGAACCCCGTTGCTCCGGAAGATCTTCTCAGCCCCAGCATCCTCCCGGGCCAGCACCACCAGGTTCTGGGAAGCCTAGGTCAAAGAAGCGCACCATCATGTGGACAGTACCCACGGCAGAGGCCAGGGCGAGCCGCGAGCCTGAGCGCTGGACCGCGCAGCTTCCATTTAGCAGCTGAGTGACCTCGTCATAAATGTAACCTCTCTGAACTTCAGTTTCCTCCAGTAAGTAAGTAGAAGGACACACGCAGGCCTCAGGCCCTACGTTCTCGCTGGGAGCCCGGCTGCGTGGCCCGAGGAGCACCATGCACCACAGCAGGCCAGGCTCACAGCGAGGGCACCACCGGGGGGGCGGGAGGGGGGGCTGGAGTGGGAGTTCTGCCCCCACTCGCTCAGTCCAGACCTATACCTTTTGCTTCTTCTCGGTGCCCTTCTCTTGTGGGTCCAAGAGTATCTGAAACATCTGTTCCACTTTGGCATCCGTCGAGGACATGTATCGCACCTACGACAAGCCAACGAGGCACGGAGGAGGTCACTCTTTCCGCCAGAGACCGCGCACTCCCTGTGTGCTCCCTTCTGCTCCTCCCAGGGCCTGGCTCCTGTCCCTAGGAGGCACAGCCAGGACACCTGGGCTTCGGGCTCGCACCATGCCACCTGGGCACGAAGAGACTCTCCTGGCCGCTTCACCCAAACGTCCCGCGCCTGTTTTCCCTTCTGAGCTACTTCCCGCTCAGGCGGCAGGGGCGGCGCCAGGGCTGAAGGGAAGGCAGCCTGTGAGCCGCGGGGCCACCCCCGCCCGGAGGTGCCCTCCATGTTGTGGCAGTGTGGGTGCTCTGCCCGTGACACTCAACCCAGCATTAACACCTGCAGCAAGGGAGTCAGCGGGCCACGAGGTAGCTGCAAACGCTCCCTGGGACTCCCGAATTCTCTTTCTGACACTTTTAAAAATCATCTGATGGAGCAAGATCATCACAGGCCCTCTCCCGCCCCACGGCCCAGGGCATGGATGGTGGCACGTACCTAGCATGTGTGCCACTCCCCGCTTCCCCCTTTGCATCCATGGCGGACATGACCAATCAGTCATGCATGGAACGTTCTGCCAGGCCCACCAACCTGCTTCCTCATCCATCTCAACACAGGGCTCAGGCAGCTCCTGCTGACCGAACAGAGCTGGCATGGAGGAAGAAACGACCTGCTTTCCCAAGTCTCAACCTTTCAGTAAGGTGTTTGCCAGCGTATTACGTGCTCTCACTGTGACAGCATTGTAACATCACATGATCTGCTTAATTCAAGCTTGCTTGTGGTTCACGATGGGCTTTAGGTCCTTTTCTCCTAAAGTAACGTTTAACATATGTACTATACCAAGAATGTCTCTTTCTGTATCATGAAGTTAATGGATGAAGCAAAATCTCTTTGAAAAACTCTATCAATCCCACTCCTTTCCCCAAGGGTCATGCTGTTATCATTTTGACGCATATCTCTGAAAATATTTTTCTTCAGATTTATACACCCCAGTGGGCCCACAGAAGAAACACAGTACTTTTGAGGGTGTACGTGGGGTACTGTTTCAACATAAATGGTATCATACTATGTGTGTTACAGCATACTTGGCTTTTTTTCATTTAAGAAGTATTCTCTTTCTGGGGTGCCTGGGTGGCTCAGTTGGTTAAGCGTCTGCCTTCAGCTCAGGTCATGATCCCAGGGTCCTGGGATCGAGCCCCGCATCGAGCTCCCTGCTCTGCGGAGAGCTGGCTTCTCCCTCTCCCTCTGCCTGCCACTCTGCCTACTTGTGCTCTATCTCTCTGTCAAATAAATAAATACAATCTTTAAAAACAAACAAAAAAAATAAGTATTTTCTTTCCACATCTATACACGTAAATCTACCTATTCTTGGCAACTATGATATAGGAGTCCACAGTAAGGGCAGTACCCCACTTATTTAGCCATTCCCCTATTGCTGGGCAGTTAGCCAAGCTCCAATTTTTCATTAGAACAAACAACGCTGAAATAAACACACACGCCTGCTCGTGTACATGGGCAAGGCTTCTCCAGGGAAGACAGCAGGTAAACATACTGGATCATAGGGTACGCTCATTTAAAATTTTAAGAGCTATGTTCAGGCACTCCCCGAAGGAGCTGTGCCAATATATACCAACTCCGGCAGTCATGAGCAAGCCCACCACTTAAGCGTCTGCCTCCCTTCTACCAAAATGTATATACTTTAAAAGTTTGCCAAACAGACCACCGAAAAGACAGCACCTTGCTGTTATTTCCATTTGCTTCTCCCTAACCACTAGCAAGGCTGAGCATCATTCCATAAGCTTGTTTGCCGTCAGCATCTCCTGTGTTTACATCCTTTGCCCAGATCCATTTACCAGTCTCCCTCTACCACCTGTCAATGCCTCTCTCTCTCTGCCTCTCTCTCAGTCATTCATGTACCTTCTCCTGAATCTGGCCCCCGATGTTCCTCAGGGCCTCCTGGAAAACTTTGTTCTTGGGCTCCAGGCTCACACATCTCTGCAGGTCGAGGACAGCCTGGTCAAGGCGGCCCAACTTCTCTAGGGCTTGGCTGCGCCGGTAAAGTGCTTTGACATCTCCTCCGTCCTTTTCAATGGCTGAGCACAAACGGGAGCTCTGTCAGCACCCATGAGGCCACTGTCTCCAGGCAAGAGCAGTAGGGAAAGGTCTTGAGGGCCCGAGGAAGGTGGGGGGACAGATGTGGGGCTCAGTATTCCAGCCTCAGAAAGGTGAGGGTAGCTGCAGAGAAGGAAATGCCCGAGGAAGTGGGAAAGAAAGAAGGCAGAGGTGTTTCTGGGGCCAAAGGGAAAGGAAAATGTGAAGGTGCAGTGGGCCCAGAGTCCTTGCCCACCATTAGAAGCCCCACAGCTCTGCACCCCAGCCCACAGTCCCCTACCTTTGGATGCCTCAGTTTCTGCTTTGTCGTAATCTTCCTGTTAAGAAAAGGAACAGGAGCTTGAGAGGCTGGTCGTCTCCCTTTCAGGGCACTAGCTGGGCAGCAGGGCTGTGCTCTAGAGCCACTAGATGCCCCACCACCCCGAGGCCCAAAAGACATCAGACAAGTAAGCGCAGGTGGCCTGGGAAGGTGAATGCCCAGTCGGAACCCAAACAACAGCGAGCTGGGCAAACCGGGCCCAGGGAGGGCAGAAGAAGAGCAGCAGGCTCCCTCACCAGCTTGAGGTGGCAGGCGGCCCGATTTCGGTGCAGAATGGCCTGGTCCTGGGGCGTAGCACCCAGACCCAGGGCCTGAGTGTAGGCCGTCAGGGCGCCCTCGTAGTCCCCGCATTTGAACAGCTCGTTGCCCTCCTTCCGCAGCTGCTCCGCCGCGCTGGCCTGTGGAGGGAATGGGTGGAAACGTCGGGGGTGGGCTCAGGCCAGGGCCGGGGGAGGTGGGAGAAAGGAGACCGGGGGTCAGGGGCAAGTCCCGTGGAGGGCCAAGACTGGGGGAGAAGGATGCCGGGGAATGGTCAGAGCAGGTGGGAAGTGGTGATGGAGCGGGAGGATGGGTACGCACCCCGGGGGCGACCGGCGGGGGCTTGGGGGTGCTTGGACCACTCACAGTCATCGCGGAGCAGGAGTCCAGGGCGCGCGCAGGCGCAGTCTCTGGGGCGGAGTGGGACCAGGCTCAGGAATCTGGCGTCTGCTGCCCCGCCCCGGTCTTGCGTTAGAGGCGGAGGCAGGGGAGGGGCGGGGCCAAGGCGAGAGCGCGCCGGTGGGCGGGGCTCTGGTGGGCGGGGCTCGGGTCCGCGGTGCAGACAGGCCGTGGGCGCGCCTAGTCTGTTCCCACCGGGACCTGCAGGGGGCGCGCGGCGGAGGACCCAGAGGGAGGCCGGCGGGGGCCCCGGCGCCGGCCAGCGCCCCGACCGCGGCAGAAGTGTACGAGGTCGGCGGTCATCAGGGCCACGAGCAGCAGGGTATAGAGGCCCAGGGCTAGGAGCGGGCCCCGGCCCCTGTAGGAGAGGGGAGAGTATTAGGGTGCTGGCCCCAGCCGCGCGCCTCCTGCTGCAGCCTGTCGGTTACAGAGCCCCTGAGGGTCCGGAGAAAGCTCGGGACACCCCTCTCCCCGGATAAATGTAGAATTCGTAAATAGAAATTCAGGGGGCTCACAGGTGCCGTGAAGCCATCCATGGACAGATTCAGTTTTGAAAACCCCGACTATAATGGCTGTAATCCACTACAAGACACCCGTCCCACCTCACCCCAGTCCCGCATTGCATGCAATGGCTCCCTGTTACCCGCTTACACAGCCCCCTGAGCTTCCTTTCGCATAACCGTCATTATGTATTCACGCGATTTTCTGTTTGAAGTCGGCCCCTCCCCTCGTCTGTATGTTACAAGCCTCCCGCCCCAGAATTTAAAAACAGAACTCCGGATGCTGGAACCCCTTGCCAGTGTCCCAGTGGCTCTGGGGCTTGGAGTTCTCACCTGAGGATGGGTGGGGGCGGAAGGGCGGACAGGTTGACCTGGTACAAGGCCTCAAATTCAGCCCGGGTGCAGCAGGAGCCCCCTGCAGCCTGCAGGTGGCAGCAGTAGGCTTCCTCCGGGGTATCAGAGAGCCGAGGACAGAAAAAACCGGGGTAGTAGCGGCCATCAGCGTCCCAGGTGGTCTGGCACAAGTCGGGGTGGTGGGCCAATGCTGAAGGGAGGAGCAAAGGGGCTGGAGACAGGCAAGAATGGCCTGCCCACACCCAACTCCAACCCTTCTGGAGAGTGAAAATGATCAGCCATTATTAAAAGGGCAGGCTCCCTTCCCCGCCCCCACCGGCTGCCCAAAGCAGCTCATACCCTGCAGTGATTGCAGGGGCCTGGAGAGGGGTGCGCGCAGAGGAGGTGTACCTGAGAGAGAGAGAGGTCGGCTGAGCAAGCGGCACCCAGCTGAAGAGCAGCAGCGGCCCCACGGTCAGGCCAGTCAGCAAAAGGCCCAGCCTCCTCTGAAAGCCCATGAGAGGTCACCTCCACCTCAGCGCTGGTCTTAGGAACCCCAACATCTCTCTTTCTAAGCCATGGCTGCAGACAGGAGGGAAATAATCAAAACCGCACGGCCTCTGGGCGCCAGTAACACAAACCTGAAGCTTCTATCACAGACCTCTGGAGAGAGATGAAAGTGACCAAGTTTCTATCTTCTGTTGGAAAACGTGGGGACTGTGTCTCCCAGCTGCCTAAGGTTTTCTGAGCTGAAGGGGAAAAAGTTCAGCAGACAAGAGGGCAGAAAGGCATGAGAGAGAAGTTGAGGCATTAGGCTGAAGAACAGACAAGCATTTAGAGCCAGGTATATTTCTCTCTACCCACTCTCAATTTCCAGGCTGCTGTGTAAGCCCTGGGAATTCTGGTCGTTCCATTCCAGGCCCCAGGGACCTCAGTTACAGCGTTTGGAGCTTCCCTCCCTAACTTCTGAATCATGGCAACCACTAAGACTAGCTGAAAAACAAGGGCAAGTCCTTCCATTAACTTTTCCCTTGAGCCCTTGTCTGCCCCAGCTACCAGCCAAAACATAAAAGCTATCAGTCTGATTGGAGTACTATACTTTGCAAACCAGTTCACAGGAAAAGCTCTTCCAGGGTCTCCAGGTCTCTCTTACCCCTTAAATCTCATAGATGCCATCTGCCGAGACAGGGAATTTCTCTAGAAGGCCCAAGGCCACCAGCCAGTAGTGTTGTTATTCTAGTCTATGGAGACCTTACAGTGCCATGCTCCCAGAACAGCATGACAACAGTTATCATCTGAGGGGCCCACAGCAGGTGTCTGGGGACTGAAGCAGGAACACTTATGGTACAAGAAAGAAATGCAGCACCTGAGAACAAAGAAGACAGTTCTTGCAGAAACATCACTGCCGCCTGGGAGTCTAAACCTGAAGCAATTAGGCAGGCTTCTAGTGTAAGCTCCAATTTCCAGAAGGTCAGGCCGTAGGGTCTTCTGGGCCCAAAGGTGAGGCCCCCATGCCCATTCCAACCAGTCCCTCCCTGCAGGGAAAACCATTTTTAGAACACTTTGAGAATTTTCAGAGCATTGACATTGAAGATTGTCTTTTCATGGGAGGAGAGGATCCTCCTGGAAGAGGTTGTCTTTGACCCCGGGAGGCTAGGTGAATTGCCCTTCCTCCAAAGTACCACGGTCCCCTGTGTCTTCCTGCCCTGAATCCAGCGCACTGTGAGAACACTGTCTTCCTCCTTCCCCGAGATTGTGGGTTCCCAGGGAGGCAGGTCCTTCTTGCACCCCCAGCAGAGCGTGTGAACCAGGGGCTGCGATGCTGAGGGCAGCTCCCCACACCAGTTGCTGTCTCCGCCAGGACGTCAGCTCCAGAGAAACCTGCGTGCGTCAGACTCCCCAGTCACCGGCCTCCGCGGAGCCAGGGGGCGCTACGGACGCCCCATCTGTGCTCCAGGGGCTCCCGGGACGTCAGGCGGCCGCCCCACCCGCGCAATGGGCTCCGAGGCCGCGCAGCTGGTGGAGGCTGCGGACTTCGCGGCTCGCAAGCACCGACTGCAGCGGCGAAAGGACCCCGAAGGGACCCCCTACATCAACCACCCTATCGGTGGGCGGAGCGACCGCAGCGGTGTCTAGCGGGTGGGGACCGGGAAGGGGACGCGGGCGGAGGGCCGACGCCTCATCGAGCACCTACTCTGTACCAGGCTTTGTGCCGGGCACTTTCCGTGTGTAAGTCTCACAACAACCCGGGGCGGTAGGCGTGACTGTTCCTCTGCACAGTTGACACCCAAAGAGAGTAAAGGCCATGTGGCTAGTGAGAGGCCACATCTGGCTCTGCAAAAGCCGCAGCACGCAGCCTGGGACTCCCTCAGGTCTGACTTCCTGCTTTGCCCCGTCAGGTGTGGCTCGGATCCTGACCCATGAGGCGGGCATCACTGACATTGTGGTGTTACAGGTAACTCCCCTCGTTCTCCCCTAGGAGGCTAGGGTGGGGATCAGGGACCGCATTCGGCCCTGGGCACCCCTTGCCTGGAGTCACAGGGCTAAGGGGAAGCCTGTCCCCAGGCAGCCCTGCTCCATGACACAGTGGAGGACACAGACACTACCTTGGATGAGGTGGAGCTGCACTTTGGCGCTCAGGTGCGGCGTCTGGTGGAGGAAGTAACAGATGACAAGACTCTGCCCAAGCTGGAGAGAAAGCGGCTGCAGGTGGAGCGGGCACCCCACAGCAGCCCTGGGGCCAAACTGGTGAAGCTGGCAGACAAGCTGTACAATCTGAGGGACCTGAATCGCTGCACCCCAGAGGGTACGCGCCCCCCACACCTGCTCTGAGGGAAAGGGGCGGGATGTCCTCCTTCTGGGGGCACAGGTTGGTCAGTTCCAGTGGAAAAAAAAAGAGCGTGGGCCTTCTTGTTGATTCCCCCAGCTAATCCTACTAGACCACTCTGATCTTTCACACGGTAGAAGTGCAGTAACTGGGCCAAGGGGACGTTCTCAGGACAAATCCCATCGGGAACATCTCGTGGCCCTGCACCACGCCCTCCAGGAAGTGGGCAGAAGTGGGCAAAGTACAATGCTGTCCTGGATGCCATGTGAGCAGTTTTCTGTCCATTCTCATGCAGGATGGTCTGAACATAGAGTCCAGGAATACTTCGAGTGGGCAGCGCAAGTGGTGAAGGGGCTCCAGGGAACAAACCGACAGCTGGAAGAGGCTCTAAAGCAGCTGTTTAAGGAGCGGGGGCTGACACTCTGAGCCCTGCTTGGAGCCATCAGGGGCCCAGACTCCAGCCTTGGCCAGGCCAGAAAGGATTCCTATTCCAGCCTTTCCTTGCCTCTCCATCTCCCTCCCTGACTGGTTCAGCCCAGATACGAGAGGCCAAAAAATACTTGTCTCTTCTCACTCTGAATGTGTCCTGCCGACTAAGCTGAGCCCTGGATTGTGGAAATCAGAGGCAGCCCGTCCAATCCTAATGCACTTACTGCCCTTTCTCCAGGCCTTGGGTCTGTTTGCTATTCTGTATGAGTGAACCGTGGCCCCTCGGGGACTCGGGCATTCTGGAAACACTAGTTCATAAGTCATTATGGAAAAATAAAGCATTTTGGGTAAAGCTTTAAGTTCTTGCTGCTCCTTCCTCAGCCTGCCAAGTGGGGAGCAGGTAGGCGGGATACCTGCCCTTCGGCAGGGCAGGGTACCGACTGCGTGCCCCCAGGGACAGGTCGCTCACGTTGAGGGCCTCGGACCCACCCCCCCGGCCCCCGCCCCGAGCCTGGCTTCCTTATCAGTGAAATAGGCTGTGTGATTACTAGGGTGAGACTAGGTCCCGTCTCAGACGGAGCCTGACACATAGGTGTTCAAGAAATGGTAGTCTTCCTCTTTAAGAAAGTTGGACGGGATGACAGATGTTTTGGAAAGGAATGCCACCTGCATGCCAGCAGCAACAGGACGGGGCCGGTGGGGGTACTGCGCGTCCCTCACCCCAGACCGCCCCGAAAACTCGTCGCCGTCTGCAGGCCGTCCCAGACCTCAGCCCTATCACGCCGCCGGGTCCTTTGGTTGCTAAGTGACAAGAACTTCCGGGCGCCTTCGGAAGTGGCCGCGGGGCGGCCCCGCCCCCGGAGGCCTGTGTGGGCGGGGTCTGGGAGGAGCGGCCGGCCGCTAGGTGGCGTCCGTGCGCAGGGGTCTGCAGGTGACGGGTTTCTGGTCGCCGCCGAGCCGCTGAGGCTTATTGGCGAGGAAATTAAGTCAAAGACCATTTCGTGCTAGACCACGGTGGTTATTTACCCAAAGAAGACCCCAGCGCAGTTTCTGCAGGAAAAAATGGCGAAGGGCCGCAAGAAGGCGACTTTAAAAGGAAACGAGTTTCAGGATAGTCCCAGGTAAATGGATCAGCAAAGTTCAAAGTTCAGTGTAGTCCTCTTAAGGCTGGCCAGGATGTGGTATGTTTTGGAGAATTCTGGTTTTAGTTTAATAAATTATTGCGGGGAGGTAGGATTACAGGACTTTTAAAAACTTTATTCCTTACACTTGAATACATATATTTACATATATACTTATATATAAACGATAATAAATCAATAATTTATTAATAGCATAGTAATATACTTTATATATTAACAGATAGTATATTTATTATTATACTATTAATAAATGTATATATGATAAACCTGCAGTTTATATATATATATAATATCTATTTAATATCAAATAAAATATATATATCTGCAGCTTTTAAGTGGCTTAAAATTAAGGTTTCAGGACATTTAATGAAAATCCTGTTACTTACAGAATGCAGGGGTAAATTGTCACACAGGGCGCTTGATGTTGTATAAAAAAACCTCTTCACAGGTGTTAGTTACTTCATCTGTTCTGTATACTAACCGGACAAGGCAGTAGCGCAGGGCCGGGCTATTCTCATTTTACAGAGACAAAATATGAAGCTCAGGGAGGTGAGAAGACTTGTTAATGGTCAAACAGGTGGAACAGTGACAGAATCAGGACCATAATTCCCCTTTTTGCCACACTATTAGGCCTTTAAAATTTTTTTTCAAGTTTTTTTTTTAAGATTTTGAGAGGGGCGCCTGGGTAGTTCAGTTGTTGAGCGTCTGCCTTCAGCTCGGGTCGTGGTCCCGGGGTCCTGGGATCGAGCCCCGCATCAGGCTCCCTGCTCCGTGGGAAGCCTGCTTCTCCCTCTCCCACTCCCCCTGCTTGTGTTCCTTCTCTCGCTGTGTCTCTCTCTGTCAAATAAATAAATAAAATCTTAAAAAAAAAATATTTAAGATTTTATTTGAGAGAGAGAGAGAGAGCACAAGCAGGAGAAGGGACAGAGGGAGAGCATATCTAAGCTGACTCCCCAATGAGAGGGGAGCCTGAGGCCGGGCTCAGTCTCACAACCCATGAGATCATGACCCGAGCCAAAACTGAGAGTAGGACACCTAACCGACTGAGCCACCCAGGGGCCCTTAACTCAATATATATTTTTAAACAATCAGAAACTTAAAAGTTGGAAGTACAGTAACTTTTTCCCCTAAGCCATTTGAGATTACGGGCATAACTCGAAAATATTGCGGGTTCAGTCCCAGACCACGACAATAAAGGGAATATCACAATAAAGCGGGTCAAATGAAACTTCTGGTTTCCCAGTGTGTATGTTATGTTTACACATGTACTGTAGTATATTAAGTGTGCAGTAGCATGGTCTTTAAGAAAACAGTGTACCTTGGGCGCCTGGGTGGCTCAGTTCGTTAAGCAACTGCCTTCTGCTCAGGTCATGATCCTGGAGTCCCGGGATCGAGTCCCGCATCGGGCTCCCTGCTTGGCAGGGAGTCTGCTTCTCCCTCTGACCCTCCTCCCTCTCATGCTCTCTGTCTCTCATTCTCTCTCAAACAAATAAATAAAATCTTTAAAAAAAAAAAAAGAAAAGAAAACAGTGTACCTTAATTTAAAAATACTTTATTGCCAGGGCACCTGGGTGGCTCAATTGGTTAAGCAACTGCCTTGGGCTCAGGTCATGATCCTGGAGTCCCTGGATCGAGTCCCACATCGGGCTCCCTGCTCAGTGGGGATTCTGCTTCTCCCTCTGATCCTCCCCCTCTCATGCTCTCTGTCTCCCATTCTCTCTCTCAGATAAATAAATAAAATCTTTAAAAAAATAAATAAAAAATAAAAATACTTTATTGCCAAAGAACTGCTAATCATCATCTGAGCTTTCAGTGAGTTGTAATCTTTTTGCTGGTGGAGGATCTTGTGTCCTTGATGGCTGCTGACTGATCAGGGTGCTGGTTGCTGAAGGTGGGGTGGCTGTGGCCGCTTCTTAATAATTTAGCTTGCCACATTGACTCTTTTCAATCGATTTTTCTGTAGTGGGCGATGCTGTTTGATAGCATTTTACCCCTAGTAGAACTTCTTTCAACACCATTTGTTGAAAAGACTGGCCTTATAGTACTTGTTTTGGAGTATTTTGTCGTAAGTATGTATCACTCTAACTTTTTTTTTTTAATTTGTCATCTCTACACCTAACGTGGGACTCAAACTTGCAACCCTGAGATCAAGAGTTGCATGCTTTACCGACTGAGCCAGCCAGGCACCCCTGTAACTTTCTTTTCCTTTAGCAATGCTTTTGAGATTTATCCCTGTCAATGCACATGAATGTTTAGCTCACTCCTTTAAACTACTTTCTAGTATTTCATTATATGAATGGACAGTATTTTCTTTACACATTCCCTTTTTTATTTATTATTTGTCAGAGAGAGAGAGAGAGCGTGTGAGCGCACAAGCAGGGGGAGCAGCACACTCCACACTGAGCAGGGAGCCTGATGTGAGGTTTGATCCCAAGATCCTGGGATCATGACCTGAGTTGAAGGCGGCAGATGCTTAACTGACTGAGCCATCCAGGCGTCCCTATGCATTCCTTTAAAAAAATTTTTTTTTTATTTAAACAAGCTCTGTGCCCGATGTGGGGCCTGAACCCACAACCCCAAGATCAATAGTCCTATGCTCTACCAACTGAGCCAGTCAGGTGCCACTATGCATTGCCCTTTCTGACAGGTTTTGTTTCCAGCTTTTCACCACACCACGTAACGCTCCAGTGAACATCGTCATCCATTTCTTTGTGCATATGAATCATGAGGTGTGCTTTTATTTCTTCTGAACAAGGACCCCAGGAATAATACCTAACATTGTTGCTATCTGGAATATTCATTCTTGCCTCTTTTAAAGCTGTATTATAGCTTATAGCCAATACTTATTAGGTCTACCCACCATTGGTTTATGCACCCTGGATTTTTTTTTTCTGAAGAACACCTTTGTTCCTCCACTTAAGTTTGGTACACTGCAAACTCTTAGCCTTTGCATGTTTGGAATGCCATTTCTCCCTCACTCTGAATGGGAGCATAGCTAACACCAGATCCAGAGTTGGCAGTTATGTTCTCAAAGTCTGATTGTATTATTTCATGGACTCCAGGTTATCTATTGATGCTAACTAGAAGTCTGCTGTCATTTTGATGGTCTTTCCTTTTGGAGTCTCTTTCTGGTTGATTTTTAAGGTTTTATTTGCAATATATGTAAGGGAGGATTTTTTTAAACATCCCTTTCTTGGAACTTCCTGAGCACTTTCATTCCAAGGACTCATACATATCTTTCTTCATTTCTGAAGAACCGCACCCACTATCCTTTTGATGGTTTCCTCTTCCCTACTCACTAGTCTCTCCTAAAAGTGCTACTAAACATTGTCAATGCTTCCAAGTCTATCTGCCATATTTCTTTTTTTTTTCTTTTAGGATTTTACATATTTATTTGAGAGAGAGAAAACACTACAGTGGGGGAGGGGCAGAGGGAGACAGACTCTCAAGCAGGTTCCCCCCCGAATGCAGAGCCTGACACAGGGCTCGATCTCAGGACCCTGAGACCATGACCTGAGCCAAAACTGAGAGTTGCTCAACCAAATGAGCCACACAGGCGCCCCTGTCTGCCATATTTCTTAACCTTTTATATTTTCCTTTTAGCTCTGTGGTATCTTCAAGTGATTCCTCAGCTCTGTTTTCCAAATCCCTCTTTGTCGTCTGCACCAAATCCAGTGTTTCTCCCACATGTCGACTCTATTTCAATAAACTATCATTTGGGGCTGTTTACATTTTGTCATGTTTTTCCTCGCAGCCTCTGCTTTCTCGTCCTGTCCTCCTCACTTGGCCTGGTTCTGGCCTCTCGGCATTCCTCGGTCATTCTCGGTTACCTGTGTGTCCCACATGGACTCCGACAGCCTGGCACGGCTCCCCTCCACTGCTCTTTCCCTTGAGCTGTGCAGCTTCCCATCTGCTCAGGGCCGTCGCTGTTCTCAGTGCTGGGTCAAAAGGAGAGTTCCTCCGGTCTTAGGAGGACTGTGCTTTTGCATTTCTCTCACTCCCCATTCCGAGGCATCAGGAGTTGAGGTAACAGTGCAGGTGTGCTCACGCCCCTGGTTTCAATGCAAGTCCTTCAGCGCGCCCATAGGGAAACCCGTCGCCCCCCCCCCCCCCCCCCCCCCCCCCCCCCCCCCCCCCCCCCCCCCCCCCCGGACCCCCCCCCCCCCCCCCCCCCCCCCCCCCCGGAGAGCTCCTCGAGGCTTCCACACTCCGTGCTGGGTTTTAAATCTTCAACCCTCTCATGTTCCAAGGGCTGGGAAGTCCTCATCTCCCACCCCTCCAGGTCTCCTGTGCCCACAGAGTTCACTTTCAGTTCAGGCTTATCCTCAGTTGGGGGAGGGTCCAAAGTCAGGACCCAGACTGGACAGAGACTCTCTGCAGATCCACTTGGTCCTGGTAACCGTTAAGAAGTTCTGAATTGATTTCCCACAGACCCTAAGTAAAATCAGGGTTTGTCTTGAAGGATCTGGCCTCCTCCTCCCTCACCTGTTCTTGCTATGAGACCTGCCCCTCGAAGTGTTTATGTGTACACATTTTTGTTAGTGAAAAACAGAGATCTCGATTTTGGGCGGTGAGCCTCGTTCCCACCACCCGGACTGTGCTTCTCCTCCTCCATGAGGGCGTGAGTGCAGGTAGCCGACTGCTGTGATGGTGGGGGAGGCAGGTGAGCTTCCGCTGAGACGCTGTTCTTTCTGCGGGTCTCTCTGCCCACTCCCCAGGGAAGCTGAGTCAGAGCACAGTCCGTGCCTGGCTCACCCTGCACAGGAGGACATGGTGCTTGGTTTCAGTCCGCCTTCCCAGAGTTCCTTTCTTTGTGGAAATGGGGTAGTTCTAAGTGGCTGGAGGGGTGCAGGGAGGAAGAGAATTCTAGTGCCAGGGGTTGAAGTTGCCTCTGTGTCATGTCCTGGTTCTAATTATGATTATAACCCTCAGAATGGAGGCCTCAGTGCCAGGGCTCCGTGGTAAAGGGCTGCTGCTTGCCTTAAAATCATAGGCCCATTTCCAAACTACCGTGTGCAAAAGAATCGCCTGGAAGCTTGTTAAAAATGCAGATTCTTTGACTGCTACCCCCAGAAATGGGTTCAGTAGATGGTGCCCCGGAATTGGCTTTCCCTCCCACACACAACTGGAAGGTCTGTCTCTGGTTCTCGTTATAGGGCTGTCTCAACGAGGCTCGGTCTCTGCTCCATGGGCCCCTCATCCCCACATCCAGGCTGAGGGGCAGCCCTCGCCAGGACAGGCCAAAAAGCTGGGCCTGAAACAAACACTCCTGGTGATTCTGGACCACATCTTGAACACCGCTGCCTGGAGTAGTTTTAAAAGGCCAGTGTGCAGGATTAAACATTGTTCCTGGCAGATGAATAATTCCATGGTACATCTAAGACCTCCAAAGGTAAGAGCCTTTATTCTGCTCATTTCCGGGGGGGGGGGGGGGCGCGGTTCACAGAGTCTCCCTTATCATTTGATTACAAGTCACATGATACTAGCAAATACCACCTACTGTGATATAACTGCTTAGCGTCCTTTACTAATAAGATTACAGTTCCTATTTATTGAGCTCCTCTAGGTACCGGGCACTCTGTGCTGAGCACCTCACATTGGTAATCTTATTTCTTCCACAACGATTTAGACAGGCTTCCATGTGCCCTGGCCCGACGCTGGCAACAACAGCCCTGGATGATCTGGAAGAACTCTTGTTCGGGGAGTGACTGAGCAGGCCCGGGGGACCCTCTCCAAGGACCCCAAAGCAAGCTTTTCTCCTGGAGTAATTAACTCATCAATATTGGAAGTGCAGCAAACATTTTCTCCCAATCTGTCATTTGTGTTGTAACCATGACGTTTTCCATCATACACAAACTTTCAATATTTTGGGGTGGTAAAATCTGTTTATCTTTTCCCTTATTAGAGCTTTTAGGTTTCGTGTTATGTTTAAAACAGAGCCTTCCACACCAGAGATATAATAATCTCCTGTATTTCCTTCAGTAATTTTGTAGTTGGAACTTTTTTGGTTTCTTCCCTCGAACTAATTTTTGTGGCAACTGTGAGTTACAGATCTAACTCTTACTTTGAGGGCCAGTTGTCTTAAACTCCTATTTATTAAACAATCCATCTTTTTCCCCCACTTCAAATACTCCTTTTATCCTACTACGTTCCTGTCTACCTGGGGGTCTGCTTCTGGACTCTGCCTTTTGTTCCACGAGCCTGTCTGTCCGAGCCCACCCCACGTCACAGGGGCCACTCCTGGGCAGTCCTTCACCCCCTCAGCGCTCCCCCCCCCCCGACTCACCAGCATCAGAATTTAATATTCTCACATATTTACTCTTCCACATGAACTTGAGAACTTATCAAATTCCCAAAGTATCCAACCATGCTGGAATACACTGAATTTATGGGTTGATTCAGAGAGAATCGAAATCTTTCCAGGAGCATCATGTCTGTCGTCTGTGCCCGCTTACAGAATGATCTTAGTAGGTCTCCCGCTGACTCTCTTAGATTTTATAGGTCGGCCGTGCTATCGTCTGCAAATAATGACAGTTGTAACTTCCTCTCCTTCCCCTGCTCTCCTGCGGGGGTGACACTGCTAACGAGTGTCCTAGTTTCCGACTTGTATGGGAATGCTTGTGGTTCTTTAGAATGTCATTAACTGCTGGTTTGTGATAGAGATTTTTTATCTAGATGAGGACGTCTCTTTGTAATCTTAACTAAGATTTTTAATAAGGGATAGATCTTAAACTTTACCAAATATCGTTTCAGCATCTATAGAGACGATCAGAAACTTTTCTCTATTAATCGAAGCTGAAATGAAGGCTGATGAGCACCCGTACTCCCTAATGTACGCTATGTATCCCCAGTCCCCGTGCCAGGAGTCAAACACTTCTGTAGAAGGATGAACCCCCCTATGTAGGGATGGAGCTGAAAGCCTTCTCAAATTGCTCGCACTTATGGGCGCTTGGAGGCTCCACTTTCTCTCCACGGAAAGGAGGTGTGCCAGACCAAATGCCCCCAGGATGGGAAGGAGCTCCCGAGGACAGTGGTGTCCAGAGTACGGGAACCAAAGAGGGGTCAGGGAGGATGGAGGACCCCCACGTCCCTGCCACCATCCCACACATCAACACACACAGACCAAGTGCCCGTGATGAGGTGGGGGGGAGGTTTGGTATCTGAAGCGTCCTCTGAGCTCTGGCCATGACATGGTCTCTCGCGAGTCCTTCCTGCCACCCCACAGCCCCGAGCCGGGGCGTGCAGGCCAGGGAGCTCTTATAGCGGAACCGTCACAGAAAGCAGGGATTCCTCTGCTGCCCCAGTGCTAACTCTGGGTCCCCATCCCCCTCCTCCCAGCCGTCACTCAGCTCCTGCTGGTCACATCCGGACAAGCAGTCCCTCCGTAACCAGAGGGTCCCCCTAGAGCCAGGTCCTGCCTCCAGTGACCCCGGCGCTGGGCTGCTACCCACTCAGCCTCCCCTACCTGTTCTGACCCTGCTTCTCCTCCATCCCATTATGGGACAACGATGGGTGCTTGAGCCTGTGCCCCACTGGGCGCCACTCATAACCCAAAGCTGAGGCCGGCACCGCGCACTCTGACCCAGGGCCCTCTTGTCACGATCTCACTAGTGTCTGCCCTGTCTACCCGACACGGGGCTTGGGGCTGCCACCGGACACAGAAGCAACGATAAACAGAAAATGAGGGCGGAGCCCCGCGTGTCACAGTTCTGAGAGGTAGATCGGGACAGGATACCCGTCCGGTTTGTCCCACCCGACCTTGTGTAAGAGGCAGTCTCTGTGGATGAACTTTCTCTTCAGGCCACAGGAAGCCCTAGCCCAAGCGGAGGCGGAAGGTGGCGATCTCCATGGGCTCCAGATAGACGTCAGTGCTGTTGGAGGGTGAGGCCAGAGGGTACAGTAACGTCAGGGAGGTCGGCTGCAGGAAACCCACGTCCAGGCCGTGGAAGAGGCTCCCCAGGGCCGCCTGTGGAGAGGAACACAGTACGGGGCTGTGCTGGGCGCTCTTCCTCTATACGCCCGGTCACCTCTTGAAGAGCCTCACGGAGGCGACATGGTGCCTCCCTGCACGTGGGACCTTGAGGACCACGTCTGGGTCCACGCTGGACCCGCTGGTGCCCGCACGGGCCGTGGCACGCGGAGGTGCCTATCAGCACCGGCTTAAGCCATGAATAGAGCTTACCGAATAGCAGCGTGGTGGCTTTTGGGGTTTTCTTTCTGGGGTTTCCCACCTCGTCTGACAGCGGCCTCTGCTCACGGAGCCCACGTCTCCGGCTGGATGCCCTGCCCCAGAACGTGCCCCCACCAGGCCTCGCTTGCTTTTCTCCCGTCAACAGCTTCTCCCTTTCTCTCCAAAACGCCCTGGAGGGACCCCCACCCCCAGTCCCACCCTCACTGCCCCCCTCACGGCAGCCTTCCCGTTTTCCTGCCCATACCTGGGCCGCGCTCACCTTGCCTTGGCTTGTGGTGCAGTTGAAGCCCAAGTTCTTGGCCTCAAGGCCGCAGTCGAACCCCTTGCGGTGTAAGATGAGCGCAGTTTCCGCCGAAGGCAAGGCGTCATCCTGGGTGACAGACACACAAGGGGCGGTGGGGGGGCCGGGGCACTCAGGGCTCCCAGGTGGAAGAGCACGGCTACCCAGCAGGCAGTACTGGGCCCGGGAGGAGTCCGGGTGCGGAAAGGCTGGAGCCTGGCCCTGGGGTGCGGAGTGGGGCGGGACACTCACCTCGGCCTGCAGCGTACGAAGGTTGAGCAGGTGGAAGTCACAGGGCAGAGAGGAGGCCAGGGGATGGAACGAGCGCAGACTGGGGCCCGGGAGCTGCCTCTTGGCTACGGGCAGGGCAAGCACTGGGGTGTTCAGGTACATGGAGGTCAGGTGGCTGAGGAGGGACGGGTAGCTGGTGGAGCGGCCGTCCTGGACCTGCAAGGTGGGCCCGAGATGCGGGGGAGGGGGA
This sequence comes from Phoca vitulina, assembly GCF_004348235.1. Lineage (NCBI taxonomy): Eukaryota > Metazoa > Chordata > Mammalia > Carnivora > Phocidae > Phoca > Phoca vitulina. The sequence goes on along the minus strand of NW_022589768.1, from coordinate 5,371,404 downwards.
GGGTAAGCGCGCGCCCGGGTCAGTTCCTCTGGAAAGAGCTTCCCCGACGTGTCTGGGAGGCTCCAGGACCCTTCACACACACGTGGCCACTTTCCATCTCACACAACTTAGGACTATTTACGACTTTTGAGGGTTTTTGCTTCTATGACGTTACCACAAGCACACACCCCATACTCTGAGCACCATCTCCCGTCTCGCAGATTCTCAGAGGGAGGGAGGAGAATGGGAGTCAGACAGACGTGTGCTTCACAAGGACGCAGGGGGTACCCAGAGTGATCCTGCGGTTCCACGTATGGCCCCATGTCCACAGCACCGGCCCTGGTCCTTGGGCCCAGGGGTCCCCACAGTTGTGTCCACCGAGGACTGCTGTTTAGGGGGCTGACCTGGACTTTCTCTCAGATCACCACTTGTCCATATTCTGGACTTCTGTCCCTACCACCACCCTCCTTCCAATCGCCCAGAATCTCTCACTTCCCCCTCCCCTGACCTCTGTCCCCCGCTCAGCAGTGTCCTCACCTCCACCCACAACCTCTCCCTCCCGTGGCTCACTTCGAGCCACTGACATTTCCTGCTTTAAACCATCACTGGCCTCCAATCTCCCTGAAGATCCACCCTGCTCCTGCTGTCAGAGCGACATGCTCAGGGCAGAGCCTTCCTGCTCTGGTCCCTCCCTGGCCTCCAACATAAAGTCCAGAAAGTCTCCCACCAGCTGTTCCAGGCCCACTGCAGTCTGCCCCAAACCACCCCCAACTTCATGCTAGCCCAGCCACAGCCACTAGAACTTTCTGCAAAGACAGAAACACTATACCTGCGCTGGACGGTAGAGTGGCTGCTAGCCACTTGTGGCCGTGGGACACTTGAAACGTGGCTGGTACGAATGAAGAGCTGAATTTGGTACTGTATTTAGTTTTGATTCATTTAAATATCCACACGTGGCTAGAAGCTACCACACTGGACAAGCAGCTCTAGTCTAGCTGAGCGAACTCACTGCTGTTCCCCGTTCACACCGTCTCTCTTGCCTTCCGCCTGTGCCTCGGTTCATGGGATTAGATCGGACCCCGATTCACCACAGCTGTGCTTGGCCGACCCGTCCTCCAGAAGCGGTCCTCTGTCCCCCAGCTCACGGCATTCTCTCCCTCCTCAGCACCAGGGGGCATATTTCTACCTTAGTTCTGCACACAGAGCTTGGCCCCCCCCTCCCCTGAGCGAAGTCCTAGAGGGCAGAGTAACGCAGATGTTTGTGTCCCTCTCAGGCCCAAAGCACAGCAAGTGCTCAGGATCTCCTTGGCGAGTGAGGACGGAGCCGCAGACTCGGGGGACTGAGTGGCAGGCCCTGTCACCCGCAGGCTCCAACGCCGGTTACGACTCACTAACGCTAGTTCCACACCCCATCGCTGGCCCTTACCTCGAGGTGACCGCTCCTGCTGCCCTGAAAGACCAAGTCCCTAAACATGGCTGCCAGTTTGGAGAAAAAGCCAGGCTGGTGGGGGCAAAGAAAGCCGTGAGATGAATGCGGCCGGAGCAGGAGGGTTAGAGGACGCGGTGGGGGTGGGGGGCGCAGAGGATGGCGGGAGGTGCTGTGGGAGACGGAGGTGCCCGGCTGGGATGGAGCAGCAGAGCGTCACACTCACTCCCCACACCCCCGAAGAGCCCTACACTCACTACCCCTCGCCCGCCTCTAGCCCTGCCGCCCAAGGGACCAGCCTGACCTGGCTCCTGGGGAGGGAGGCCCAGAATTTACCTCACTGCCCAGGGTTCGCCGCTCCAACAGGAGGCGGAAATGGTTGCAGGTTCTCTTGTTGTCCTTGAGCCCTTGGCCCAGACCCCGGTTGTCGTCCTGCATCAGCCGTCGGTCCAGGATCACCTCCAGCTGGCCTGGGGACGTCAACTGTGAGCCCCGGCCTGCGACCCCCATCCCCAAGCAGATGTCGGGCTTTGGAAGAAGAATCCCCACCACAGGCCCCGAGGGAAACGCCCGGTGAACTCGCCGGAAGCAGTCACTCGGGAGAGGACGCGCCAGGGGACCTAGGCTGGAAGGGGGCTGAGCGAAGGGCCAGAGTCACAGACGAGCGAGCAACAGGCCCAGAGCGGGCAGGCGGGCGCTGTGCCTCAGGACCAGGGGCAGGGCCGGGAGCTCAGGCTGGGGACCACATCTGGACTGGCCACTTGCACCAAGTAAGCAAGCCAACACAGAACTGCTCTGGGAGGCCCAGCGCTCGCTGCAGAAGCCTGAGGCCACGCAGCTCGGGCAGACTTTGCTGTGACAAATATGCCCGGCCGCCCCTGCTCTACACTGGGACGGACTCCAGCTTGGCCGCCGCATCCGTCACAAGGGGAGCGCGGACGGCAGGCAGATGGCAGATCAGACACAAGCTCACATGAGGTATCACTGAGCGGTGCCCAGGGGGGAAGAGATGGCAGATGATCGCCTAGGGTTTCTTTGTAAAATACGCTTGGGGAAGGGGCTCACCGCAAAGCTGACATATGTCGGGGTGAGGATTTTTCCCAGCACCTGTTTTTTTAAGAATCTCTCGAGGAAGTCTACTCAGTGGCCCTATCCCTCTCCCCAGCCCGATTCTGACTTCGGTAGTTCCTAAGTGTGTCTACCCTGAGCAACCTTTTTTGGAAAGATATCCGGAAGTCCTAAAATGACCCCAGGAGTATAAAACAATACTCCTGGGGCGCCCGGGTGGCTCAGTCGGTTGAGCGTCTGCCTTTGGCTCAGGCCGTGATCTTGTCCTGGGATCGAGCCCCATGTTGGGCTCCCTACTGGGGGGGGGGGGGGGGTCTGCGTCTCCCTCTCCCTCTGCCCCCTGCTCGTGCTGTCTTGCTCTCTCTCTCTCAAGTAAATGAATACAATCTTTAAAAAACAAAACAAAACAACAAACAATAATCTGAGCACCCTGTTTCCCTAAAGGGCAGAGAGAACCAAGGGGGGGGGGGGACACCGGGCTCAGCTAGCAGCCAACAGCACAGACAGGCGGGCAAAGTCTGACAGCAGGGCGACCCTGGGCGAAGGGGCAGCAGGGACACGCTCCTTCAGCAGGGGGTCAGGCCTCCAGTGCCCCGGCCACCGGCCCCCAGCACAGCCCGGACCAAGTGCTCTCAGCTCAGCCCGCACAAAGGCTCCAACCCAAACGTGGACGATCTGAAGGCCTCAGAGGCCAAGTGCAAACTGCTCCCTTTACCCTGAGCACACGGAGCCACCTCAGCTTGCCCAGCATGCCCAGCTCCAGCCCAGCACTCCTCATGGCTTTGTTTCAATTAAGAACGCAACACCATTCTCTCTTTCAATAACCGTTAGTAGGAAAACACTATATATTTTTCTCCTTTGCTAAATCTTTTTTAATTAAAAAAAAATTTTTTTTTTTTTAGAGCAAAAGAGTAAAAGGTTGGGGAGAGGGAGAGAGAGAATCTCAAGCAGGTTCCATGCCCAGCGTGGACCCCAACATGGGGCTCGATCTCACAACCCCGAGATCACAACCTGAACAGAGATCAAGAGTCAGACGCTTAACGGAATGAACCACCCAGGCACCCCTGTTAAATATTTCATTATAACATCAGATGCACTTTTCGACCGTCCCTACTTCCAGCCCTGGCCAGGAGACGGGGGCTGCACAGCTCAGCTAAGAATCACTGTTCAATAACCTGGTGCTTCTTAAAGGGACCCAACAGGACCCCCACCCCCAGGTCACCTCCATGGCTGCCTCCACTAGGGGACAGGGTGACAGCACACGTCTGCCTTCCTGCCATGCCGTGTGTGACAGGAGCTGTTAACGTTCTCCAAGCACGGAGGTGACGCGGACTGGAAAGGGGTGGCGCCCGCTGAGAGGAGAGGCCCTGGGACACAGATGGGCTTCTGCCTCGTCCTCCACCCTCCCCATAGCCCCCTAGCTGCCGCTCCCCACTCACCATCGTGCAGGCTGGAGACCCCCAGGGCCTGGGCGGTGTGCAGCGTGAGGCGGCTGTGTGCGTCCTGGATGTAGGCCATGACTGGCATGGGGTAGAAGTTGGCTTGCAGGGGCAGCTTCTTCAGGTAGCGCCGGGGCTGCACCTGGGACAGCAAAGCCAGCAGATCAAGGGCGTCCGGGCACCATCTGGGCCCCAGGCGTTCCCAGTCTGAAGGAGTCCCTGATCACTCTCGCCTCGGATTCCTCTTCCTCCATCAGGGCACACTGGTGATTCCCAGGGCCCCGGGAATCACCTGAAAGCCATTGAGGTCCGTGAAAAAGGCACCCTGGCTGTCAATGTCTGTGTGGATGCGCAGGGCCAGCTCCTTGTTGACGTAGTCGCGGATGTCCACCAGGGATGACATGTCCAGAGACAGCCCCTCCACCCCTGGGCAGAAGGACAAAGGAAGAGCATGGAGAGGCCTGAGAGATGCGCTGGGGGAGGCCGCGCACAAGCCCCCGGCAACTCCCAGCATTTCTGGAGGACCTTCACTGCAAGAGAATTAACGTCATCCCCGTCTCAGATGATCCGTTTGCTGGGAACAGACACATGAGCAGAGAACGGGCAGAAGGAAGAGCGTGGCATAGCCCCGTGCAGCCCTGACCTTTACTCTGACCTTCCTCATCAAGCGGGCTCACCTGGCAGATTATAAAGCCGGACCACCTGGCGGACATGCTCGTAGTAGGCAACCACCTCGGAGAAGAAAGGGCCTTCGGTGACACGCAGCACGGGGGGATCCTTGGGGACGTAGGGCTGGGGACAGAGGAGGCGGCAGCTGAAGCCACAGCACGGAAGGCGGAGTGGGGAGGTACCCGCCCAGCGTTGGCAGAAATACCCGTTCCCAGCAGGCTCCAGCCGGAGACCCCAGGCTGAGCTGGCCCAAGGCCCCAGCTGACGCTCCTCAGCCTACCCCACCTCCCAGAGGCAGCGCGGGCAGAGCCCCCGGCAGGCAGGGATGGCCCTGGGAGAAGGCCCGTGCCCCTCCCCACTGCCTCAGTTCACAGGGCTCCTCGGACCCTCCGTTAGCAGGGCCTCCCAGGGCCTGCTGAGTTTTTGAGGCGTCTTTACAGTACCTGGGCCTCCCCATCAGGCAGGAAGAGGTAGGCTCCACTCTTGTCTTTGGATGCACGGGTGCCATAGATGAGGAACTCCACGTCCACCCGCTGCTCCTGCTCCTCGTCCACCCTTCGGATGCTCTGCCAAAAAACACAGCCCTGACCCCTGGCCCCACACCAGCATGTCAGGCCTGCCCCCTGGGAGGGCACGGACGAGCTTCCCCGAGGAGCCAGCCCAGCTTCCCCATGCTGTGCCCCCCGGGAGCCAAGACGGCCCACTCCGCGGCCCCCCACCCCGCCAGTCAGGCGGCAGCTCAGCTCCGGCCCACCGCCAGGCACGCCCTCCCCAGCCCCCTGCCCTGGCCCTTTACCTTGAGGAGCCCGGTGAGGCCTGAGAACCAGACCTGCATGTAGCGGTTGCTGAGGGCGAAGTCACTGGCGCCCGAGTCGATGATGCGCAGAGGGAACGCGTCCTGCCTGCTGACGGCCAGCTGCCGGCCGTGCAAGTAGACGCGCACGGAGGACGGCAGGGTGCGGTGCCCATCCAGGCCCAGCTGCAGCTGCAGCACGCCGAGGCCCAGGGCCGGCAGGCGCATGGGCACAGACACCTGCCGCGGGAGGGGCGAGGGAGGGAGGGGCGAGGGAGGGAGGGAAGGAAGGAGGGGTGAGGCAGCGCGGCCCACGGCGGCGTGGGCATCCGTTCTGGACGCGGGCCTGGGATTCTAAGCCTGGGGCATTCACTTCCTCACTGAGAAAGTCCAAGCAAATGCTGATACCTCCTGGGGCCTCGGTACGCGCCGCCCCTCCCCCCCCCCCCCCCCCCCCCGCCTCTGAAAGTGGAGGTGACATCGTTTGCCTCTGGTCACTTTCAGGAGTCTCACCTGATACCTGAGCAACTACGAAGCGGGAAGCGCACGTTAAACTTTCTGTAAACGCTTGCTGAATGAAGGAATGGCAGGGCAACCTAGCCCCCATTTCTAGTACTCTCCTACCTACCAAACTTCGCCTTCCTTTCGAGAACAGACTCAAGTCCCAGGAGTGACTGTCCTCTGGGCAACCCCCTCCCCAGGACCCCTGTCCCCAAGCTGGGCAGGAAGCGGGAGGGTGGGAGGCTGGTGTCACAGGCAGAGAGAGGCCCCGGGTCAGCACCGAGGGCTGGGGCCACCCTGGGGGCCCCCGCTCACCTGGTAGACATCAGTGACCACGTTGGTGGCAGAGCTCCAGTGTGCGCTTATCTGCACAGCCAGGGGCTGACCCTCCTCTGAAAGGACACGCACCCGGGGCGAGCTGACCAGCAGGGACACCACGCTGAGCCGCTCCTGTTCCAGGGGATTGAAGAGCACCACATACCTGCGGGGAGAGGCAGGCTCACCTCGGAGGCCACTGCTCCCGGGCACCCACGCCGAGTCCTGCGGTGCTTGGGCAGGTGTGGGTGGGAGATGGTGTTGGGAGCCAGAGTGACTTCGCCTCCGCGCCTGGCCTGGTCTGGCTCACCTGGGTGAGGAATCCAGCTGGATCACTGTGCGCTCCGGCAGGGCGTCGTGATTTAAGCGGGTGTCATCCTGGGATTAAATGGGTGGGAAGGAAGAACCGTCCTGCGGTTGGCCTAGCTCAGAGCCTTGCCTCCTCCCCAGCCCCTGCCTGTCTTGGCTGTGGACCACCAGCCGCACTGGGCACCGATCTTTCACTCCAGGGCAGGTGGGAAAAGAAGAGCAACACCCTCGTACTGCAGCTCTTGGACGGGACTGCACGCTCCCGAGAGCGCCCCGAGCGGATCGAGAAGTGGGGCTCACCATTTGGAGGAAGGGTGCCTCGGCATCGAAGTGGTAGGTCTCTTTGTCCCCCAGCACCAGATAGTGAGCTGCATTGATGATGACCTGCTTCAGGTTGACAAGGGAGCGCAGGAGCCTGGGGGGGGGAGAGGGGGCAGGGGGTGGGCATGAAGAAGACAGCCACCAACAGACCGTCCGCCTCTCCAGCAGGAAGAGCCCTCGGCAGGCCTGCCCACTGACTGCCCAGCTTGGCCTTTCTTTAGGACAGCGGGCCGGGGCGTGGATCCGACGCGGAGGAGGAGAGCCCCCACCTGACGCCATAGTCTGCCACGACGGCCTCCTTGGCCGTGCCGGTGATGGCATCGTGGTGCTGGAAGAGGCCCAGAGTGCGCCGGGCTTCCGTCAGGAGGGCGAAGTTGGAGAGCGGGTACCGGCTCGCCAGTCCAGAGCGGCGGGCGTGAGCTACAGCGAGGCTGTAGAGTATCTCCGCCCCCCTGCCCAGAGAGGGGTTGGTCAGCCTCCCGCCCACACGACTCCCAGGCCGGCCGCTCAGCAAGCCCCGCCCCCTTCTTCCCACCACATCTCTGCCGGCCCTTCCAGTGCATTCTGAGCCGATCCAGCTCCTCATTAAACCCCAAAGGCTTATTCTCCTCCCTCCGGCCCGGAAGGGGGTTGAGTCTCACCGCAGGTGGGCTTCCAGGACCCGGTCCAGGCTCTTGTAGAAGGGCCGGGACGTGTAATAGCCGGTCCAGTAATGGTCCTCCCGGTCCGCATAGGAGAAGAAATCCCCGCTCAGCACAGGGAACCCTGGAGGCCGGGCCCCTGGCTCCACCCCGGTCCTCTTGTACAGAGCGTCAAAATAGTCAGAGAGGGTGCCAAACTGGGCCTGTGGAGACCCCCCAAACCCGCTCCCATCAGTTCCAGAGTTTCTAGGAGTTGTGGCCCCGAGTGCTGCAGCTGGGCGCCAGGAGTACGGACTCTGCCTACGCACAGGCAGTCATGGCACGTCCTACCCTGCTGGCCCGCACGCAGACGCGGGGGGCCCAGGAAGGAATTCTGACATAAAAGGGAGACCCCTGCCCAAGAGTCGGGCACAAACTCCTGCCCTGGAGCTGGTAACCTGCCAGGCCAGGCTGCAGCACTGCGGAGGGACCCCCCACCCACCCCCCAGCTCGGTGCCCCCTCCCACCTGCACGTGGAGGTCGGGCTTGCTGTTGAGGAAGTCAAAGAGCCGCTGGTAGTTGAAGAACTGGGCATCCCACTCCTGGGGCTTGTCGTATCGGAAGTCGTCCCCCAGTGGCACCAGGAGGACATTGCTTCGGAACAGCCGGGACTTCTTCCGGTACTGGTCCAGGAGCAGCGTGGCCCTGCAGGGGTGGGGGGAGAGGGCACGGGCCCAAGTGGAGTCTGGGCGGAAGAGGAACCGAGCCGAGCCAACCTCAGAGGGCCCCTGAACACACCCAGCGAGGAGTCACGGGGCCTGCGGCGGGCACCTCCCGGAGTGGGAAACCTGTCCCTGGGAGCCCCGTGTTCTCTGGACAGTTCTGACAACAGGGGAGGTCTTCCTAGGCTGGGCTGCAGTTTCCGGCTACAGGTCCCGGACTCCAGGGCCGCCCTTGGACACCACGCAGAACACAGCACTCCCCTCCCCTGGGGTTCTCCTTCAGACGTATGCAAGACGTCCTCTGTGCCTTCCCTTCAGGCTCCGCAAGCCCAGCTCCTCTGTCGCCTGGGTCCCTCCATCTCCAGCGGTTCCCCAGCACCCTGTGCCTGTGTCCCTCAGAGCGCAGGGCCCGGCACCGGATGCAGGCGTCCAGGCGGGCCACCGGCGTGCGGGCGCATCAACAGGGGCGTCTCTGGCAGCCCTACGGTCACCCCACGGGGCTGACGTCAGCCAGCGTGCATGTTTCCCGTGCCTGCGGTTCAAGTTCCTTCTCATCCTGAACTTTTCTATGCTGTTTTCTGAGGCTAAGCGGGGAACCTTACGTTTATATCTAGTAAATCTCATCTGGTTAGATTCGACCCACATCACACACAACCTGTTGAGATCTTGTAGGATCCCGATCCTGACACTCCAGCTTCACTTTGCCCACCAGGGAGCAACACAGCACACCACCAAAGAGCCTAGAATCAGAGCCAGACCATGCCAGCTCCACATGGACTAGGCTGAGTGACCCTAGGCAAGTTACTTAACCTCTCTGGGCCTCAGTTTTTATAAAATTAGAATATCAGTACCTACCATCATGATGTTAGGAAATTTAAAACAGACTAAGCGAATTAATATATATTAAACACTTAGAACTGTGCCTGGCTTATAGCAGAAACTATAAACACACATTCATCATTTTCTTTTTCAGTCAAGTTACTCATAAAATCAATAGAAAAACAGAGCCTTGCAGCCTCTCATTAAAGCCCCTTTCTCTTTTCAGACCCACCTAATAATTGGCACATTGCGGGTACCATGGTTCAACCAGCCACTGATCTACTTAACTGTGCTGATCCAGCTGGTACTTTTCTACTTTGCTCTCGAGAGAGGACTCCTTGAACACCATTTTCCCCTAATTTCTCAGCCTACTAAGCCTTTCAAAGGAGAAAACGTAGTTACTCTCGTGACTTGCTCTCTGCAAACCTGGGCTGGCATCTGTAGGTCACAGATGCGCTCTGGGAAATAACCAGGCCTTAACAGCCCCAGATTCTTGCTTAGAATCGGCATTCAGATTTCTGGGTTTCAGAAACAAAAGACCACTTTCTTTCCCTTTGGTCACATGTTTCACCTCTGGAACATCATGGAAATCAGAGTTACTGCAACATGAAAACCAGTTCAACTTGTTATATTCTCAAGGCCGGTCGGTTCCGGCCAACCCACTGTTCTAGGTCACTCTTAACCTGCCCTTTCCCAGGGAGGGGGCGCTGACTTCAGCAACGGAGACATCTTTAGGGGTCCCTAACGACCCTCAAGAGGGCAGGTGGGCTTTCTCTGAGGCTGGGGGCCCTTGGGCAGGATGAGTGGGATTCCAGGTCCACGAGCGCTGGGGATCCTGGCCAGCTTTGGGCTGAGGCAGGATGCCCGCGCTAAATGAAGGCACATTAGGCCACAGGGCAAGGAACTTTACCTATTTTGAGAACTGTTCGCTTCTGACTCAGTCAACCAGCTCTGGCTGGGCAACATACTCATTTGGGAAAATAAAACCATTCTGGCAAAGGGGGTTCCCTAGGGCAGCTCTAGTTTTCCAGGGAGGCTCAGAAAAGGCGCTGCACCTTAGCGGCTGTGGACCTGAACTCACCACCTGTGCCCACCCCCCATTCTACAGAGGTACGACCCAAAGCACCCCCGTGCAGCGGAGCCTGGAGCGAGGCCAGGTCTCCCGGCTCCTCCCTGCAGTGAAATGGCCCAGCGCAGGCCGGGGACAAGTACCTCTCGGCCACGTTTGCCTCTGTGACTGCCCGGGGTGGCACCTTCCAGGGGCAGTTGATGCGTCCACCCGGCAAGCGTTTGAAGTCAAACTGGCAGCAGACCTTGGGATCCGGGCCACAGGTGTGGGGCACGTCATAGCTATAGAAGGGCATCATGTGGCAGAAGATGTCCGTGTCGGAGTCCGAGTCTGGAGAAGACACAGCGGGCGGTCGGCCACCAGCAGGCAGCCTCTGGAGCTGGCCGTGGGGGTGGCAGCAGGGCGGGGATCTGCTCCAGCTACGGGAAGCTCTGACATAAGGTGAGGCCCGAACCAGACCTCAGGCTGCAGAAGATGTGCGGGCCGAGGCTCGGGACACAGGGAGGGCTCTGGAGCCCACAGCTCCTCCAGGGGGTGGGACACTCAGACCCTCAGGACAGAGAGCAGGCCCCGCAGAGGCCAGAGATCAGCGTGACCCTTGACCTCCCCTGAAGGAGGAGAGCACTCTGGCTGTCTGCACTAGTGCTCATTGGCGTGCTCCAAAGGACACCGGGTCTTATTTCTCATCCCCCTGTCCTTCCCCAGGGAGAACTGTAACCCCGCCCCCCCTCCACCCTACCTGGTCTTACCCCAGGTCTGCCTCCACATGAACTCCAGACTGTGGGTGGAAGCAAAGTGCTTCTTGATGGCGTAATGCACCCTCTGGATCAGCATGCTGGTCAGGTTGGCACGGCGCAGCAGGTAAGGAATGGTGGAGCTGTGTCCAAAGGGGTCCACTGCCCAGCCAGAGCGTGGGGTCGCACCTGAGAGGACACGGGAGCCGGAGGTCCTGAACACTTCAGGACCGGGCCTCCTGTCCTGGGGACCCAGCTTTCTTCTTGCCATCACGCCAGGCCCAGGCTGGTGGAATCAGCTTACAAAGGAATCCCCTACCCCCACCCCTGCGCCTCACAGGCCCCTGCTGTCCCCTAGGCCCAGCTATGGGAGCAGACTCTCATTCCTGAGCCCAGACTCACCGAGGTTTCTCTCCAACCACTGGTGTCCCTCAATGAGCTGGTCAATGAGCGCAAAGTAATGGGAGTTGGCCTCGTCCGGCATCACCCAGCCTCCTGTCACAATCTCCAGCTGCCCGTTTCCCACCAGCCTGGAGTGAAGGACGCACATTCAGCACGGGGCAGGGATGCTCTGCCCAGTCCTGCCAACCAGAAGATGCCAGGACCTGTGCACGCTGGCCTCACCAAGCCCGCTCACCCAACCCCAGGACCAACAGAACAAATGTGCACCCTCCTCTCCCCACATACAACCTCCATGCTGTCCTGGCCCTGCCTCTCTCTGGACCTCCATCTGCGCTTCCCGGGGCCAGGCCCCGTGCTCCTTCTTTGCTCTGACTCTGATTTCTCCCAACACCAGTGACTGTCTTCTTAGCCTCGGCCCCTCTACTATCACTCCTCCCTGCCCTGCTCCCCCTTCCTCTCCCTGCCACCCTGGCACCCACAGCTTGGCCTCCAGCTGCTCTGGCACTCATCCCGGGGCCCAGAGGGTAGGGCCTCCCCAGTGGGCACTGGCCTGCGGACTGCTGCTTTCTTTTGGGCATTGATGTTGTCCCACCACTTGGCAAAGAAGGAGACTTCTGCCCAGAGGAAGCGCCGCCGGGGGTCCTCCTGCAGCTTGGACACCATGCTGTTGAGGATGTGCTGGGTTTGCTCCGTGTAGTACTTGTCAAAGGTCTTGATCCAGCCTGGGGAGCCAACACAGGGTCCCCTAAGGACGCCAGCATCTTCGTCGGCCCCTCGCTTACCTCTGCCACCGGAAAGCCCCCTGCACAGCCCAGCTCCCAGGGCTCTGCTGGGTCCTCACCCGGGTCATTGTGGGAGTGAGGCACCACAAACACCTGCAGGGCTTCAGTGTCCCAGTCGTGCGGGCCGTAGGAGATGTCGAAGCCTTGCTTCCACACGCCGCCATCCACGTTGTCGAAGGGCAACTCCTCTGATATGGTCAGCATCTGCCAGGCCAGGGAGCAGCTCAGTGCCCATCCACAACCACCAGGGCTCCCCACCCCCGCTGACCCCGTACCTGCAGCTCTGGCTTCTGGCCCCGGCCCCCCAGAGCAAACTGGCAGTCTTGAGGGGAGATGGAGAAGAAGCTGGGCCGGGGCTCTGGGGGCACCACCCAGGAGCCATTGGCCGTGTGGAAGGGCAGCAGGGCGGGCGGGCCCTCCGCATTGGCTGTCAGCTCCAGCACCGAGTCCTTGATGTGGCTGATGATCTCATGGTTCTCCTCCAACAGCTGCTCCAGCTGCTCGATGCGGTTCTGCAGCACAGAAATTTGGCTCTGCCAAAACACCAGAAAGCAATCACCCACGGCTCCTGGTGCCACAGGGAGGCTCTCTGCATGGGGCCCACCACCCGAGGCCTGACTGTGATCCTTCCCTCCCCAAGTGCAGGCAGAACCAGGAGCCTACGGGCCTGGATGGCTCTGGCCAGATGAGGGGAGATCTGCAAATTACTACAGAGGACCCCAGTCCACTTGGCTGGGGAGTACCCTCACGCCCTGACTCCCAGAAGGGCGAAGATTTCACCTCGCTTGCCTATTCTCCACAACCGGTGTGGCCCGTCTGGAGCACTGTGCTGACAAGGACTGCATCCGGGCTTAGTGGGAAAGAATGCTGCAATCCATTAGCAATGTCTGCCAAGAATTCAGGAGGACAGAGCGGCAGTACATGTTTCTCCTTCCTTCTTCCTTTTTTGCTATCCTTGTTTTTATCTTCGCGTGTCTAGAAAATCTGCCGATCGGGAAGAAGTGTTCCTGTCCTGGGCTGACACTGACTCTCGACCCGAGCTCAGAGGACTTGTATATGAAGAGATTAGTAAGCAGCCATGACTCACCCGGGGGAAGTTCCCGCCATTCTGGTGACGGGTGGGATCATGCTGCACTCGGTCCAGCATGAGGTAGAGCGAGAAGACGGCCACACAGAAGATAGCGGCCCCACATACTGTCACCTGCTTTTTCAGCTTCATGCTGGCCTCCACACACCTGGCAGGAGGGACACCATATGCGGCTCCAGCAGGCAAAATCCCTTTGTCGGTCTTTCCACCAAATGCCCCAAAGAGTTCCCGAGTGCTACTCTCAAGGAACACCTATTTGCCTGACTCCGAAGAAAAGCGAGTTCCTAAGCACCAAATCCCAACATTGGCTGTGGAGCCTCCTCTCTTGGCTGAGACACTGGAAAGCGCGAGGAGCACATCTGAAGCACGTCCTGCCTGGTCCCGGTGGCAGCTCAGCCCCTAGGATGCAGAGGATGCTCCTTCCCAGGGTAACACGACTGGATAACAAACGTCCCAGCTCTGACTCCAGAGTGCACCACACAACCTCCTGATTATGACTAGCTTCCCGTAGAGCTTGCCTACAGGAAGGACACAGCCAGTCAAAGGAGGTGGGTGTCCAGCCTGCTTGGCCACGTGCTTCTAGTTTCAGAGGACTAAACTGGGATTTAGTTTGAATTTAAGGAAACGGAGAGGGAAACCTTTCTTCCTCTTGGATCAGACCGATGCTCACCAGAGAGTGCCTGGCACAGCACCTCTCTCATTAAGAAAAACAGAAGGAGTTTACAAAGCTGCAAGAGCAGCTTGTTTCTAACATCCAGCGGGCCCTGCGTCTTCTCCCGGCTAGTTCCGATTCCTGCAGTGGGTAACTTTCAGCCTTCGCTTCTAGAGCACCTGGCGGACCCCCTGGGAAGCCAGCAGTGGTTGGTGCCCAAGGTCCCCTGGCTAGGGAGAGGCTGGGCACAGCTGCTCCGCTGTGGGGCAACTTCAGAGGACCAGTGCCCCCTGCCACCGCCCGCGGGGCCCCCACTTGCCTGCTCGGGTGGAGGGAGGCCGCTAGCTGCTGGGCCGAGCGTGGGCGGAACCGCCGCTCCGGAGACTGGCTCCCGCCCTGGGGCCGAGGAGCTCTGTCGCCTCTGTGCGTCGTGCCCTACTTAGCACGATCTGATTCCGCTCAGAAGCCTCCGGGCAATATTTTTAGCCCTTGGAGGCTGGGTCTAGGCCAAAGTGGGTGGAGCTGCGGGGAGAGAGCTGGGTCACAGGGTGGGTAGGCACCTGCCACCGGGTCTTCGGTGGCCCGCCCGCCGGCCGGCCCAGCCCCCTCCCGGCCCTCCCGGCCGCGGCCCTCGCCGACCCTCCCGGCCCCGGGGACCGCAAAGACAACGGCCGGGTGCGGAAGCGCGGGCCGCCTCCGACCCGAAGCGCCGCTCGCGCTACTGCCGCCCACCCCGGCCGCGGCCCGGGGCGCAGCCGGAGCCCTCCCCCGGGTCCGCCCGGCGCGTTACCGTCCGCGGCCGGCCTCCGCGCCGCTCCGGGCCCCGCCGGCCGAGCTGCGCCCCTCACATCCCCGGGGCCGGCGGCCCGCGCGGAGGCAGCGACGCAGGCGAAGGCGGGCGTCAGCCCAGCCGTCGCCGCCCGCTCCGCGCGCCGCAGCCGCGCTCCCGCGGGGCCAGGGCCGCCCGCATGCTCCGCCGCGCCTGCCCTCCCGCCTCCCGCGGCCGCCCGGCTGACCAGCGCGGGGGGCGGAGACAGCCGCGCCGCGCCCCCTCCGCGCCAGCCCCGCCCCTCCCCGCCCCGCCCCCTCCCGCCGGCCTGGCACCTCCCGCGCGCTCCCCGCCACCGCCCCGGGGCGCCGGCAGCAGGGCCGCAGTGCGCAGCCGCAGCCCGGGCCCGGCCTCGGCGCGCTGCGGAACCTCCGCGAGGGGCGCGCAACTTTATCTTTCTGGCTCTTACTAGCGTAAGCGCATTGCCAAGCAGTAGTACAAACATTCCTCCTCCATTTCAGCTGCCGAACGGTGAAGCCCATTTTCCGGGCCCGCCCTGGTCCGCTCCGGGTCGCCTTAACTTGATGCGGCTACGCTCCCCAGCCCAAGGGGTGCTGCCTCCCGTGGGTGCCTGCAGTGATCACGATCCCTTTCCGTGCTTGCCACCCCGTCAATAAGACATCATTTTCGTGGTGGTTCTCCTTTCCCTGGGCATCTGTGTGGTTCATAATTTTGCAGCATCATAAACCATACCGCAGTGAACATCTCCATGAATTCCACATTTTTCTTTTTATAGTATTACCTTAGGACAGATTGGCGACAGTGAGGTTACCTGGGCTTTAAAGATAAAGACCGATGTGACTGAGTATACTTGGCGTTCTATTGCTCCCCCAAAGGATTGTGCTATCAATGACAAACTGTTGAATATTGCTTACACAGTTTTTTATTTGATTAACCAGATTTAAACTGTCATCTCATTGTTTTAACTCCCATCTCTTTTATCACCACAAACATTCTTCTAAGTTTATTTACGAACGAAAGGCCTGGTATTATGGTGTTAGACCTAGGCTAGGTTTATGGTCCCCTGTGTCTCTGTCTTTTGCCCTGTGTTCTGGGAAATTTATCTTCCAACCTTTCTGTTGAATTTTTCATTTTGGCGATCATAATTTTCTTTTTTTTTTTTTTTAAGATTTTATTTATTTGAGAGAGCGAGAATGAGAGAGAGAGAGAGCATATGAGAGGGAGGAGGGTCAGAGGGAGAAGCAGACCCCCCGCTGAGCAGGGAGCCCGATGCGGACTTGATCCCGGGACTCCAGGATCATGACCTGAGCCGAAGGCAGTCGCCTAACCAACTGAGCCACCCAGGCGCCCGCGATCATAATTTTCAAGACCTCCTGTTTGTTCCCTGGTGATTTTTTTTTTTAATTGACATATAATTCACAGTCTATGGCACAAGTCTTAAGTGTACAGCTTAGTTTTGATGAATGTATGCACAAGGATAATCACCACTCAGATCAAAATGGAACATTCCCATCAACCCCAAAATGTTCCCCTCTGTCAAGAGGTCAAGCAGTCCCTAAGCGCAGCATGGTGGCTAACGAGGGTCCCTACAGAAGCTGCTAGGTGGGCCTGCCACATTTCTGTAGCCTCAGCCAGTAAGGAGACTTGTCGACAAGCCCCCATGGATCCAGATAGCTTTCTACTCACGCAGACAGCAAAAGCAAAACCAGCATGGTGTCAGCTTTCCCCAGAGGACCAGAGTGAACCGGAGGGACCAGATGATAGGCAGCGAGGTGGTAGGTCTCTCTGTGGCTAAGGAGCCAACTCAACAACAATCGGACACTTTCACGGCCTGCAGCTGCCCTCGAAGTGGAGGGAGGGGCCGGGTGGAAAGCCTGGCACTCAGATGAACTAGGAGGAGGGCTGGGAGAGGGCCTGGGGGCAGTGTCCCCACACTGTCAGGCTGCTTCTGTCCTCTGGCTCCAGGGGGAATCATAATGCGTTCTGCCAAGACTTGGGTGGTTCTGTGGTCGAGCCTCACCTTCGTGGCCTATCGGCAGCTGGACAAGGGCATCAGGGTGCTGTGTCGGAGCTGCTTCCTATGACTCTACTTCCTGCCACCCCAACCTTTCATTTCTCCAGCTAAGAATTCTTTTCAGGAGCATAGCCACTCCATCAGAGAGTTAGTTGTACTGATGGGAGCTTGGACCAAATCCTTTCTATTTGTCTTAACATCAGATGAGAGTGCCCGCAACTGTGCCTCCCAGTAGGGTGATCAGGCCCACGTGGAGGACCGACCACAGCCAGGCTCCCTACTCGGAGCCAAACCACGAATATCCCAGATGCCACCGGGGATCAACCTTAGAGCCGAGAGATAGATCACTCCACCTGTCCTAATTCATTAATTCGAGAGCAGCGAGAGGTGTTAGAAGCCATCAATATGCTGCCTTGACTGGCCAGCACAAAGTTCGGGGAGCAAAAGAACTGTCCATCACCACTTGTACTACAGACTTTAGACTGGTTTGTGTTTGGCAGGCCGGTATAGGCCTAATGTCCTCAGCCATAACAAGGGCAGTAGGAGAAACACCAGGTTAGGATCTCCCACCCCCGGCTCTTCTTCGCTGCTGTAGGTCCCAGGAGCCTGGTTTCCTGGAGGCAGGGATGAGAGGGGAAAAGAAAGAGTAAAGGAGACCAGTTGAGGCCTCTTTTCTCCCTCTCAACCTTATAGTTAAACACTATCTGAGTGAGAACCGCCCTTTCCTGGAATTGCCACGTTCGGAATTCACACCGCCTCGTCTCAAGGGTGGGCTCCATTGGGAGCTGAGCTTCAGTCATCTACTTATCTTTTTTAGTTTTTCCTTTAAGAGTACATTCCATTTTTTGTTGGCACCTGCTACCTGTCAGTGATACAGGGCATGCAATGTCCGGGGAATGCCACAGGTAGTTACCCACTGCCCAGTGTTCTTGGCTATGAAAGCACCACTGATTGGATGTGTTTGGAGAACCCAAATGTGCAACACGGCCCATTTAGGAGTCTTTAAATGGTAGGGCCCACATCTACCGTGCAGACAGGAATTGTCCATCTCTGGAAAAAAGCTGCCGAGAACAGTCATTGCCCAGCAGTACCATTGAGCAGGAAGTAGGAGACGCATCTTGTCTATTTGTCATGACCAGCCAGGTTCGGTGCCCCAGACTACATGCCCCAGAGTTCCATCACTCCACTGTATAGCAGTAGTCCGGGCATATTAGCCAGGCCCTGGGTTATAGCTGTGCGGCCACGTCCTGTGTGATAATGGATCCAGGTGGCTGTAGTTCTTACCTGGGTGGTGCAGGTCTAACCAGCTTGTTGGTTCCACTGATGTTCATGGTCAAAGGGTCCTTTTCCATGGGTAGCCTGTATTAGCCAAGATTCTCCAGAGAAGAACCAATAGGATGTATGGATGTGTCTGTGTGTTTGAAGGAATAAGCTCACGCAATAATGGAAGCTGGCAAGTCAAAAATCTAGAGGGTAGACCAGCAGGCTGGAGACCCAGAGAGGAGCTAATGCTACACTTCAGTTCTGAAGGCTGAGACCCTGGAGACCCAGGGAAGAGCCAATGTTGCCGTTCAAGTCCAAAGACCATCTGCTGCAGAATTCCCTCTTGACTGGGGGAGGTCAGTCTCTTGTTTTCTGCAGGGTTTCGGCTGATTGGATAAGGTCTACCCCCGTTATGGAGGGAAATTTGCTTTACTCAAAGACCATCAATTTAAATGTCAATTGCAACTAAAAAAGCCTTCACAGCAACATCCACAATAATGTTTGACCATGATCTGGGCACCATGGCTCAGCCAAGTGGACACACAAGATAACCACCATGCTTTCCATGGGTTGTGAACAGGAACATGTGTTCCACGCAATCTGTTGTCATAGTGCTCTTCCTACAGGAGTTAGGACTGGTGGCAAATCACAGGGGAATTCGGCTAGTCCTGTGGCATCACTGTAAAGGTGTATTGCAACCCAAGCCAATGAAGGCAAGATGATTTTCATCCTTTGGATGTAATGGGATGCTAACAAAGGCATTAGCAAACAATGTCCACCACCACATCCCAGGTGTCTTCAGTCTGTGCCATGAGCTCTGTGACTTGTAATAATCTGTGATGCACCACAGGCAATTGGCCTTTGTTAGTGGCCACTTAGGGCTATTACAAGGAGATATCAGGTCGTTGAGCCCCCTTAAATCTACTAGTTCCTTCATCGAGACAGTAGTTCCCTCCTTCATCCCCGTATCCCGCTCTGCTTCGGGGTAACCACTTGGCTCCATTAGAGGAGGTGACCCCTGGTCCCTATCCTAATGACCATGATCCTGATTGTGACATTTCCCCATCGGGAACATCCCTTACAATCAAGAGACGTTAACACACATACTCAAAACATCCACTCCCATAATATATTCAACAGTATTAGTTACAACCACCTGGGTGGGTGTTGGCTCAAAAGGACTCACCCCAAAACTACGGCAATCCAGCGTCCAGTTTGTCCAAATCTAGTGAGGGAAGCTTTTGGCCATGCCTGAGAGTATGTCCCAGTATCACAGAGGCCCACAGGAGGCCTGCGAGGCTTTGGGAATTTTCGTTGCTCTCAGTTTTCTAATTCACCTTGGCCACTGCATAGGGCCTCTGGTCTCCCCTGGGGACGAAAGGACCTTGGCCTCCAACCTAGCCCCAGTTTGTCTATGAAGGGGGTCAAGGATAGTGCAGAAAGCATTGGGTCAAACCACAGTCTGAACAGCACAAACCTCAGTGGGGAGGTCAGGGCTTTCTTGGCGTCTCTCCTGTTTGCTCACAGGACACACCAAAGCTGGCCCAGTTACAGCCCACATCTTTAAGTCCCATGGCCGTCCCGTGGCATGATAACCAGAGATAATTTTTTTGTCACAGTAAGATTATCACTTTCCTCTTTCGGGAACCCCTGGCACAATAGCCAGGTCCAAATGGCCTGGTTTCTCTCCCCTACCTTGGCCTGGGGTACATTATCTTGGCCTTTGCCAAGGCTTCCATTCTGGAAAAATTATCATGCGGTAGCTGAATAGTTTCCCGGAGACATCCTCAGAAAGCAAGAGAAGGCTCCATTTCTCCCACAGCCTGGTGGTGTTGAGCATATGTTCCAGCCGACTTTGGGTGACTATTTTGTTTTCTGGGCACTCACGATCTCCATTATGAATCCAGGTTTCCAGGGCACTAAAAGGAAGGGGTAGCCTCTTCTAGTACTATCTGAGGGTGCTCATTGGATGACAGGAATTCATCTTGGATAGGCCACCATTTCATTATAGCTGTGAAGACCCCCTGCACAAGCCCTGATTTATCTTTATATTGTCCTCCCTCACATCCATGACATTGGCCGGGACGGTTGTAGCCAGGGGGGCTTGGAGTTTGGGGTCAATTGTGAAGCACCCGCATGACTTCCATTCCTTGTCAGCCTGTGGAACTTGCATAGCATCCTCATTGGCTAGTCAGATGAGCCATGCTTCTATGGTTTCATTGGACTTTTGTTCAAATCTCTCTCTCATTTCCTCCTTTCTCACTCACTGTAAGTGGATCCCAGCGGATTTTGGAGTGGCTGACTGCCCTTGATCACTAGGGAGTGTTCCATCCGTAGTAACAGGAAGAGAGTGAGCAGTAATTGCTGTGTGCTTTCTTCAGCTCTGCAAGAAACTCCCTCTTTGGCTTCTAACTCTAAGCACCAATGGATGGGGCTCCCGGCCAGCTCGGTCGCTAGAGCCTGTGACCCTTGATCTGGGGGTTGTGAGTTTGAGCCCCATGCTGGAGGTAGATACTACTTAAAAACAAAATCTTAAAAAAAAGAACACTGATGGAACTTATTTGGGATCAGGGATGATGGCCAAAGACCACCTGTCTCTGATGTCACCAAACACGTCGGCACGACGTGGACACTAAGTGAGGCAGAATTCTCTCCCATACTTGACCTCACAGTCCGTAGAAGCCTGTCTCTTCTCCAAAGTGAGATTGTGGCCTTATCGGCCCCACAGAAAGTGCCAGATTGGTCACGTGGTCAGGTAGTCCCTGAGGGCAGTGTGGTGGCTAACAGGGCCACAAGGGTCACTATTGCTGTCACAAGGCCCATAGACCGCCTCACATCATAGACTCAGCCAGGAAGGAGACGACAAGGCCCAGTGCATCCAGACAGCTTTTTATTCACAGACAGCAAAAGCAAGCCCAGCATGGTGCCATGGCCATGGTGCCAACTTCTCACACCCCTAGTTCCACAGGACGACATTGAACTGGAGGGACCGGGACAGGAGGTATGGGGGTAGGTCACTCTGTGGCCAAGGAGCCAACTCTAAGCTACAGCCAAGCAGTTGCACGGCCTCAGGCTGCTCTCTACGAGGAGTGGGGGGCAGGTGAATAGCCCTGTACTCAACTAAAACTAGAGGAATGGGATGAGGAATGGCCTCATGGTGGTCTCCCACAGATGGGGAGGCTCCTCACCCGGCTGCTTAGGGCCCCCTGCTCCAGGAGGAATTGTAGTGCATTCTGTCAAGACTCAAGTCAGATGCCTCAAGTCTCGCCTACACAGCCTACGTAGAGATGTGCAGAGTTGTAAGGACACTTGGGTGGGGCTGTGACCCTGCATTCACACCTCTTCCCATCGGTACGCCTCAGACCAAACCACGAGTTTGACTTCTCTATAGCTTAGTTTTGCCTGTTCTTGAACTTCATAAAATGGAATCCTAAAAAGGTACTCTTTCACATCTGGCTTCTTTCCTCAACATGTCTTTGAGGTTTGTCAATGTTGGTGCAAGCACCTGTGGTCTGTTCTTCCTTATTCCTATAGAGACATTTGGGTCATTTCCGGTTTATTCTGGTCCTAACCTTGTTCTCCTTCTGGAATATCCATCACTCATATACTGGAATCTCATGTGTTTTTTAGGCTCTGCTTTCTCCAGTCTTTTTTTTTTTTTTTTTTAAATTTGAGAGAGAGAGAGAGAAAGTGGGGGGGGGTGCAGACGGAGAGGGAGAAAGAATCCTTAAGCAGACTCCCCACTGAGCATGGAACCCAATGCAGGGCTCTATCCCTGGACCCTGAGTTCATGACCTGAGCTGAAATCAGGAGTCAGATGCTTAACCGACTGAGCCACCCAGGTACCCCTGCTTTCTCCATTCTTTTATTTTTTTTCTCTCCCTATACCTCAGTTTAGATACCTTCTATTCTGTCTTCTGTGTCCAATTCCTATGGTTGTGACTTTATGTTTTAGTCCTTTGAGCCTTTATAAAATTCATGCAAGGAGCACATAATGCCAGAGATGGCAATTTTCAGTTCTACCTGCTCCTTTGGTTCTTTTTAAATAGATTCAGTCCTGCTAAAATTCTCTATATTTGCTCCTATTTGTCTTTTCATGCAGTTAATACATTAATCATCGTTATTTTTAAGTTCTTGTCTGCCAACTCCAATATCTGGATCATCGGTGGGTCTGCTTCTATTGTTCCTTTTTTCTCCTGTTTATTGGCCCCATTTTCTATCCCCTTTTGTGCATGTTTTATAATTTCTGATTGTAGGTTGCATGTTGTGTATAAAAGAAGGGTATATTGATGAGCACTGAGTAATATACAGAATTGTTAAATCACTATATTGTACACCTGAAACTAATTTAACACTATGTTAACTATACTGGAATTAAAATAAAAAATATAGGGCGCCTGGGTGGCTCAGATGGTTAAGCGTCTGCGTTCGGCTCAGGTCATGATCCCAGGGTCCTGGGATCGCGTCCCGCATCGGGCTCCCTGCTCAGCGGGGAGCCTGCTTCTCCCTGCCTCTCTCTCTCTCTGTCACTTATGAATAAATAAAATCTTTAAAAAATAAAATAAAAAATATATAATAACTTTTATGGGGCGCCTGGGTGGCTCAGTCGTTAAGCGTCTGCTTTCAGCTCAGGTCATGATCCCAGGGTCCTGGGATCGAGCCCCACATTGGGCTCCCTGCTCGGCGGGAAGCCTGCTTCTCCCTCTCCCTCTCCTCCTGCTGTGCTCCCTCTCTCACTGTGTCTCTCTCTGTCAAATAAATAAAATCTTAAAAAAAAAAAAAATATATATATATATATAATAACCTTTAAAAAAAAAAAGGGTAGGACTACAGACTATGTTATTCCTCTCCCTTATCCCCCATCCCAGGGAAGCCACTCACCTCGATGTAATCAAGTATTGAGCTGAGTTGGGGCAGAGCTATAGTTCCAGTAAAACTCAATCCTTTTCTGGATTGTCCCTGTCCCTTAGGAGTGGCCCTCTTGGATTTGGGTTTGAAAGCCTGGCCAGCCTATATCTCTCTAGTCCTTCAAGTTCTCTTTTGAGACTTTTTTTTTTTTTTTTAATTTTTTTTTTTTGTCAGAGAGAGAGCACAAGCAGGGGGACTGGCAGGCAGAGCAGGCAGAGGGAGAAGCAGGCTTCCCACTGAGCAGGGAGCCTGATGTGGGACTCGATCCCAGGACTCTGGGATCATGACCTGAGCTGAAGGCAGACGCTTAACCGACTGAGCCACCGAGGCGTCCCTCTCTTTTGAGATTTTGAGGTTAGCTCTTCAGCCTCCAAGACCACCAGGTTCAAAATCTGGCCAATATCTTGAGGGGGGAGACCAGTTTTTGTTTCAGCCCCTCTCCCTCTAAACACTGCAAGACTGTGGGACTTGCCTTTCCAGCCCACCCAGTACTCAGCTGCCCACAGTGCTCCAGAACTCAGCAAATCTTCTGTGGTGAAAACTGGCTTGGCATTCCAGCCTCCTCTAGTGCCCAACCCACGACAGTCCCTGCAAGAACCACAGACTGTTCATTTCTCTTCTCCTCAGTAGAGTCTCCCTGCTCAGGGCAATGCTGGTCATTGGAGATGGCCCAGATCAACGAATGTCTGAGAAGAAAGTAACCACCCATCATCAGCTCACCTTGGAAGGTCTCTTTCCCCCTGGAAATTTTGTTCATCTGGTCCTATTCCTTCCACCACTCTTCATTCTCTTTAAAAATGATGACTTTCAGGGCACCTGGGTGGCTTAGTCATTAAGCATCCACCTTTGGCTCGGGTCATGATCCCACGGTCCTGGGATCGAGCCCTGCATCGGGCTCCCTGCTCAGCGGGGAGTCTACTTCTCCCTCTCCTTTTGCCTGTCTCTTCCCCTGCCTGTGCTCACTCGCCCTGTCTCTCAAAAATAAATAAGATCTTTAAAATTTTTTTTAAAAAATTAAAAAGATGATTTCGTCTCGTTTCCTCCTAGCTGTTGCAACGGGAGCAGTGGCCCGTGGAGACCTACCACATCCTACCCAGAAGCAAAAGTTCCTTGGTTCTGCTTTTTATCACTTTCAATTATAAAGACTTTTTAGTATTTTTTCTTAATCACACTCTAACTTGATTTCCTCTTGTTCACGCAAGTTATAGTGTTTTGATCTCCTTCCTACTAAGGAAGTAGATGTGATCTACTTCCTTAGCTTTCTTGAGGGATGGCCATTTTACCTCAAAGTTCTTGTTGCTTTGTTCTTTGGTGCGAGAGATCTTTCCTGGTTTCGGTTTTTCAGTTTGTTCATACCTCTTTGTCTTCTTGCCCTTCTCTGGAGCTGCTGGGAAGGTTTCTGATGATTTTATAGATTTCAGGGGGCCTTTACAGACTTAGAGGAGGAGGTGAGGGCTCCGCGCTCTGCTGTCCTGTTGCTCAGTAGACTTGTCTTGATGGATGAACTCCCTGGGGAGCATGTTCTTTCTCTTCAGTCACCCCAGTCCCCTTTTAGGGAAACTCACTTTCCCTGACTCCCTGCCCCTCTCTCCTGAATCTCCTAATGACTGCAGCACACACCTAACGTTTGTCCGCTAAGGACTTCCCAACGCCAGTGGCCGGCCTTTGCCTCCATCTGGGCTTCTGGACTTCTGTGTCACACCTACATCCCCACAGGCCCCTCAAACGCAACGTCTCCCACCTCCCCACTCCTCCCGCAGCTCTGCTCCTCTGCCCGTGACCCTCTCTGGGTGCCAGAAGCCCGCACGCCGTCTCCCTCTTCCCCGCGTCTCGCTTCCAGGGGCTGCCGGATCAGGTCCGTTCCGCCCCGCGAGCACTGCCCGTCCTCCCCCTTCCCACGGCCACAGCGTGGGCCCCCGACTCCTCCGCAGACCTGCTGTCCGGAGGAGCGCACATGCCAAGAGCACTCAATGGGCACAAGTGGTTTTTATTACTTCCGCCCGGAAGAGGAAGGCCCGGCCGAGCAGAGCCGCATGGCCGCCGGCAGCATGGACGCCAGTGGCCGGGGTCCAGGACGGGGAGGAGCCATCCGGCCGTGTGAGCCACACTGCGTGGACGTACACTCTTGCCTGCAGAGGCCACTGGCTTGAGAAGGGGGCCCGGCCTCACCGATGCCGCTTCCGGATGCTCTGCAGCTCCTGGGAGATGGCGCTGAAGCTGGGCCGCTGCCCGGGCTCGTAGGCCCAGCACTGCTCCATGAGCCTGAACACGGCGTCGGGGCACAGCTCGGGGCAGGGCAGGCGGCCCCCTGTGGGCACAGGCACCGCACACACGGGCTGTGAGGGCGGGCGGGGGGACCCGGCAGCCCCCGGGGCCATTCCTGGAGCAATGGGAGCTGCTTATTAAGAGGCACTGTTCTCGGGGCGCCACTCTTCGAGGGCCCCAAGGACACAGAGGCTCGAATCTCGGTCCCACCGTGTGCCAGCTGGGTGACCTCTGCAAGGCTGCTTGTTCCGGCTCTAAAAGGGATGTATTAAGCCCTCCCTCCCTTGTTGTGAAGAGTGAATGAGATATGCTGGCCTGGCACACACGGGGGCTCGCTCAGCGGCAGCTACGGGAGGACTCTCGCTCTGCGCCCGTGGGCGGTCAGGGGCCTGGGGGGGCCCGGCCGGAGCCCTGGGAAGGCGGTGTGGCTCGGCCTTACCCTTTTCCACAAACTCCCGGGTCTGCTGATTGCTGAGGTTGGGGTAGGGGGAGGCCCCCAGGCTGAAGGTCTCCCAGAGCAAGATCCCGAAGCTCCACACGTCGCTCTCAGAGGAGTAGCGTCCTGCAGGGAGAAGAGGCGTGAGTGGGCTGGCCACGTCCGCTGGCCAGAGTGAGGGCCCTGGCCTGGGGACAGCCGGAGTGGGTAAGGCCCAGGTACCGTAGTTAAGAGCCTCCGGGGCCGTCCACTTCACGGGGACTTGTCTGAGGCCCCCTGAGGCTGCATAGATCCCATCGGCTTCCTCCCGGGACATCCCGAAGTCACTGATCTTCAGGACGTTCTTCTCCGTCACCAGGCAGTTCCGAGCAGCCAGGTCCCTGGGTAGGGCAGGAGAGCGTCCATGCGGTAGCCGCACCTGCCCAGGCCGGCGCTCCAGGCACAGCCATGAACAAAGCTGCTCCCCCCACCCCTGGGACTCCTGGTCCACGGGGACAGGCAACCAGCAGGTCTGCAGCATGTGCCTGCCCTGAGGGGAGCGGCGGGGTGCGCCAGGTGGTGGTGGTGGGGCTGCAGTGGGCGCCCCTCACTCACCGGTGGATACAGCACTTGCTCTCCAGGTACTCCATGCCCGCAGCCGCGTCCCCCACCATCTGCAGCAGGGTCTTCATCCTCAGGCGGGCGCCCTCAGTCCGCAGGAAGGTCAGGAAGTCGCCCCCTGGGGGTGGGCAGGGGAAGCCGGGGTGAACCTTAGGCAGCAGCCTCCTCCCCACCCCTGCAGACCAGCTTCCTTGCTCACCCTGCACGAGCTCCATGACGATGTAGATGGGCTGCTTCTGGGTGCAGACGCCAATGAGACGCACGATGTTGGGGTGGCTGTACTGCTTCAGGATCCTGGAGAGCCCCGGGAACCCCAGGGAGACCGAGGGAGGATGGGAGAAGGCAGCAGAAGAGGAGAGCATGGCCTCTGAGACCAGCAGACCTGGACATGTGACCTTGGGTGGGTCACTGAGCCTCTACCCCTCGGCACTAAGTGGGGGGTACCACCTGCACGGTGCGGGGGGCGGGGGCGTGAGAATTAAGTCAAGCACTTTACCTCATGCCACGCACAGAGGGACCCTTTGTATGTGCAACTGTGGGATTGTTACTTTATCACCCACCTCGCTTCCTGTAGAAACTTGGCCTTGAGGTCAGGTGGGAGTGTCTCTCGACAAGACTTCACCGCCACCAGAGTGTTGTCGGCCCTCAGACGTCCACTGAACACTTCGCCAAAGTTCCCCTGAAAGGGTCTCGGGCTCCTACCAGTCGTCCCTGGACCATGGTCCTCTTCCTCACTCCCGGGGATTTGTCCTCATCTTGTCGCCACCCACCCTTCACTGCCCCCACGCTCGGACTGCTCAGCCATGCTCCGCAGGAGTTTACCCCCTGGGTGGGGAGCCAAGGGGGTACACACGGGATAGGCAGAGAAGGTTACCTCAGACTTGCCACATTCACGGGGAGAAGTGACACAGAAAACCCCCAAATCTCTTTCACTTGGGTTGAAAAACCATTCTGATTCTTAAGAAAGTGACTTTTTTCTTTAGCAGGTATTTTATAGCTCATGTGAACAAAGCGTATCACCCCACGCACATGAGAGCAACCTGAGGAGAAAGGGCCTGGGTCGCGTGAGGGGGCGTCGGGGATGCTGGCGGAAGTGGGGGAGGGAAAATCAGGCAGCCAGGGGGCTGGCAGGGCACTCGACTCACCCGCCCAATCTGCTCACCCAACACCAGGTCCTCGTGGTTTAGCACCCACTTGTCCTGGCGGAGGGAGAGGATGGGGGGGGTCGGAAGTCAGTGAGGGGAATGGGTGCTGGGCCCTGCAGGGGACCAGACATCCCCCACCAATGCTATGTTTTTCATTTCTCAGCACCTCGGTTTGCTGGTCTGAAAAATGGGGGTTGGACAGTATCAGGATCACACTTAGATGACTTTGGGGACCAGGCAGGGGCCCCTAACTGAGGGAGTATCAGCTCTGCGTGTATGTGCATATGTGTGTGCGTCCCACGGAACGGGCGTGGCCTTGAGAGTCCAAACCTAGAGGGAAGCTGGCCCCCTGAGGCGTGAGGAATCACGCTGCAGGCTGCACGGAGACAGGAACCGGGGATCCCCTCCTGCTCCGACGCTGCGCGGCTTAGCGCGTGCGCGGGGCTGGGCGCAGCTCACCTTGGGCACCGCCCTGTTCAGGACAATACCGCTCTTCTTGGTGAGGGGCTGCTGGGAGCGCAGCAGGTGGTCGATGAGCAAGGGGATGCTGGGAAAGCCGTCCCCCTCCAGTCGGTACAGGTTCTGCGGGGCAGGGGAACCCAGGGTCAACGGCCTCCTCTGCTGGGGGGCCTGAGCCCTGGGAGAGGAGAGACGGGAGGCAGAGCGGGCAGGGCAGGCGCTCTCTGAGGCCGCGCCACGGCCTGGAGCCCTCCTCGGGGGAGGACCGCGCTGAAGACTGTGCCTCTGGCTCGCTGCACGGACTGGGTGCTCTCCGGGGCCCCTTGCAGCTCCACCAAGCAAGCGTGGGATGTCGCAGCAACTTCCTCCCCTCCCGCGGCCATTCCCCTGCTGGGGGGGCGGGGGGCGGGGGGCGAGGCAGGGAAGGCCCGAGGGCAGGCCCCACTCACGTCCGCCGACTGGATGATGAAGTGCCGGGGCTGGCCGTCCCACAGCGCGGACAGCACGTACTCCTGCTTGCCCTGGCTCTCCCGCACCAGGAAGTCCCCGGAGTGCGTCAGCAGCTCGGCCACTTCTGCCCGGGGAACGGCCCCGTGGTACCAGAGCTGCTCGTGCAGCGGCTTCTGCACCTCTGGCACGAGCTGCAGGGGCGGGGGGAGCTGGCGGGCGCAGGGGCAGGGGAAGCGAGGAAGGGTCATTCAGCCAGTTTGCCAGGGGAGGCCACCGGGACAGACGGGGTCAGCTGGGGGGGTCTCTCTCACATAAGCCCCTCGTGCTCACGGACCACCTGCGTGGCGTTAGCGCCCCCGAGCAGGCACCAGACTGAGCCGGGCTCGCTCCAGGCAGAGCTGGGAGGGGGAGCCCAGGCTGGCCGATCTCAAACCGGGCTTCTGCCTTCTCCTCCGGGCCCCCGCCGCCCAACTCCTCCCTCCGGAGTCGGGGGGGGGGGGCGGGGGGGGGAACAACAAGGTTGCAGCACACGTTGGGGTGGAGGGGAAGGAGGGGCTGACTGGCAAAGACCTGGGGACATATGCAATCTGGAATCCCAGGGAAGACGGGGACTCCCCGATAAAAGCGGTCCCCTCTGGGCAGAGCCGCCTCTCTAGGGCAACGCAGTGATGAACCCCAAACACCCTGGTGGGAAGGGCTTAGCGGGTACGTGTCGGAGACCCCTGGCCTGGCCCCCCGCTTAGAGAAGGGCAGAGATGCAGGCCCAGGCTGGGCTCCACTCACCGAGAACTTGGGGCGGAAGATTCCCGAGATGTGGCTCTTAAGGATCTCCAGGGTGGGTGTCCTTCCCCCTTCTCGCTCCTGCTCCTGAGGCCAGGGACAGACGTCAGCGGGTGGCCAGGCTTGGGGAGGGGGAGGGCAAAAATGAGGAGCGCGCCCCGGGCGGGCAGGCGAGGCTGGTGGCGGCGGGCAGTGGCAGGCAGCTCACCGAGGACGACGTGGAGTGGCGGTCGTCCTGCAGGAGCAGCACGGGTGGGGGCTCCCCAGGGCCCAGCTGCTCCAGCTTGGCGCGCAGCAGCTCCTGCTGGGCCTGCAGCTTGGCCTGGCTGCACAGAGCGACCCGCAGCCCCTGCAGCGCCTCTTGTAACACCTGCTTCTTGGCCAGCAGCTGCACCCTGCAGGCGGGGCGGGCGGGGGGGGGGGGGGGGGGAGAGGGGCTCAGCCCACAGCTGGCGGTCAGCAGCTGCACCCTGCAGGCGGGGCCGGGGGGGGGGGGCGGGGCGGGGAGAGGGGCGCAGCCCACAGCTGGCGGGCCAGCGGGCGGGGGGGGGGGGGGCGGGCCAGGAGGCTGCTGTGGGCGAACCCGCTCACCGCTCCCGGGGATGGGTGTTCTGCTCCTCGTTCCGGAGATCGTGCTGCAGCTGAGTGACCGCCTCCTGCCGGCTAAGCACCGTCTCGGTGGCCACAGCCAGTTCGTCTGTCACCGAGGTCAGCCTGTGCCCGGAGGAAGAGCGGTGTCCGAGCCGTGCCCCGCAGACGCACGGCCGCGCCCCCGGCCGCCCCGGCCCAGCGCCCAGCCAGCACGCACGTGTGCTGCACGCTCTCCACGGTCAGCTCGTTCAGCTGCAGCTCCCCTGGCTCCAGCAGTTCGCCCTCCTCAAGCAGTGACTCGTCGAAGGTGACACAGGGCGGGATGTCGGGTGCGGACCTTCAGGGGGACGGTGCCCCGTCAGCGAACAGGCCAGAAGCCCTGGTGCCCGGCAGGATCAAGGAGGGGCTTACCCATACTGTCGCAGGAAGGCTTGGTACTCGGTCTCGGGCTGGATGCGGGCGACAGCGGCAGTCATCTCCAGGTGAATAGCCACCACCTCGTCCTGCACCAGGCTGCTAATCTCCAGGTACTCCTGCAGGATCTCCTTCCTGCCCCCGGACAGGAGCCCTGGTCAGTGGGGCCTCGGGCTGGGCCGGGCTGGGCAGCACGGGGCCCCTGACGCTGGGTTTGGAGGAGTCCGCCCCGGGGGGTTGACCCTTCCTCTCCCCCTCATCATTTACCAGCCAAATGACCACAGGCAAGTTACTCAATGTCTCCCTTATCTCTGCTTCCTGGTGCGTATGATGGGGATGCTGGGCATGGTGACAAGGACCCGGTGAGAGCTGGTGTGCAGAGCGTGTGGTGTGCGCGGACGGCTCGGTGAATGGGAGCATGGGTGCACCTGTCCCGGGCAGCCAGCCCCACGGCGGGGGCTCTGGGCTCCCATGTGCTGCTGGTCCTACACCTACGTGTCCAGTCCCAGGCCCTCCCCGAGCTGCAGCCTCACGCGGCCACGCACATACGCCAGCGTCCCCCCGGACGTCCCTTAGACACCCTAACTCCGTGAGTTGAAACGTCAACGCCTGTCTCCTGAACCCGTCTCTCTCCTTCCTGTCCACGTAAGTTAGCAGGAGCTCCATCGTCCCTGGCTCCACCTCACACCTCACTTCCGGTCCGTAGAGAAGCGGCCCCAGCTCCACCGTGGGAGCGCGCCCAGGAACCACCACTGGCCCAGCGGTCCGCGCTCCCGCAGCCGCCCCGGCCCGGCCCCCTGGAGTGTCTTCTCAACACAGCGGCGCCCGAGTCCTCACAACGGCCTGCCGGCCCCTCCGTCACCAGCAGCGCCCCAAGCCCTGGACCCGAGCGGCCTCGCTCCCGCTCCGCCCTCCCCGCCCTCTGCCTGGGCTGCACTCGCCGTCCCGCTGCTCCTGGATTCCAGGCACCCTCCGCTCTCCCACCCCGGGGCCTGTGCACCTGCTCTTCCCTCTTTCTGGAATGGTCTTTCTCCGAACACCGCCCCCCCATTTGCTCTGGTACCTCTGAGGCCTTCCCAGAGCACTCTACTGAGAGCTGTCCCTCCTCCCTGCCCGCCCTGCGCCCCTGCCTCCCCATCGCCTTTCCTTGTCTGATTTTTCTCACATGCTACCCATCGTAGCTGCTCTCATCTCTCTCCGATACCACGAATAACCCTAGAGGACAGGCGCTGTCGTCTCCGCTGTCCCTGCTGTACCCCAGAGCCCACACTGGTGCTCCACACAAGAAGAAAACCCTGCAGCAGGAATTCTGGAATAGCATGGCCCGGACAGACGCTGACGGGCTCCACGCCCCGGCCCAGGGCCCGCTCCCCCGTGACTACGCGGCCTTTCCCGCTCGCCCGCTCAGGGACTAGGTTGCCCGGGCCTGGCGGCAGGGCCGCGGGGTGCTGGGGGGGCGGGCCGCGGCCGCGGGCTTACAGGACGCACGCCATGTCCTGGTGCAGGTCCTGCAGCGACTGGAGCAGGCCGGGCAGCATGAGCTGGTGGTGGTGCTGGTGATGGAGCTGCGCGGCCCGCACGCCCAGCACGTAGCGGTTGTGGTGAGCGAAGAGCTTCCACAGGCTGCGCACGTACTTGTCCTTGGCCTTGTCACGGTCCTTGTCTGCCGGGGGAGGACAGGGCTGGTGGGGGACGGCTCAGAGGCCCCGGGCGGGCCCCACCCCCTGGGCACCGGTGCACAGGGCAGGACCGGCTCGGGATTTTTCTCTCCCAGGAAGGGAAGCCGCGCACCTTTGCTGGCCTCCTGGTACTTGCGCCTGGCCTGGGCGCTGTCCCGCGCCAGGACCCGGTACTGGCTCTTCAGTTTCTCGATGTCCTGGCTGTGCGTCTGGGGAGAGAGGAGGGGCCGGCGTGGGCTAGCGGGTCCCCGGGGCACAGGAGAGTTCCGCCCGAGGCGAAGCCCTGCACGCGGCCCACGGTCTTGGCAGGCCTCGCATCTAAGTCTGTCCTCCGGGAAGGCCCCGGACGCCTCTGGGGCCCAACCTCTGCCGCTGAAGCTAGGTCAGAGGAGCTGGCTTGAGGACAGGCCCCTGCGCGAGGCAGAGAGGGGGCCGGGCAGGCCACACCTGGCCCTCCTTGACCTAGAGTGGTATCTGGTGGCAGGGAGGCCCCAGCTGCGGGCACGTATGGCCTGGGCTTGGTTTAACGCTCTGTTGATGACATCTTGAAACTCTTTCATAATTTTTTGACAACAGGCCCTGCATTATCACTTTGCAGCAAGTCCTGCAAATTACGTTCTGGGTGGCAGGAACAATGGATGGTCAACAGCAAAGTTCTTATCCCAGTTCCCCTGTGTATGCACTGGGATCCTTGGGGTAAGTTCCGTCCCTGTCTTCTAAACCTTAGTTTCCCCGTCTGTATAACAACTTAATTGAAAGACGAGATGAACCTTTCTCTTGAAGGGCCAGATGGTAAACACTTTAGGCTCATACAGTCTCTGCTGAAATCACTCAGCTCTGCCGCTCTAGCTCTGTAACAGCCCCAGGTAACAGGAAACGAAGAAACGGGCATGGCTGGGTTCTAGGAGAAGTACCCCATAAAAGCAGGCCGACCCGGAATTAGATGCGCTTCTGGGGAGAGCGCCGGCGGGTGGCCAGTGGCCACCAGGGGCCGCTGTGGGTCCGTGGGAAGGCTGGGGTGGCGCAGGTGGAGGGGTGTGGTGCGGGGGGGTGCAGACCGGCACACTGCACCGGGCAGGCTCAGCCCAACAGCTCTGACCGCCCGGCCTCTAGACGGAGCAGCAGGGCGGGGCTCAGACGCAGGCGGGCCGACTTCACACCTCTGTGTCAGGGGGCCACACCGCTGCCGTTCGAGGAGCCACTCCTCCCCCAGGCCCCAGAGCCCGCCGGCGCCGGGCGGGAGGGGGTCACTGATCCTGCGCGCCCTGCAGCCGCCAGCTGGATCGCTCCCCTTTACTCCCCGCGCTTTACTGGGGCGCACGGTCAGGGCGCAGAGCATGCACGGAGAGGCCTTGCCACAGGGGCCTAAGGGCAGGGAGGCGGGACGGAAGCTAGGGCAGGCCTGCGGTCAGGGACTTGCACTTCCCCCAGTGAATCCAGGGGCTCTTGTGCAAAAGCAGCCCCTTAGAGTCAGCCTTTGGGCAGCAGGGGCCAGGGGGAGCCCAGGGCCCCCGACCCACCTTGGTGAGCTCCTGCTGCAGCTGCTGCCACTGCTCGCTGTAGGTCTTGCGCAGCTGCTGCCGCTCCCGGATCAGCAGGCCCAGCTTGCTCAGGGGCCCTGAGTTCAGGTCCTCCGCGTGCTGCCTCAGCAACCGGCTCAGGCCCTCCGTCTGGCTGGTGAGCTCTGCCCAGGACTGTGCGACGCAGGACGGGCGAGACAGGGAGTGGGGGCACAATGGCTCCCCAGCCCGGGCCTGCCGACTCCCCAACCCTGCCCAGCCCTGCCCAGCCCTGCCCAGTGGGCTCCAGGAAAGGAAGGGGGCGGGCGGACGGACAGAACCGTCACCCAGAGGAATTCCTCAGTCGAAGGCAGGAAGGGGATGAGGAGGCCTAGGGTGCCGCAGGAGCCCCACCTGGCTGATGGGGCTACTGGGGCTCATGCCCCGGCCCCCACCGTCCTGTAGGGACATGTGATGCAGCAGCCCCGCATACTCCCGGTCGCTCTTGACGCGCTGGGCCATCCACTTCCTCATGCCCTCCAGCAGCCGCAGCTCGGCCTCTTGCATCTGCTGCACTGCCCCGTGGCCCTGGGGGCTGCACAGCTCGGAGGAGAAGCCCATGGTGCCGTCCTGGGGACAGAGACAGGGCAGCCCAGCCCTGGGTAAGGCAGCGGCCAGAGACGGAGGGGCCAGCCGGGGAGGCTGGGGGCTGTGGGGCGAAGAGGAGCTGCAGACAGACAGGAGGTGGGGTCCTGTCCTGCTGAAATGCAGCCCGAGGTCCAAAACGGGCAACTTGGCCTGGGACGGGCCCTCATTGCTTCCCGTGTCTCGGGCCAAGGCCTGGCGCCAGGGGACCCCTCCCTCCCCAGGCCCTCCCACCGGGCACCCTTCCCTTGCCAGGGGCTCGGCGTGCCCGGGACCCTCCGCCGGGCTTCAGGCAGCCACAGCCTGAGCCGGGCCCCTGCCCTGCCACGCGCACCCCACCGTGGGGGGCGGGGGGACTGTCCCCCTCTCGGCACCCCTGGCCGCCGCTGCCCCCCCGCCCCCACCCCCCCGCGCCCCTCCCCCCCGCGCGCCCCTCCACCCCCGCGCGCGCGCGCCCGCCCGCGCCGCCTGGGCCTCGGGGCAGGAGTTACCCGCGCGGGCAGCTGCTCCGGGGCTGCCGAGGACGCCTCGGGGACGACTCCGGCCCGACTGCGGCCGGGGCGACCCTGGCCAGTTCCTGATTCGGCTTCCTCCTGCCGCGGTTTCAGTTGGCCGGCCGGGGCGGGCCCGGCGAGGGGAAGGGGCGGGCGGGAGGGCCGGCGCCCCCGACGCCTGCCGGCCCCCCTGCCCAGCGCGCCGCGCGGCCGCGGAAACGGAAGGGAGGAGGGGGCCGGGGAAGAATGGCCGCGCGGAGAGCCGCCTGCCGGCGCCCCCAGGGCCTGGGCAGCGCCCGGGAGCGCGGGGAAGCGGCCGCCGCGCGGTGGGGGCCTGGCGCCCGGCCCGGGCGGCCCAGAAGGGGAAGGGGGAAGCCTGCTCCAGGCCTCCCCACCCCATCGGATTCCCCTAGGAGAGCTCAGGCGCCAGCCAACGTTTGAATAAAATTTCCAAGTAAATATCGCCGAGGAGAGGCCTCCTTCTCAGGCGCAGGTCCTGGGGAACCGGCCACCACTCCCCTACCCGAGGCAGGGGCTTCCTGTCCCAAGGGAAGCCAGGGGAGGGGGTGCTGGCTGGGATGGGGGAGTGGACAGGTACGGAGTTTCCTGACGGGACACGGGCCAGCAAAAACCATCTATCTTGGTTCAGTCCGGCTCCACCATAGACCTCAGCCCTACAGCCAAGGGAGATCCTGAGCAGGGGAGGGGGGGAACACCACCCTGCTGGAGACCAGGCCTGTGGGGGTGCAAGCCCTCTGCTTGTCCTACTCTTGGGGTTCCCATGTCCCACAGCCTGGGGCTTGTCCCCAGCTGCTGCCTCCTTCCACAGCCCACTGCTCCCCCAGGGAGGCCCTAGAACTCCGTGGGAGACGGCCTTTGGAGCCCTGACTTGGGCCCACCTAGAGGCAAGCAGGACATGAACTGGCCCCAATCCCCGCCCCCATCCCGGATGCAGTCCCAGGGTCCTAGGAAGAACGACATCACCACACTGGAGACCAGGCCTGGTTTGCATAGTCTGCACGTTTAATCACTTTAAAACCTCTAACATTATCTCGTGTCCATTAAATAGAACCAACAATGCTGGGCCTGTTTAAATTACAAGAAAAAAAAAATCACTGGGCAGCAACCCAGTATCTTACAAAATCAGCCAGGCTGGCCACAAGGGTGGGGGGATGGGAGAGGAGGGGACACCCCTGGGCAGGTGGCTGGGTGCCAGGAAGGGCTAGGGGAGAGAAAGAAAAGAGGGCTCCCAGATGGGAGGGGACTGATTGTCCTAATGGGAGGGGTGCGAAAGGCACGTCAGAAGAGGGGGACTTAAGGGGGCAGAACAGGTCAGTGCTTTCTCCACAAGGGCACAGTGTTGGAGGGGGCTCAGTGCCACCACCTGCCCGCCCCTGGCACTTGGAGAACCAGTGACCCATGAGCCCTTGGCACGATGAGCCCCATCTGAAACACGGATGACAGCCTGCCCCTCCCACCACGATCCCCTTTCCTAGGGCCCACCTGGCTTGCCCGCCTGCCTCTTCAGGACTTGGGGCTCAACTCCTCCTCACTCCTCAGCAACATGCTGCAGCCCCCCGCACCTCAGGGCCAGCGTAGCCGGGGGAACAGCAGAATGGACAGTGGGTGTGGGAAGGTGGGTGGTCCAGCTGCTACCCCCATTACAAATACAAAAAAACCAAAAAAACCAAAAAAACCCAAAATCAGCATCTAAAGTGAAATAATCACAAAGTGAAAATATATCCTCAAACAGCCCCTGAGATCCCCACAGGGGAAAGCAGCATCGGGTGGGAGGCGGGAGAGGCCGGCTGGGCCACCGTCCCTCCCCACCACCCACCCAGGGGCTCCGGGACTGTGAGTGCCAACAGCCCAGGCAGCCCCGGGCTCAGAAAACAGGGACTTGGGCCCTGGCGGGAGGGGAGGGGAGGGGAGGGGAGGGGAGGGGAGGGGGCCCGAAAAGGTAGGGTGGTCAGGACACCAGCACGGGGCTCGGCGGGCAGCCAGCGGTGGTGGAGGTGGGCAAGGGGACACCCACGCGCGTGTGCTCACATGCCCACCCTAAAGCACCTGCCTGGCCTTGGTCCCTTCCTTTAATCGCCACTGCCTCAAGAGGCTCACCAGACGTGGGAGACAAGGTCGGGGATACAAAAGCCCTTGGAGAGGTGGCCTCCTCCTTCAAATACCCCCTAGGCCAGCCTCCCTGCTGCCTGGATGGGGACCGTTATTGCTTTAGAGGGAACAGGGTAGGGAGAGAGCTGCAGCCCGGGTCAGGAATCCCCAAAGAGAAGGGCTGACCCTCTTCACTCCGCAGAAAACCCCGGCTGGGGCCTGGACCTTGGAAAGCTGCCCTAAAGGTTCCACTCCTTTCTCCACACGGAAGGGGTGCTGGAGGTGGGGGTGAGGCCCTCCCCGGCTCCCCAGCTGGTCCTGGGGCCCCACCTCAGGCAGCCAAGTGGCCCGAAGGTGGGGTGGGAAGCAGTCTCTGCCCCTCTTGCCTCTCAGCTGGGGTCCAAACCCAGTCCCAAGATAAAAAAATACTTTGGTGAATTAAAAAGTGCCCAAGGAGGGGATGGGCTTGAAGGGGCAGGCAGTAGGCGCTCGTCAAAGGGCGCTCTGGTCTTTGATAAAGGCGGTCCTCTCGCCCCGGCCCTCGTCCTCTTCTGAGTCGGATGGGCACTCTTCCTGCCAGGCTTCGGGGGGCAGCCCCTTGTAGGAGATGAGGCCGCGGTCCATGGTGTACACCTTCACCCCCCGGAAGCTGAAGCCGGAGCGCAGCTGCAGGACCAGGAAGACAGTGACGAAGACCAGCACGATGAAGGCGCAGCTGAGGCCGGCCACCACCTCGGGCAGGTGTGAGGGCGGCAGCCCTGCGCGCGGCCGGGGCTCCGTGTCCACCTCGGCGGGTGGCGGCGGCGGCCGCTGCTGGGGCGACTCGCGGCTGCTCTGGCTCTGCCGGGAGCACGTCTGCTCCACAGGGTCCAGGGAGGCGTGGCTGGGGCAGCTGAGGCAGTCTGTGGGGGCCAGCCCCTGGCAGGTGGCGCACGAGCTGTGGCAGGGGGCGCAGACGCTGGCCCGGATGATCTCCACGTCGTTGTCCGTGCTGTAGTGAGTATCGACGACTTGGGGGGTGAAGCCCGGCGGGCAGCGCTGCACACAGCTCTTCTGGAGCAGGGAGAAGCCTTCCTCGCAGACTGCCGGAGTGGGGGAGGAGGTGCGCGTCAGCTCAGGAGGCGTGGCGGCCCCCAGCCACCTCCAGCCCTGTAACCGCGGCCGCCCCGAGGTCTCTTCAAACCCCCTTTCCTCCTAGCCCTGGGCTTCAGCACAGGTCCCCTCTGGGCGCACCCACCCCCCCAAACCCCAGGCCCCCAGACCCCAGCAGCAACCACTACTGACCCACACAGGCCTGGCTGGTCGTGAGGGTCTTGCAGCCGCTGCTCTCGGGAGGCGGGTGCGACCCCTCGGGGGCCGTGCCATACAGCACGAGGGTGAACTTGGTCAGTGTCCCTATCCCGGGGTGGGGGAGGAGGCAAGAGTTAGGGAGCACTAGCACCGCTCCTGGAATCCCAGGGCCCGCCGGCTCCCGTCTCTGCTGCCCCCTCAGTCCTCAAACATCCCCAGTACCGTAGTTGTTGGCTTCGCTGGTGTTTTCAATCTCCAGGACCCACTCGCCAGAGGGGTCCTCATCCCAGGAATGGGTTGTCATGAAGGCCCAGTCGTTAAACCCATCTGCGGAGTAGTCGTGCGGCCTGCGGGAGAAGGGTGCCCATGGCTGTTGGAGGCCTCCGGGAGACCCCAGCCAGGGGACACCAGGGCCCCAACACATGGAGCACACACCCTCCCCCAGTGCAGCGCCAACCCCACTGGGCCGGAAATGCCTGTAGCTGTTGTTTGCCAGTAGGCCAGATGTTCTCCACCAGAAGGTTGGTGGAAATGTGCAAGGTGCTTGCTACACACGGGAAGGCGCACTACTGGCATGTAACGACTAGAAGCCAGGGATTCCTTCGATGCGGGACAGTCCCTTAGGACAGAACCATCCCTCCTCAAGTGCCAATAGCACCCGCACCGAGAAGAACGTGGTGGCCACTAAGACCCTGTGACAAGTCCAGGAGGGTGAACGTGTGCGAGTGTGAGGAACGGGACAAGCTGGGCAGGGGAGAGGGCAGGCACCTGGCGGCCAGCAAGGTGGAGCGGGTGCCCATGGGGCTGACCAGGTGGATGGCCAGGTCGCCACGGCGATTGTAGGACAGGGTGAGGCGGGCCTGCGCGTGCTCTAGCCGTGTGATGTGGCTGGGCTCCCCCAGGCAGGCGGTCACCGTCTTCCGCACCTCCAGCCGCTTCCCGATGTCCCTGTGCAGACAGCAGGGACAGTCTGCCGGCCTGACCCCCCCCCAACACCCCGGCCCCCCCCCGCCCCGGCACCAGCCCCGGGCCAGGCCTCACTTGGGTTCGGTGAGGATGTCGATGATGCATTTCCGCTGGGGGGGCACCATCGTCCAGTTCTGGGCCAGGGTCACCATAGCACCCGCGTCCAACAGCCCGTAGCCGTATGAATGGCTCACTGCGGGGGCAGGGGAGGCAGGGTCATCTGGGAGGCAGAGGGCCCCCTACTCGCCCCCAGCCCGCGCACTGGGCCACCCTGTCCTCACCTTTCCGGCCCACACCGTTGGTGGCCCAATCGTTAGCATTGAGGTGGGCGGGCTTTGAGGTCTGTACCACCAGGTGCTGCATG
Organism: Phoca vitulina; assembly: GCF_004348235.1. Classification (NCBI taxonomy): domain Eukaryota; kingdom Metazoa; phylum Chordata; class Mammalia; order Carnivora; family Phocidae; genus Phoca; species Phoca vitulina. Next base: position 5,332,536 of record NW_022589768.1, on the reverse strand, counting down.
TCCCGCCAGGTGAGGTTCTTACTGCAAAGGGCGGAGAGTGAGGCCCGGGGCTCAGGCCGAGGGCTGCCCTGCAGGGGGCACTGGGGGGGGCGAGGTTGCTTACTTGGCTTCCAGGGTGAGAGCGATGATGCCGGCTGCCAAGGGGGCCGAGGCCGAGGTGCCCGTGTGAGACTCGGTGCACTTCTGCCGCAAGTCCGTGGTCACCTGCCGGGAGGACGGTGCGTTGGGCCCGTGATGAGTGCAGGGACTAGAGGGGCCACCTGCCCGCCCCCTGCCCACAGGCCCAGAGCACCAACGGATGGCAGGGGAGCCGGGGCCAGGACACCTCAGGCCCAGCTGCTGCCTCGCTCACTAGCTGTGAACAGGCTAACGCCTGGCCCTCCCGGGGCCTGTTTCCCAAGGCACGAGGGGCTGAGCTCCAGGCTGGAGACCGTTCAGAGCCGTGCGCATCTTCAGAGAGTCTACGCTTCTCAGGGGCTTCGCACAGCCCCGTGGCCCCATTCCCAGTCTCAGAGCGCCCCGGCTCCCGTCCCACGACGACTGAGCCACCGATCCCCCAGCCACACGTGGTCCGGGAAGGGGGCCCTGAGCAGAGCCAGCAGGCAGGCCCCACCTCCCCCCCCCCGGGCAGGACTCACGATCTGCTTCTCGTTCTGGTTGCCGCTGCTGTACGTGGTGGCCAGTGTGGACGAGCACGCCTCGCTGTACCAGGGCACGTTGCCGAGCTGCGTGGCGCTGCTGATGGACAGCGTGTAGATGCTGTTCGTGTAGCCGTCACAGTTGCAGCTGTCGTGCTCCCGGCCCCCGTTCCCCGAGGCCCACACGAAGATGGAGCCCAGCCCCCCGCGGCCCTGCGGACAGAGCGGGCTGGGGTCACTCGCAGACGGGGCCTGGGGGGGCCTGGCGGGAGGGTGCTGCCGGGGGACAGGGCCCCTCGTCCGCACACGCCGCCCTGCTCCGCACCCCGTGAGACCCCTGCTGGGTCGGGCGCTTGTGCAAGTCTGTCTGTCTGCGCCGAACAACAGACCCGGGCTGCCACCGAACTGCCCAGACCGGTGACTGCGGGGGCTGGAACGATGGGTGATTTCCACTTATTTTTCTCTTTTGCTATCTGTCTGGTCCATTAGCATTTTAATAAATAAGCCTTGTATAAACTAAGGTGTAACATGAGAATAAACGAACAGGAACAGAAAAACATGGGGAAAAAAACTAGGGAGCAGACAGCACCCGGCCTGGCCCGCGGGGCTGCGCAGGGACCCCCACCGCACCTGGCTAACCCCCCGGAAGAAGGCCTCCTCGGCGAGGCGGGCGGGTCCATCCACGGTCTTGCCGTCGTCCTCGGGGCCCCAGCTAGCGCTGTAGATGTGGATGTGGTTGGGGTTCAGGCCCAGTGAGCGAGCCTCCACCGCGTCCGTCACCTCGCCGTCCAGCATGCGCACCCCTGGCCGCGGAGGGGGGTGAGGAGAGGGATGCTGCGTGGGTCTAGCCGCCAGGGGCACCCCCAAAGCACACCCAGCCCTGCACCCGGAGGATGCGCAGGGGAAGGCAGAGGCCGGTGCTGGGAAGCCCTGAGCCCCTAGCCCCCGGGCCTCTCTGCCTCTCCAGGCCAAGAGCCCGAAGGGAAAAAGAGAACACACCCTGCCCTCAACCACAGAGCCTGGCTTAGAAGGAGCCTCTGGGTTCCCTAGGGAGTGTGGCGATCAAGGCCTGCCCTGTAAGGACGCAGTGGGGCTGGTGGGGATTCAGGGAGGCTCCTGCTAAGAAGCCCTGCCCTGCCCCGCAGCACAGGGGGCTCAGTTCTGAGCTGTCGAGAAGCCTCTAAGGAACAGCCACGTGGCCAAACGGATCCACGGATCCACGGTGGGCAAGTGACAGGCACTGGCCGGATGGGAGAGAATCCCACCCGCAGGGCCCTCCCCACGGACAGGGTGGCCAAGGCCCACACCCACCTCCGATGCGGGCGTTGTAGGCCACGCCCACACCGCAGACACCGTTGTTGGCCACGGCGGCCACCTCGCCCGCGCACCGTGTGCCATGCCTGCCGGGGCCAAGAGCACAGCGTTAGCGGCGGACAGAGCACGGCGGGCGCAGCCTGAGGGGCGGGACGGGCCGGCACGCCCCTCCTGCCACGACCTCTGTCCCCTCCCACGCTCTCCGCTCTGTGGCCACCCCTGCTCTGACCAGAACTGCAGCAAGACCATGGAAACGTCAGCCCACTGGGGGAATGGGTCTTAGCCCGGGCTCGACCCTGCTTCCTCAGTGGAAGGGAGGAGAAGGCAGGCAGGGGCCGGGGCCCTGCCGTCGCTTACCTGTTGTCATTCATCTGTGTGTACCGAGGCTGGGGGTCAGGGTCCTGGTCGTTGACGTCGAAGCTGGCCCCGGGATCCTGGAGAGGACATGGCCATCGTCAGGAACAGTCTGAGCACACCAGCAGAACAGGACTGCCCTGAGACACCCCTCACCGGGGACGGCTGCCTCCCTCCCCCACCTCCTCACATAATTGCCTGCCAAGTCTGGGTGGTTCTTCTCGATGCCATCGTCCAGAATGGAGACCACAATGCCGTGCCCCGTGTAGCCCTGAGCCCAGGCCTCCTTCACGTTCAGGTCCCGCTGGGTGACGCCGGACTGCAGAGACACCCGCCCCATCACCCCAGCACTTACGAGATGTGGTTGGCCGTGTGAGGTCAGGGGTACCCTGAAGAATCCCTTCACCACCCCTGAAACCTCTTTCTCCACCTGCCCCCGCGCCCGCAATGCCATCCCTGGCTGCCTGGGCTCCGTGGGAGTGCCCAGAACTCTGGAAGGGCAGCCCCCAGGCTTCGCGGGAAGGGGCGGGGAGGGAGTGCTGGGCAGAGAGAAAGAAGAAGAAGGAGGGGAGGCCTGCACATCAGCCTCAGCGTCCCGCGGGAGCCCTCAGTGGCCAGATGGGTGCCGCCGGGGAGGAGTACCCACGACCCGAGGCGGCAACGTACCAGGTACCACTGCTGGGGAAACTTGGGGTCCGTGGGCTCCTGGTACACATCTCGTTTGGTCCTTCGCTTTACCACCTGCTGCTCCAGCCACTGCACCTGCAGGAGTGAGGGGGGCCGGTGTGGGCGTGGGGCGCGGGGCGGGGGGGCTCAAGCGGCTCCAGAGAGCGGCAAGGGAAGGGTGGCAGCCGGAGGGGCTGGGGCCGCACTCACTTGAGGCTCCCTCTGCAGCCGGCTGTGTCGCAGGCGGTGAGGCGACAGGGACCGCTTTGTCACCGCTCGATGCCAGAAGTGGTAATAGTCCCCGAAGATCTGCAACAGAGCAGGGAGCCTGGGCTGGGCTTTCCATCTGGCAGTCCCCGGGAGGCAGCGGACGGGGGTGGACAGCCGGCTGCAAGGGGAGGCGCACGACGCCAGGGGGTGGTGGGGCATCTGCTCCCTGCCCAGGCCCCGGCCAGGGGGTGCAGGGGACGGAGAGGGACGCACCCTCCCGGGCAGAGTCTGCTCCCCTGAACAACCTCTGTTGGAAGCCCAAGGGCGGGACCAGCCACGGCTCCCATCCCCCTAGAGCCACCCAGAACATGCCTCCTACCCAGATGGCCCTGAGAAGATAAGCCCACAGTCCCGGTCCCGGTGCCCGAACCCCTGCCCTCGCTGAGCCCACCCCTGGCCATGACCCGCGCCTAGGCCAGCCGGCAGTCGGCGCACCTACCTGGCCCAAGTTGAGGAAGCCGTGCTTGCGCGCCAGGCTGTCAGCCACGGCCGGGCCTCCGGGAACGTGCACGGCCCACGTGTTGGTGTAGACCTTCTGGGCACGGGCGTCGGCTGCCAGCAGGACCAAGGCTCCCGCCGCTACCACCCATAGCAACCAGGGCCTCAGCTCCATGGGGGGGGCCGGTGGCCGGGACCCCGGAGCCCCCGTCTCCTTGGCCTGGTCACAGGGCCTCGGCTCCCACGTGCCTGCTCACTGCCTGTGGCCCGGGGCTGACTGGCGGGGGCATGGGGCCGAGCAGGGCAGGGCTGGGAGGGGAGGAGGGCCGCCGGCTCTGAGGGGAACAAGGGAGGAAGAAGGGTAGACAGTCAGTCCCCCCGCCCCCGCCATGTGCAAAAGCCACCCCCATGGCTCAATCTAGGCCTGAAAAGGGCCCCCGGGGGAGACGGGTGAGAATCCAGCCCCTCCAAGGTCAGCCAGCCAGCCAGATGGACCCCCCCTACACACACACACACACACACACACACACACACAGCTCCCAAGCCTCTCTCCACACAAGAATACGGAAGTGGGATGAAGAGTATCAGGCTTGAGTCATCCAAAATCAGAAACAACAACAGAATAAATGTTCACCGCAATCAAAGTGAAAAAGAGATGGGTTATAAAGCAGTATGTATACATGACCCCATTTTGTTTTTAAAGAACTATTTATAAGTGTGTATTTATATATAACCACAAAATAAAATCTGGAAGGACACATGCTAAAACGTTAACCAACGATTCTCTCAAGATGGTGACGATTATGAATAACTGTTATTTTCTTCTTTGTGCCACTGTATATTTTCCAAATTACCTAGGTATATTTTATAAAATGTTGGCTTTTCAAAGTTTTTTAATGGGTGGTGTCTACCCAGCTCACCAGGGGTTCCTGGTTCAGCAAAGCAGACCTAGCCACAGGGAATTACCTGCACGAAGACCCACAGCCCTCTGGGAAGAAACAGCGGGTGACCTTAGGAGGGATGGGGCTTCGGGGGCTGAGCACAGGGGATCCCAGTGGCTTCACCTCCCTCCACGGGCAGACCCCAGACCAGTGTCCGTCAGCAAAGTCAGGGGCCCAGACTCTTTTGAGGCTGTTTCCTGGGGAACACTGGGGCCACCCAGCCCTGCCCTGCGCAGGTCCTGGGCGCAGAGGCCCCCGGCAGCCCCCTTGCACTCCACGCCCACCAGCCTTGCGTAATCCGAGCCCAGGCAGCCAGGGCAAACACTGGCTGCTGAGCCAGGAGCACCAAGGTGAGGCTGAATCAATAGTCTGCGTGTTGTTTTTCCTCCTTCAGCAAACAGACAGCGGGACCTCTCTGCTCGGGGCCACATAACTGTCCCCACAGAGGGCCCCTGACTAGCCAGAAGCCAAGCCCCTGGGGTGGGGAGAAGCTGGGGGAGGCCCCAGTGGGGCTGTTGGAGGTATCCTGCCTCAGTGCCAAGCTCACTGAGCAGAGGGCCTGCCCACAGGGCCCCGGATGCCCCCACCACTCCCAGCCCCAAAGGAGGCCACTCTGCCAGACGGCTGAAATGAAGCTCCCCAGCTCACCCAGGCCGTGGGGAGCTGGGCAGGCGGGTTCGCCCCTGGGAAACCTTGCCCCTCCAGGGGCTACCCTCAGCCACAACCAGCCTTGCTGGCCGCTCCTACTGCAGTCCCACCCTGCAGCCTGGGAGGGACTCAACACACAATTCCCAGGGTATTTTCAGTTTACACCAAAATAACCTGACAGCTGATGGCAGGAGGCATCCACAATACGGCTCCTCCTCACCCTGGATGGGGCAGAGTCCACGGGGCTCCAGGACAGGCCCATGATGCCTTGGGCATCCAAGTTCCAGAAAGCCAGTCTTAGCAATGGCTGGGTGGCCAAACATAGGCCCTAGGGTGTGAAGAGACCCCACGCCCCTCATTTAACAGAGGATGTGGGGCCCTGAGGGCAGAGCCACGTAGGAACAAGGCCTCTTCTGCTCTTCTGCCCACTGCAATAGCCCCCTCTTGGGTCCAGATGGCAAGTAAAGCTGCCCCGGACCACAGTGCTGTGAGCCCCGCCAAAGCCCCCAAATCAAGACGGGCTCATCTGGGTCTAGCCTGGGTTCCAGCACATTGTGAATGGAGCTGCAGCTGCTTCGCCTTAAAGGTGATTAACCAACTAGTTAATTACCCTGCAGCACCCAAAAAGCAAGCAGGCTTCCGGCACAACCCAACTATCCCCCAAGAAAGGGCCTGCCTCCCTCTGCCCAGCATCCCTAGCCATGGTGAGCTGTGGATATGGCTTCCACAGAGCCCCGAAGACCACCCCCCCAGCCCCACCTCAGCATCCTGGAGGGAGGGAAGATTTCCCACCTCCCTCCCTCCCAAAAGAGCAGGCTCTGAGAACAATGAATGAATGGGCTTCTCCCCACCCCCATCCCAGACTCTGACTCACCCTCTGAGTCCCAGTTCCGCTTAAACACCCCCCCCCCCCCCCCCCCCCCCGCCTTTGTCCCCCCCCCCCTGACCCCCACTTCCGCTACCCCCCCCCCCCCCCCCCAGGCTGGCTGTATTTCTAGCCTCCTGCGATGCCCCCTCACATGGGACTGAGCTCTGGGCTGTGGCCACAGAGTGCTGGGAGTGCTCTTCCTGGCTGTGTTCTTAGGCAAAGCCCTTTCTCCAGAGGTCCCAGGAACCTCGGACACCGCTCTGAGGCCTCAAACTGAACCTACCCCCAGGTCCGGACGCTGTTTCCCAGGCACTGAGGGTCTGGTGTGTACAGGATCCAGTCCCTCTTTCTAGCAGAGACACCAAGCCAGGTCCTGTTACGGGAACTGAGAGGCTCCCCTGAAATTCTGATTTCCAGTCTATGCTCTACTGCTCATTTGCTGTGTGATCTCAAACAAGTTACTTCCTCTCTCTGGGCCTCAGTTTCCTTGGTGGTAAAAACTGCTAGATATGAGATTTTCAAACTTTTCTTTAAAGCCACATAATCCTTTTTTAAAAAAAAAAAAAAAATCAAATCTCACGTGAAAGCCCCATATAGGAAACAGTACAATTTGGGTTGCTCTGGTCCAGACGCGTCAAGCTTGGCCAGTCCCCTGCGCTCCCTCCACACCTGGCCAGCAGCTGCCCAGCCCTCACTAGGCCACATCACCCGGGTTCCCCTCACGCTTCCCGAGTCCAAAATAGAATTCCGACACCCTCTCGCGGCAGAGGGTCTGCACCCCCTCCCCGGGCCACGCGGGGAGCAGGTACACACCAGACAAGTGACTGCTGTCAGACCTGTCTGGCGAGCAGGCAGCCCCGCAGCCCAGCCACCCCACGGGGGCAGCAGGGGCCTGCGCCAGGCCTCGGCGGGAGGCAGCCCCAGCACCCACCTGAGCCAGCCTCCCGGAGCCCGCAGAGCCCGCACCTGCGGCTCCGTCGCCCAGGTGTGCGGCCGGGGGCGAGGCCGGGCCGGGGAATGATCCCCTCCGCCCGGCGACCAGCCGTTCCTCCCCTCCCCGGCCGCGGAGTGGGCGAGCCGGCGGCGGCCCCCGGCGGCCGGCGGGGAGGCGGGAGCACCCGGCGCCTCTGGAATTCTCTCCCCATCCCGCCCCCAGCGGGGGCCCCCGCAGACGCTTCCTGAGGTCAGAGGGCTCGCCCCGGCCCCAAGCGGAAAAGTACCGGCACGGGCAGGGGGCCGGGGGCCGAGGCGGGCCCGGCGCGCTCAGGTGGGCTGCAGGGCGCCCTTCCTGCCCCCCGCGGCTCCACCCTCCGGCCGGCCCCCGGGCCAGTTCCGAACGCCGGGCGCAGCGGCCGGGGCCTGGGGGGGCCCGGGTCGGGACGGCCCCGACCCTCCCCCGCCGGGGCGCCGGGGCCCGCTCCCGGGGCACAGCGGCCCAGTCCGGCCGGCTCTCCCCGGGCCCCGCGCCCTCCCGCTTACCCGAGGGAGCCCCGGCGGGTAACTTTTCCAGGCGAGCGCCGCGGCGGCTCGGGCGCCCCTCGGCCGAGCGGAGAGCCCGGCGGCGGGGGCCTGGGCTCGGCGCCGTCCCCGCGCCCAGCAGCAGCGTCACCGCGCGGAGGCGGGGAGGCGCGGCGGGCGGTCCTCGGCGCGGCCCGCGACCAGGGGCAGGGCTCGGCCTGGGCTCGGGCTCCAGCGCGGGCGGGGGCAGCGGCCGGGCCCCGGCGACGCTGCTTGTTTACTCCCGTCGCTGTCAGCGGCTGCGGCGGCCCGGGCTCCTCCTCCTCCGCCGCCGCGCCCCTCCCCCTCGCGGCGCCACCTCCGCGCTCCCGGCCCGCCGCCCCGCCGCCGCCGCCCCGCCGCCCCGCCGCCCATGCCGCCTGCGCCCCGGCCGGCGTTCGGAGCCGGAGCCGCGCGCACCCAGAGCGCCGGGCCCCGAGCCCAGGCCCTGCGGCCTTCTGGGGCGCCCGCTGCCTCCGGCGCCCGGTAGGGGCAGGTAGAAAGTGGGGCCGGAGATCCCAAAGCCCAGGCGGCCGCCCGGCGCGTCCCCACACCCCCCCCCACGGCCCCGCTGCCCGCGCCCCCGCCCCCCGCTCTGCGCGCCCCAAGCTCCCGGGGCAGGCGGCGGTGGAGACCCGAACTCGGAACCCTCGGCTTGGGCACACAAGGGCTCAAGGAGGCACTCGGAGCTCAGTGTCGGCTGGACTGTGAGGGAGCCGGCCCTCTCGTCCCCAACCCCCCACGACTGCTCCATTCCTGAGCCAGGAATTTGGGCATGACCCAGTTAAGTGTCCCGGGGTGACCGACCTGGGGTAGCTCCCCCTGAGGTCAGACTTCAGCGAGGCGAGGCGCACCTTCCCGGGCCTACTGTTAGGGGAGTCACGACTGTTTGCGTCTATATAGACAGGTGGAGAAGCTGAACCAGCAGCCCACGCCTTTTACTTTTTTTTTTTTTTTTTTTTAAAAAAACACCAACCGCGGGCGAGGCACTGGGACAGTCACTTTACATTACCTCCTTCTTAAGTACATTATTTAATCCACATAATCCCTCTGGGCCGACATTATTAATCCCATTTTACAGATAAGGAAACTGAGGAGCACAAAGTTAAATAATTTGCCCGAGGTCCCCCAACTAGCAGGCCTCAGAGCCTGGGCGAGATCTGGGCCCTGGCAGAGTCCGAATCCAAGCTACTTGCAATATACCAACGGGCTCCTCTCCCTCCCTAGGTCCCTGCCCTAGAAAACGTCTGTGCTACTTGGCTGAGGCCGCCACTGCTTGAGCTAAGAAAGAAAAGAGGGGAAATGTGGCCAAGAGCTCCCCGGGCTGGGTTATTCCAAGGTCATGGAGCAGTCTCTGCCCATCCCTTCCTGCTCCCTGTGAGGTTACCTGGCAGGACAGTATTATCCTATGGTGTCCTCAACACAGGGGGTAATGACAAAACCGAACGCTGCCCAGTGCTCTCTATAGGCCAGGTGCTATTCTCGGCTCTTTTCCATGTGTTAACTGACTTCTCTCTCCCCACAAACCCCACCAGGTGGGTACAATACATTTTCCTTTGGCACCTTTCATGTAGCATTTATGTCTACATTTTACAGAAGAGGAAACTGAGGCCCAGAGAGGTCAAGTAATATCCCTAAGGTCACTGGGTGGCAAGTCAACTGGCAAGCCCGGGTCCAGATCCCCGGGGCACTGTTGCATACCCCGCCCCCTTGGACAAGTTACTTCCTTCTGAGAGCCTCCATTTACTCCTCAGTAAAGCGGGGAGGATCCTCAACGAATGCCATGAGGTACCACTGGGAACCCTTTCAGATGCCGCGGAAACTGGAAACTCGGGTTGCAGTGTGGGGTTCCGAAAGTCGGGCTGGGGGCTAAGTCTGGGTTCGCTCCCGCTCGGGGTGGGAACTTCCCTCCCAAGGAGCTGAGACTCCTGGGGCCACCCTGGGGTAGTCCCACCAGCGGCAGAGCAGCATTTGGGAGAACAATGCTTGTGCAGTCAGACTGAGGCAGGAAGTGAGTCATGGTTCTTCCCTAGTCTATGAGCTAGAGAACCCCATTGAGAGGAAATTTGGACTGGGCTAGCCCCACCTAGGCTCGGAGTTCCCTAGTGCCCTTCCCACTTGTCCTCTGGCCTTGCAAGAAAGGTCACCGCAGAGAGAGAGCAATCCTGGCCGCCTGGAGGTGCCCCACCCATCCCGGAGGCTGGCCCCAGGGGCGCTGCGGCGGGTCTCAGGAGGAGGAGGGGCTGGCCCTGTCTCAGAGGGCTGCCACCCCGGCAGGGCCTGCCTCTCCAATCCCGCCTTGGGCAGGAGGTGGAACTCTTTTCAGCTGTGTTGCTCAGCGGTGCATCACTTGAGGGGAGGAGGGGGGCGAGGACTGAGCAAGTGAGCACCTGTCCTTACTTTGCCCAGAGCATCTTTACCTTCGTCCCTCTCCAGTTTGGGAGTTTCACATACAATCGTATTTTGCAACAGTCCTCTTTGCTAAAATGAATTTGGAAGCCACTCTCCTTGAGACGAGGCCCCTCCGGAGAGAATCCCACCTTGCCACAGCTGGTGATCGTTAGCCAACTTCTTCCTTTATCTCCCCTGAAACAAGTCCTGGGGGCATGTATTGTTCTTTGGATCATGCCCAAACATTTACCTGAGGCCTTAACGCCTAAGGGAGCTAAGCGGCCCCTGAAGCCCAGGTGTCACCCCCCCCACACACACACACACACACTGCCTTAGGGCCTTAAGAGCCCAAGGGTCTCTGGATCCGTTTATCAGTTTTACACAGCAGTTGATAAGATGGTGGGACCACATGACAGAAGCCTGGAGTAGGAAGCCTTGGGGGGGTGGGGGTGGGGGAAGCAGGGCCTGCCGCGTAAAGCCCGACAGACGAAGGGGCTGTGAAGGGGGTTCCCACCTTCCCAGCAAGGCTCTGGGAGGAAGGATCCAGCCAGCCAGGCCGCTCTTTATCTTCAAAGTGGGGCGAATCTGCAAGGCTCCTGAGGGCAACCACCGTCCTGTGGCTACGTTCACCCAGACACTCCCATGTCCCCTGAGTGCTCCCGGGGGGGGGGTCCTCTTCTCCCCAAATCTCCTCCCCGCTCTCGGGCACCTCAGAGCCCTCCACAGCAGCACCCACACCTGGTTTTAATCAGACCCATTCGTGCGTGCATGTTAGGGCCCCTGACAAAATAACTGGTACTTTCTCTGAAAGGGTGGTATTTTGAGAGCTTTTTTTGTTTTCTTCCTTTTTGCTTAGCTGCATTTTCAGGAATGTCTACAGTAACTTTTCTAATAAAATAATTAAACCTTGAAGTCATGCAAAATTGAGTAAAGCACGCCCATACTTCACCAGCTAGCGCCTGAACACCTGGGGTCCATCCCGAGCGCCTCCGCCGCCCGCCGGGGGCGACAGCCAGGCTCCTCCTATCTGGTCACGGGGCAGGGCCTCTCCAGTTCTGGCTAAACCACTTTGGGAAAACCTCCTTTATATGACAGGCCAACAGGGTGTCTGTGGGTGGGGGGAGGAGCCAGAAGTGCTGACATCTGAACCCAGCACGGCCAGCTCTCCTCATTTTCCTAGTTATTGGGGTGGGTCTGCCACGTCCCCAGGTCATTACCGGCTTAATGGCTTCTCTCTGCCCACTTCGTGTCTTCTTCCTCGCCCTCAGTGCCCCGCCAGTGTTACCCACAGCTGGGCACCTGACAGGTGCGTTGAGTGCAGTCTAGCCTGGCTGACATTCATTGAGCACCTGCTGCATGCGGGGTCCCGGTGCCTCAGTGCCGCGTCCCTTAGAGCTTGTCCTCGGGAAGCCAGCGACCACCTCTGCTAGGGTTGGAAGGAGGTGCCTGTGAGGACACCAGTGTCCCCGAAAATCTGCACCCTGCCGTGCCCTTGCAGCTCCAACAGACCCCTGCCCTTCCTTCTCCCTCAGTCCATTTTCATGACTTCTTGTTGAGTTTTCCAATCAGTGTGTCATCATCCAGAATGGGGTTTCTCAACGTCAGCACTATTGACACTTGGGCCACCGGATCATTCTTTTTTTGTGGGGACTGTCCTGTGTATCGTAGGATGTTTAGCACTATCCCTGGTCTCTAAACACTAGGTGCCAGGAGCACCACCGCCCCATCGTGACAACCAAAAAAACATCCCCCAGACATTGCCTAATGTCCCCCGGGGTGGGGGGGGCAGAGTCTCCCCCAGCAGAGAGCCACTGGTCCAGAGTGAGGAAGGCGAATGGTGCTGGAGGCGGCTGGTGAGCCCGGGTGCGAGACAGCAGGAGTTGTCTATGTGCGGAGACAGTTGGCAACAAGGGAGAAAACTGCCAGGCCCCAAACCGCCTGTCATAGCAGCACAACAATGGGGCCATTTAGTGTCCAGGGCAAACAGTCCTAGGTGTTTCTACGGCATCTCTTCGGTAACATTCGCGATAACGCCGAATCCAGGTAAGAACAACCACGGTGATCACACTGTTTCCTAGGGTCGGGGAGACAGCTTTGCCGTAAATACGTGTTTAGAAAGCAGACTGGTAGCTGCTTGGGGAGCAGGGGCCAGGAGGGGCCGGAGGAAACTTTCAAGAGTGACGGGGCAGACTTCATTAGCTGGATTGTGCGGAGGGTTTCATGGGTGTGTACAGACGTCAAAATGGATCAAGTTGTACCCTTTAAACACGCGCAGTTTAGAGTGTGTCAATCATATCTCGATTCACCTGTTTTTAAAATGTATTTGTTTCAAGTTTTAGTGCTTGAAAGGCATTATTTTGAAAATTTACTAACATGCACTAGCCTGCTTCTTGACCATGACAGATAAATTGAGGGTCCTTAAGATCAATGTGGTACTTAAGAAGAAAACAGAAAAAAAAAAGAAGACGATCACAGGCCTCAAGGCTGACCTAAGAAAGGAGGGAGAGCCAGAGTGAAGCCGGTGAGAGCCGGTCCCCCCGCTCAGGGGAAGCGCAGGAGTTCTGCTCTTGGAGGATGCTATCAAACCAACGTGTCTGGAACCGTATTATCAGGGGCTTGGGGAAATGAAATGACAAATGTGGTGCTGGCTGCCAGGAAGGGAACAGATGATTCTGGACCTTACAGGCTCCTCCACTAACTTTAATCCCTAAAACAAACATTGCTGGGGAGAAAGTCAATTAATACAGGAGGAGGGTGGGCGCTACTGCTCAGTGGGGCATGGAACACCCAGGGAGCAGAGAGCCCTTACGGGGGCCACCTGCCCATTAAAGGCACCAGCCCTAGTGCCCGAGGGGGTGCACCTGGCAGGGCGGGGTGCTGGAGATGCCCAGGAGGGAGAGTCATTGCAAACAATGAGGGGCTTCGAGAGCTTTTTAGCTGATGGAGACATCCAACCAAGGTTCTCAAGAACCCGTGAGTGAGGCCGGGGAGCGAGGGGAGGACTCGGGTGAGGCTAAGGTATTGGGACCATGAAACCCTGTTTGTGGAGGGTTGATTGTGCACCAAGCGTTTCATACGTTCGTTCCTTAGACATTGACCGAGCACCTGCTGGGCGCAGGACCTCCTCCAGCGCTCCAGTTGTGGTAAGGGAGGCAGACAGCGGCGGGTAGGTAAGCCAGGTTCCAAGAGGAGTCCAGATCACCGTAAGTTCTCTGGAACACAAATCATAAAGACGGCAATTCGGTAGTGCCTGGGGGAGGGCGACGGCCGCTGTCCCTAGGGTGATCAGGGAAGGCTTCTTGGAGGAGGTGATATTGGAGCCCAGGCTCAAGAAGCAGGCAGTGATGTGGAGATCTGGAGAGAGGGCGTCCCAGGCCAGGGAAACTGGGAGGTCACGGGCCTGGGCGTGAGCTCGTGTGCTTGGGAAGCAGACACTTCTTGGTGGGGTGGGGGCAGCCAGAGCGGAAGAGATGAAATGGGAGGGTAGGTCAAGGCCAGGTTGTGGAGCACGGTGGCAGGTCAGTCAGGGTGTTGAAATGAATTCCCAGAGCACTGGACAGTTTTGGGGAACTGTTACTAATTTACCTCTTTGCAAGGTTCTCTGACTACGGTGGGCAGAAGACATGTAGGGGGCAAGAGTGGGAGCCCCACAAAAGCCCTGCGCGGGAAGCACCGTTAGCAACCCTCCCATGTCCCCTGTGGGCTAGGGGTCTGCCTTGGGGAAGCTGAGTGACTTTCATAACTTGGTCAGCGGGTTTGTGGGCTCCTGAGCAAGCCTGGAAGGATGGGGTGTCACTCATCACCTAGAGAAACCAGCACCTCTGCAGGCCAAGAGTTGGCCAGGGCTGCCGGCTCTGGAGTCATCCCACTGCCGCGGGGGCTGCTCGGGGGGCTCGGGGATGTCCTCCAAAACCACCCGTATGTGGGCGTCCTAGCAAGTGACTGGGCAACAGGGTTGCTTTCAGTGAACGCCTGGAAGTCACAGGGCGCTCGTTCGCTGGTTCTGTGACCGGGCTTGTGCTCGTGGCTTCATTTATGGCTCAGAACACCCCTGAGGCAGGTTCCGTCAGTATCCCCATTTTATAGATTCGGAAACTGAGGTCCGGACGGCTTGCTGGCAGTCACGGTTCGGAAGAGGGAGACCCACGGTATGAACCTGGGGACCCATAATGGAAAGCCCACATACTTAAACCGCTCAGCTCTCTGCCTCTAGCAGAGGCTGAATCACAAGCCAGCTCCCTCAGGCGTCGTGGCGCAGGCTGCTTGGCTGTGATTCACCTTTGACTCTGGACAAGGCCCGCTTGGCCGCATCCTCCCAGGAGTCCGTGTTGCCGTTTCTGAACGTGCGTCCTGCTGCGCCGCTGACCCCCCCTGCCCCCCCCCCGCACACCTTGCGGGAGGCCTTCCAGGTGTGCTGGTTGTCCGTCCAGATCCCGCTCTGAAGGCCCCCTGGGCAAATTACGTCACCTCCTGGGGCCCCAGTTCCCTCCTCTGGAAAATGGGATAAAAATCTACCCCGAGCATCAGCTGATACCTGTGAAGTGCTCAGCCCGGCACCTGGCCGGAATTGATGGCCTCTCTGATTAAGCGGCCTCCTCCTTCCTTCCAAGGCAGGAATGCTTCCTGATGCTTCCACACTGGCCTAAAACCAGGCTCTCAGGCACAAATTCTCTGCCCTCACTGCAGCTCTTCTGGGGCTGTCAGACTTTTTTTTCTTTCCTGGACAGGAGAGTTGCTAGCCTCCTCGCACTGCTGTCTGTGCTCGAGGCGGCCTTTGGGGTGGCCTGGGCCCTGGGTGGCCCGTGAGGTGACTTGTACCCATTCTGCAAGCTACCTGCTCCTTCGCCCTCTTCTCTCTGAGGTCAGAGACCTGCAGGCAGTCTTCCTGTCTTGTTCACAGCATGACTCGCAGAATATGGGGGCAGCCCGCTGGGGCAAATGGACCAGGCTGGTTGGGGCTGGTGGGGCCTTGCCGACAGCAGCCACCCCACATCCTGATGCCTGCCTGCAGGGCTGTAGGAGCCATTTCAGGCACACTAGAGGGCAGGGCTCTCGAAGGGGCACCTGGCGGGCTGGCCACATGGGGGACAGGTGGCTACACCCCATCTCCCAGCACCGGCCACAGCATCGTGCTTTCTGGGCTCGCTCTTCAGAGAGTCCTGCCAGGGCTAATCTTCCTGACCTTCTCATTGTTTAGACATAAGGAATACTTCCAGATAGTATTCTAGGAAGATAGTTCTCCTGGGAAGCAATAGGGCCCTTTATCATCGACAGTGTGCCTCTAATCCGAGCCTTGTACATTCCCTTTACGGGAGAGAGACCCCTGCAGCCTCCCCAATGCTGATTGAGGTACATTATTTTTGTTCTATTAGGTGTACATTCCTTGTCACACTTCTTATGCAGCCATCCATCCAGAATGATCCAAAGGTCAACACTATACAGAAAAATACACAGAAAGGGATCCCACCTCTGCCCCCTCTATACGGCCCCCCACTACACCTGAGCACCAGTTTTTACTAGATCTGATTTATCCTTCCAGAAAGAAAAAAATATATATATATGTATATATATATATATATATACACATACACATTCATCTTTCTCTCCATGTATATTCTTGTACTATCCCCTTCTTATCAAAAGGTGGCATATAACAGTTTGTTTTTTTTTTAAAGATTTTATTTATTTATTTGACAGAGAGAGACACAGCGAGAGAGGGAACACAAGCAGGGGAAGTGGGAGAGGGAGAAGCAGGCTTCCCGCGGAGCAGGGAGCCCGACATGGGGCTCGATCTCAGGACCCTGAGATCATGACCTGAGCCGAAGGCAGACGCTTAACGACTGAGCCACCCAGGCGCCCAACAATTTGTTTTTTACTTAGCAATACATTCTGGAGAAACTCACATAATAAATACAATCAAAACTACAAACTCAATACAATTCAAAATGAACATTTGTCTAAAGGGAAGGATGATGTTGTTTGGCTGAAACCAATCGCCGCTTGTGGGGACGTGGGACTGACCAATGAGAACGGCGCTCCTTTTGGGTTTGAGATGCCTACGGATGCTGCCGTGTGCTGCGAATGACTCAGTGCTCCCACTACTTTTCTCTATTTGAATTACTGCAATACTTCTGTTTACACAGTGGGCTGTTACATCATTTGGCCTTCGCTTGGCTTCAGCGCATCATTTACGCATTAAATCCGCCTCTGTTCCGTTCTTGCTAGCCAGCAGCGATTAACAAGGACTGCTTGATGCCAACACAAGCACAAACACAAACGCACACTCGGGCAGTGAAATCCCGTGTCAACGGTAGATTGTAAGGTGGTCAGGCCGACAGTAACGATGATGAAAATAATCGTAATGGCCAACACTCACTGAGGACTTGCTGTGTGTTCACCGTGCTGAATCCTTTACATGCGGGGCCATATGTAATCCTTTATGAAGGAAGCACTGCCCATTTTAAAGATGAGACTGTTTGGTTTTACAGGGATGAAATAACTTGCTCAGGGTCACATACATGTACAGGAAGTGGTGAACCCATGTCACTGACCCCAGTGACCACTCTAAAGGCTGGGGGCTGAGGCAGGGACCTTACTAAGCTCTTTGACATCAGATTCTGGCCATAATTGCGCACCTTGGCCAGGCCCTGCTGGGCTGCGCTAGGCAGGATATATGGGGCTAGAGCAGAGGGCAAAAGGGGAACATGGGGGTCATAGTCCCTGGTGGGACCTGGACTCCCAAGGGACCCTCTCCCTGAAGTCCTGGGTAAAAAAGTGTGCTGAGCCTGTGATCCTGCCTCCTCTCTCTCAGTATCAAAGCAAATCAACACAAGCCAAAAATACCTTTTAGAAGAAAACGATCTATGTCCGTGACTGTAACAATGACATGTTGTCAGGTCCTGGCGGAGGACTGGGAGCTCTACATGTTCCCGTGGAGTCCCTGGCCAGCTCTGCTGGGCTGGGGCCGGGCAGGGGCTAGGCAGTGTTTAAGATAAAAGTGCAGAAAGAAAAAAAAAAAAGTGCAGACTCTATGGCCATCACCTCCCCATGGCCTACTATTTACCCCGACTCCTGCCCTGCCTCACTTCACCTCCTACCCCTTCTCCTGCCACACTACCTGTTTGTTCTTTCCCTGTCCTGGGCCTGACCTTGCTCCCCGTAGCTCCGGGTCCAAGAGAGAAGGTGGTCAGGTAGGCCCGGAGCCAGAAGCCTCTGCCCAAGCCTCCGCCCAAGCCTCCGCCCAAGCCTCCGCCCAAGCCTAGGGATCAGGTCACAGGGCATGTCTGAGCTGCAAAGGCTTCCTGGCAATGGGCAGCAATAGTTTGATGATGAAGAGGATGACCCAGTGAAGTCCCCTCCTCAATGGCCGCCCCAGGGTGGGTGGGGGTTTAGCCCTGAAGGATCAGGACCCTCAGGGCCAAGCAGGCTGCTGGGGCTGATTCACTGGAAGGTTCACATAATGAATGCCTGGGCCCTCTCCATGTCTAGGTATTCCCGCTGTCTGCCAAAAACTCTCTCTTGGCGAGGGTCCTGGGAGGCACGCCCAGGCCCAAGGCAGCCGGGGAGGGAGGGTACCATTCCACGCCCACCTTTGCACCCTTCCTCAGATCCAGGCCTGAGAACACTGACACCCTCCCCCGGCCCCCCCTAGGCCCAAGGAAGCCCAGCCCTTTCTGTGAAGCCTCTTACCAAATTACATAATAATTTGGTTTCCATTTTCCTATGTCAATACAATTGTTTATAAAACTAAGTTGCCCTGTCTCTTTGGCTCCACGTGACGTGCCAGGCACTGTTGGAGTTCCAGAAATGCTGGTCCCATCGTCAGTTCCCAGTGTGGTCTTTACTTGGTTCGCCATGATTGGATCTGGGTATTCTTTTTATCTGGGTTGGAGCTTCTGCTAGAGTCTAACCCTTTCCTATTTAAAAAATTTGGCTTCTTGCCTTACCAAAGCCATACATCTGCAAGCACCATCTACTCTACCCCTGGGCCTTCCTGACCCCATCTCATCTCCCATAGTTCTCCACCTGGCTCATTTGGCTCCAGCACACTGGCCTCCCTGCTATTTCTCAGTCTCTCCAAAAGCACTCCTACCTCAGGACCTTTGCACTGGCCATTCTACCTGGACTTCTCTTGCAAAACACCCATGTGCCCTAGACTGGTCATCTCGCTCAGGATTTTGTTCGAACATCACCTTCACTGCCTACGGTATGTTAAAATACAAATGTAACACTCCCATTCCCCCTTTCCTTGCTTCATTTTTTCTCCATCGGACAGACTCTGTCTTCTCTTCACGTGTTTGTTTGTTGCCTTCCCCCCCCCCCCCGCCCCCACTGGATTGTCAGCTCTAGGAGGGTGGGATTTTTATCCCTTTTGTTCACTGCTTGTCCCTAGTGGCTACAACAGTGCTGGCCCTGTGGTAGGCACTCCGTTAATTTGTTGAATGAATGGTTTCCCTGTAGAAAACGGGAATCTACATAAAGACACAAAGAAGAAATAAAAGATGCCTAGAATTTCCAATCCTTCCAGTGGAGCTCCTCGTCTTTGGAGGCATGGAAGTGGAAACTGAGCATCCATTTGGTGAGGAGTTGTGGCAGGGATGTGGGCACTGGGTGGAGGCGGGACTCTAGTCTCAGGAAGATTTTGGGGATCCTGCAAAATGCTCTCCACCACTCTGCAATTTAGAGCCACCGAGCAGCACAGGACTTTCCTTTGGTCCTCAGGACTGGGTGGGGAGCCCTATGGCCCAGAAAGCTTGGGGAACAGGGTGGAGTAGAATCACCTATCACAGCCAAACAAGACCGTCCCAGGAGAAAATGCAACAGAGACCTGCAAAACAGTGACAAAGGTGCGGTGAAGGCCTGACTGATTCGAGGAATGTCGGCCCGTCCCCACATTGCCAGACACGTCCCAATGACCAGCCACAATGTCTGGAGTTCCTTCATTAGAGAGACTTAAGTTTCTGCTTTTTAAAATGCACTCCTGGGGGGCGCCTGGGTGGCTCAGTTGGTTAAGCGACTGCCTTCGGCTCAGGTCATGATCCTGGAGTCCCAGGATCGAGTCCCACATCGGGCTCCCTGCTCAGCGGGGGG